>NC_092384.1:63183227-63783227 GCF_030028105.1 Mobula birostris | reverse complement strand
ATGCCATTAGTTTCAAAGTAAATATGAAAAAAGATAGGTCTGGTCCACAGATTGAGTTTCTAAATAGGCAAAAGGCCAATTTTGGTGGTATCAGAAATGATCTGGCAAGTGTGGATTGGGTCAGGTTGTTTTCTGGTAATGGTGTCCTTGGTAAGTGGGAGGCAAGCAGGAACAAATGAGGTGCTTGTGGAGTATAAGAAATGCAAGAGAACACTTAATAAAGAAATCAGGAAGGCTAAAAGAAAGATGAAGAATAATCCTAAGGAAGTCTACAAATATGTTCAGAGCAAAACAATTGCAAGAGACAAAATACGTCCTTTTGGAAGACCAGAATGGTAATCCATGTGTGGAGCCAAAACGGATGGGAGAGATCTTAAATTATTTCTTTGCATCTGTATTTACTCAAGAGATGGCAACAGAGACTATAGTAGTGAGGCAAAGTCGCATCAACTTCATGGACCCTGTGCAGATTACAGAGGAGGAGGTGTTTGCTACACCGAGGCAAATCACGGTGGATATATCCCCAGAGCCTGACAAGGTGTTCCCTTGGACCCTAAGGGAGGCAAGTGCAGAAATTGCCAGGGCCCTAGCAGAGATATTTAAATCATCCTGAGTGACAGGAGAGGTACCAGAGGATTGGAGGATAGCTGCTGTTTAAAAAAGGTTCTAAACATAAACTGGGAAATCATAGGCTGGTGAGTCGAACATCAATTGTGGGAAAGGAACTGGAAGGTATACTTAGGGACCAGGTATATAAGCCATTCAATAGACATGGACTGATTAAAGGTAGCCAGCATGGCTTTGTGCATGGTAAGTCATGTCTAACCAATCTTATAGAGTTTTTTGAAGAAGCTACCCAGGAAAGTGGTTGAAGGCAAAGCAATGGATGTTGTCTACATGGACTTTAGTAACAAATTTGACAAGGTCCCACATGGGAGGCTGGACAGCAAGGTTCACTCACTCGGCATTCAGAATGAGGAAGTAAATTGGATTAGACATTGGCTTTGTGGGAGAACCCAGAGAGTGGTAGCAGAGGGTTGCCTCTGACTAGTGGACTGTGACTAATGGTGTGCCGCAGGGATCAGTGCTGGGTTCTTTGTTGTTTGTCATCTATATATATATATTTATAAATCAGAGCATTGAGTATAGGAGTAGGGATGTAATGTTAAAATTGTACAAGGCATTGGTAAGGCCAAATTTGGAGTATTGTGTACATTTCTGGTCACTGAATTATAGGAAAGATGTCAACAAAATAGAGAGAGTACAGAGAAGACAAGACTTACTAGAATGTTACCTGGGTTTCAGCACCTAAGGTACAGAGAAAAATTGAACAAGCTGGGTCTTTATTCTTTGGAGCGTAGAAGGTTGACGGAGGACTTGATAGAGGTATTTAAAATTACGAGGGGGATAGATAGAGTTGACGTGGATAGGCTTTTTCCATTGAGAGTAGGGGAGATTCAAGCAAGAGGACATGAGTTGAGAGTTAGGAGACAAAAGTTTAGGGGTAACACGAGGGTGAACTTCTTTACTCAGAGAGTGGTAGCTGTGTGGAACGAGCTTCCAGCAGAAGTGGTAGAGGCAGGTTTGATATTGTCATTTAAAGTAAAATTGGATAGCTATATGGACAGGAAAGGAATGGACAGTTATGGACTGAGTGCAGGTTGATGGGACTAGGTGAGAGTAAGTGTTTGGCATGGACTAGAAGAGCCAAGATTTTCTGTTTCCGTGCTGTAATTGTTATATGGTTATATCAATGATCTGGATGATAATGGCTGATGAGGTTAAGCATTAACAAGCAGGTACACATATATATCTCATGAAGTGACCACTAAGTGTATGACTCTTGTTCATTTACTATCTGTTGTTGATAGTAGCTATGTGCTTAAGAATACAACTTTTTCCTTAACCGATTCCTTAAGCAATCCTTCTCCAATGCCACTTTAGGTGTGGATATTGAAGTCCTACATGCAGACTATACATAGTGCCTTTGGTACTTCCAGTTCTTCTTCCAAGATTTGTTCAACATGGAGAAGTCTGATTTACTGGACTAGTACCTGGAAGAGATGAGTTTGGGTGTGTGTGAATTGTCATACTTGTAGTACATAAACCATCTGTTCACCTTGGATAGTGACAGGAGAGGAAACCAGAATTTCTTTTTTCTCTAAGCTCTATGATACTAATGCCTTCCCTGCCAGCAGGGTAGTTCCAATTAAATTCAAACTTAAGCATTAAGTATGTTCTTCCTAGGAAATCACATCTGAATAGCTAAATCCTATCAACAATTATCTACAAATTGCTAGACTGTTGTTAAGGATTTTTATTACAGATGATTCAACTATTAATAGATTAATCCCTTATAAAAGAATAAGCTATTTTCTATTAGACCTTTTCTGTAATAGACATTAGAGAGTAATAGAGCCAAATGAAACAATTGACGAACCTGCACATTGCTTTCATGAAATTGTGTCTTAAGGGTACAGTGAATTGTGTAAGGACTGCATTCTTGCTCTGGCAAAACATGTGCCCTTACATTCTTTGCTGGTTTCACTAACTATGAACTGGTTGTGATTAGGAGTGCACCATATGGAAAAGTAGAAGGGGAAGGGCATGTCAAACATACACATTTGATTTTTACCTATCATGCCACCAGAGGCAACGTCTTACTTTCAAGAGGTGGAAAAACTAACTCAAATGCAAAAACCAAAATAGAATCACCAAAAAATTAGTATGGCTGTTGGTCAATCTTAAGAGCCTTGAAAGTTTCATGTCCGTTTGCATTTATTTTCAATTTAATAGCCAAACAACTGTTCCTGTATGGAGAAGGAGAATGTTGCCCAGGTTTTCTGCATTTTGGAGGTGGACTTGGACTGTGGACTTTTTTCTGTCTTATGATCTTTTTGTATTCTATGTTCTTCACCCAATCCTACTCATTTTTTTTTGTTGCAGGGAGGGAGATTTGTGGGGTCAATGTTCCTGTTCTGTTTTTGTTTTATTTGTGTAGGGACGAAGGATTTGGGAGTTGATGATTGTGCTGCCATTCTTTTCTTTCTTGGTTTCATGGCTATCTGGAGAAGAAGAATTTCAGAGTTGTATACTTAGTTAATAAATGAATCTTTAAGTGGAAGATTATCATATGACCAGTGACTGAAATCTCTGCATGCTAGAACTTAGAAGAATAAAAGGGGATCTCATTGAAACCTATCAACTGTTGCAAGGCCTAGATAGAGTGGATGTGAAGAGGATGTTTCTGTTGGTGGGGGAGTCTAGAACAAGAGGCCACAGCCTGAAAAAAGAGAGGCAACCATTTAGAACAGAGGCAAAGGGGAATCTCTTTAGCTAGAGGGTGGTGAATCTATGGAATTCATTGCCACAGGTAGCTGTGGAGGCCAGGTCACTGGGTGCACTTAAGGCAGAGGGTGATAAGTTCTTAATTAATCAGGGTGTGAAAGATTATGGAGAGAAGGTAGGAGAATGGGGTTGAGAGAGAATTCAATCAGCCATGATGAAATGGCAGAAGAGACTTGATGGGCTGAATGGCCTAATTCTGCTCCTATGTCTTATGGTCCAATGGACTTGTACCCCAAGGTCTCTCAGTATATCAATACTCCTGAAGATCCATGTATATGCTATGTAATGTGTAAACTCACAAATTGTAAAAATATAATACCTCTAATTATCAATTATTAGTTTACTTTTTTCCATCCTACATAAATGATATGTACAAAGTTAACAGTGAACTTTTTAATTAAACATAAATTACTAGGAGCCAAAAACTAGTTTCACCAAATTAACAATAACCGATTCCCTGCAGTCTGATGTTTGCTTACTTAACATCTGAGTATTGTGTTTCACTGAATGCATCAACCAATCTTCTTTGATTTCAGGTGGCATTAAACTAATCTCAAACTGCAGTGAAGACTATGAACTGCCACATTAATTAAACAGGAAATAGTTCAAAATGTGATCAAATTGTTCAAACATGTGTCTGATATTGTTACAACGAATTTAAAGCAGTTTTAGCTGGATTTAACAGATTATCTGGGATCAGCAAACAAAATAAAAGTGAGAGGGAAAAAAAGCTCAGCTCTAAATAGAAATGTGAAGATTGTTGTACAGCAAAGCAGTAAAAGGGAGCTAATTCAGGATTAACATGTGATGAAAATTCCTAGCCCAACCCCTTTTGGTTATTTTGAGGATGTGGCAACAAAGGGTGCCTGTGGAAAAACCTACACAAAATGCTGGAGGAACTCAGCAGGTCAGATAGCATCTATGAAATGAATAAACAGTCAATGCTTTGGGCTGAGACCCTTCTTCAGGATCTCAGCCCGAAACGTGAACTGTTCATTCATTTACATAGATGCTGTCTGATCTGCCGAATTCCTCCAATACTTTGTTTTTAGTTTTTCACAGGCAACTTTTGTTGCCACATCCTTAAAATAACCAAGGGAGGTTGGCATCTGCAGAAATTCTAGTGTTTGTGATAAACGTAAGAAAGTTGCAACTTCCAAAAGGCCTTTACTGAAGTTATGTACAAACAGGGACTACTAAATAATAAGTAGTTAAGATGAGTTGCGAAAATTCGAGGAAGACCAATCATTTCATCTGAATACTGATGTACATCCAAAAGAAAGAGTTATTTTGCTTGTTCTCATTGCAAAGTCTACTGTGAGGTACTTCATTCCAAACTAGCATCTTGTATGGAGTTTTGAGATGTCTGTTAGAGGAGAGGAACCTTGAATCATAGAGGCATTAACTTGTACTGAGTGCAAGAGAACCCTTTAGCTCATTGGGTTCAAACCAATTGCCTTGCTTGCCCGCAGTAGGACCATATTCTTCCATGCCTTACTTATGTACTTAAAAAAAAGACTCCAAGTCACAGGATTGGATTGCAAATTTACTGAATAGTTGACTCAAGGTGGGTCAAATGGACTTCTACATCAATAAGTAATTTGTGATGACATGCGTTTGATGTACCCTGCCTTAAATAATTAATAAATAAGCAAATGAAAAGTAGTGTTTCAAACTACTTCACTCATTAGATTCAGTAGGTTTATTTATTTATTTAGAGATGCAGCATGTTACAGGTCTTTCCAACCCAAATTTTATATATATATATATGTATGTATGTATATGTAATGGAATACACAGATTTGTTTCTGTATTATCATGGATTACATTGCATTACTGCTACAAATTCAACAAATTTCACAACAGATGTTGGTGATATTGAGCCTGATTCTGATTCTGAAGTATTTCGGAGATTGGGCTTCATAAGACAGAACAGCTACAGGTCATGCTCCATGATGATCGGCCTTGTCATTTGCTGGTACATCCTGCATGCATCAGTTGCATTCTCTAATTCTTTCATCATATTGTTGTCTAGCACACTCCGTGTCAGAATTAAGACATTGTTCTGCCAACCATTTTAGAACCTCATGAACATTGAGCCAAATTCCATCCAACATTACTTGGAAACAACGTTCCCTCTAATTTTTTTACTCTGCGCTGACCATTCATTGCTCAAAGCAGGAGATTTTTACATGTCCTGAAAACTGCATGGCACTTTAAATTAATATTGTATAAATGAAAATTTCAGCTGCGTGGCGAAAAAGGCTAAGTGCACAGGCGCATTTCAGTTACTGCGCAGCCACCCACCTATGCAGCCTAGAGGGATCAGTGCGTAGAACTCTTGCATTTGGAACAAATCTGCTAAGTGATAACAATACTTCGATTGTAGGAGAAAGTAATCAAAGAGGCAGAAAGTTCATTTTTTGCATTACTAACATTAACATGAATGTGACGAATTTATCTTTCACACTGCTGACTGTGTTGCAGGACGATGAAGAAACTTAAAACAACCCACAATGCTGTGCCGCACATTTACTTACTTTAGAAATTACCCATGGTTACCCATAGCCCTCTATTTTTCTAAGATCCATGTGCCTATCCAGGAGCCTCTTAAAAGACCCTATCGTATCCACCTCGACCACAGTCGCCGGCCGCTCATTCCACGCACCACCACTCTCTGCACGAGAAAACTTACCCCTGACTTCCCCTCTGTACCTGCTTCCAAGCACCCTAAAACCGTGCCCTCTCATGTTAGCCTTTTCAGCCCTGGGAAAAGGCCTCTGACTAGCCACACAATCGATGCTTCTCATCATCTTATACACTTCTTTCAGGTCACCTCTCATCCTCCGTCACTCCCAAGAGAAAAGGCCAAGTTCACTCAACCTATTCTCGTAAGGCATGTTCCCCAATCCAGGCAACATTCTTGTAAATCTCCTCTGCACTCTTTCTATAGTTTCCACATCTTTGCTGTAGTGTGGTGACCAGAACTGAGCACAGTACTCCAAGTGGAGTCTGACCAGGGTTCTATACGGCTGTAACATTACCTCTTGGCTCTTGAACATAGTCCCACGGTTGATGAAGGCCAATACACTGTATGCCTTCTTAACCACACAGTGAACTTGCACAGCACCTTTGAATGTCCGATGGGCATAGACCCCAAGATTCCTCTGATCCTCCACACTGGCAGGAGTCTTACCATTCATACTATATTCTGCCATCATGTTTGACCTACCAAAATGAACCACCTCACACTTATCTGGGTTGAACTCCATCTGCCACTTCTCAGCCCAGTTTTGCATCCTATCGATGTCCCGCTGCAACCTCTGACAAAACAACTTTTTCTTTTGGATATACATAGGACACTCAAAGCTGCTGCATAGGTTGACTCTGTGGTTAAGGAGGCATATGATGCATTGGCCTTCATCAACCGTGGGATTGAGTTTCAGAGCCCAGAGGTAAAGTTGCAGCTATATAGGACCCTGGTCATACCCCTCTTGGAGTACTGTGCTTGGTTCTGCTCACCTCACTACAGAAAGTATGTGGAAACTATAGAAAGGGTGCAGAGGAGATTTATAAGGTTGTTTCCTGGATTGGAGAGCATGTCTTATGAGAATAGGTTAAGTGAACTCGGCCTTTTCTCCTTGGAGCAGCAGAGGATGAGAGGTGACCTGATAGAGGTGTATAAGATGATGAGAGGCATTGATCGTGTGGATAGTCAGAGGCTTTTTCCTAAGGCTGAAATGGTTAACACGAGAGGGCATTTTTTTTATGCAGAGAGTAGTGAGTTTGTGGAATGGGCTGCCAGCGATGGTGGTGGAGGCGGATATGATAGAGTCTTTCAAGAGACTCCTGGAAAGGTACATGGAGTTTAGAAAAATAGAAAGCTATACGTAATCTTAGGTAGTTTCTAGTAAGTACATATTTGGCACAGCATTGTGGGCTGAAAGGCCTGTAATGTGCTGTAGATTTTCTGTGTTTCTATGTTTCTAACTTCTTCTGGAAGTTGTAAATGAAAACATTAATTCTATATCTATACAGTAATACACTGGTTATGTTACTAGACCAAAGGCTAAAGTCCCAAATTACTATTTAATGCACATTATTTGATACACAGCCTCAGAATAAAAAGGTAAGGAGGAATTTCTTTAGTCAGAAAGTGGTGAATCCGTGAAATTCATTGCCACAGGCAGCTATGGAGGCCAAGTAATTGCGTATATTTAAGGCAGGGGTTGATAGATTCTTGATTAATCAGGACATGAAGGAATACGGGGAGAAGGCAAGAGATTGGGTCTGAGGGGGAAAATGGATCAACCATGATGAAATGGTGGAGCTGAGTTGATGGGAAAAATGGTGTATTTCTGCTCCTATATCTTATGGTCTTATTTACTTCAAGCTGGGATAAGTTAGGACAAAAGGCTAAGTTCAGAGCTGTATACGATTCTAAGTTCCACTGAGGAAGTAAAGGAAATTTAATTCATGTAATTAGATAAATTTGGACGAAAGGGAGAAAAATATTCCTGTATATTTTGATGACTATAAAACTTAAGCACATCCTTCAGCAAAGCAATTACTCTATTTTCCCTAATTTTCTCTTAGATGACTTTGAACCTAAGAATTGGGGGATCTTAACTGCCCCATAAATGTTTAAGGCAATAAAAGCTAATGTCTACATCCCAAAACAGAGAGCATAAGAAAAGAAGAATTGGATCCTTTCAGAAAAAATCACAAATGAAGCAATGTAAGTGAAGCTGCCCATTTCACAGGCTTACTGTATGTTGTGCGATCATGGTGATGGTGACGTTGCAGCCAGCAATTTTATAGTGAATTAGGTTGTTCATCATTCTGAACTTCAAGCATGTCTAGTACCTCTGTCCTCTCTGATAGGAATAAAAGATTGTTTGCAGCCATGTGGCAATTTGGAAAGGAGCTGAGTGAAGCTGCAAATGGAAAGACAGAGATGGTACACTGAGATGGCGGTATGAAACTGGAAAAGAGAAAGTGTGCAAGGGTAAGGATGAGTGAGGATTCCCTAAATGGTGGATGTGAGAATAAAAAGTAAGATTAAAATCAAATTTGTGACGGAATTCGTACAGCAAAACCTGACCTATCTAGTTGCTAATCCAATCATAGTGTTTCATCTACTGTCCACATTAATCACCTCAAGCAATCATTTACACTAACTCTACAGCAAATCCTATTTTATCCTCCTCACATTTCCATCAAATCCTTCCAAATTACATTACTCATCTACAGATTTAAAACCATAAGCAGTGGCCAATTGATCCACCAAACTGTTTGTCGTTGGGATGTGGGAGGAAAGGGTTGCACCGGGGGAATCCCAAGCAGTCACAGAGAGGCCATGCACACTCTGCACAGACAGCAACAGAGATTAGAACTAAATATGAGTCACTGGTAGCTGTGAGTCCACAGCTCTGTACCAGCTGGCTTGCTAATGGGACTACAAAGGCTTAATCGTTAAACCTGGGATTTCCTCTTCTCAAATCCAGCACGCCAATGTATTAATAAGGAATGTTCCCAGAAATGGTAATGCAAACAGTGTAGGCCCATGAGTGCTCAAAAAGGGAAAAAAATGTACACCCTATATTGGCTGGAGATTTCTTAGCATTTTGATTGGAGTGCCTTAAAAACAGAAGGCTACATTTTCTGTCCTGGGCATATTGGCAATACAGGTGAAAAAAGCAGCCAGAGTTGACTCTGCTTTGATGAGTGCTTTCTTAATCAAATCTCTCTCACACCTATTTGTGCATTGTTAAAATGAAAAACCTGGTTGAGGCTCACAGACTGGGAGGATTTTCAACTCTAACCATCCTTGAAATGAACTATTATTTTCCAAAATACTAACAGCTAAACTTATTAATTTGGTGCAATTTTAACAATACAGCTTAAAATAGGTTTGTCACAAAGAATAAGCACTTTTAATAAGGTTTTAACTCACTATTTGTGGCTAATCCAATTTTAAACAACTGAAATCACTTTCTAAAAATATGCAGAACCATTTTCTGTTCAGTGATTAGTTCATTCAAGAAAACTTCAGAATTAAACCATGCCCTTTGTGTTTGTGTCCAAGAATACTGAACTAATTTATTAATGTGAAGTTATTAATATGATTAATGAAGTAAATTATTAATGTGGTTACTAATTGATGATTAATAAAACACTCAAATAATTTATTGATCTATTAATGTGCTTATATCCATGGATACTGAAATAATTTTGATCCAAAGTACAGAACGAGTGAAAGACAATTCACCTGAAACATAAACTCCGTTTCTCTCTCTAAAAAATTACAACTGATTTTGAACGAATTTTACCATTTGTTTTGGACTTCTAGCATCCGAAGTATTTTGCTTTTATCACTTTAAGGAATTTCCTGACCATCTGCAGACATGAGATTTAAAATCTTAATTAGTGATGAATTGCAACTGACGGCTCAGCCATGGATATAATCAGTGTTTAACATTTTACGATTTTTTTGCACTATACTGACTTCTGGCAATTGCCTCAAAAGCTACCAGTAAAACTGAACAGCAGCTCTTTTCCAGTAATTATCCCTTTATTTCTACACCAAGAGGACTCCAAATGATTAAATAAAATCAAGTACAGATCATTTAACAGATTAAATGGGTGGAACTGCAACTTTTGATGTATATTATTAGATAAACTTTGCTTTAAGCACCTATCATTATCAAAGTTAAAATCAGGAAGATTCATGTTGAGATTATCTGATTTGGCCTGTTCTGCTATAATCTAGAGCTAAACTGTTTCCTCCTGACACCAACCCTGTGGAATCATGGGAATGTCATCAGTGGAACACCAATCGCCAGTGTTCAATCAGTTGGATTGTCACAACAAGCTTTTATCAATGAAGGTTTTACATAATTGGGGAAAAAATGGAAGGGGAGGATTGAAAGCAGAAATTTACCAGACGTTTCTTCAACATTTTACCTACAGGTTATTCACCTGTCTCTGGAGATTAAAAAAATTAGCATTAGTTTAGGACTCTGAAAACAGCATGTAGTCTTTTGCAAAACATAATGCTGACAGTACAAATCATTTCAGTGCATTCTACTCTGATCCACACAATGATATCAAGAATACACTGATTTTACAGTTCAGTTCAGCAGCAACTTCAACAATGGCACAAGGTGACTTTCCTAAAATAGGTCATGTGGTATTTTTCATTTCTCTCATTGTGCGAAATGTGTGCACTGATGGACATTAACCTTACTAGAGGTGATATCCCATATGTACAGTAGCTGCCAGATGAATACAATAGTTTAGCACAGTAAATGTGTCCCAGAGGCACTCTCAATACTTTTATGCCTCTATGTATCATTACTAAAACAATAATCCATTTCCTTGTGAACCCTGACAAGTATCATAACCTTGGTAACCCAGCCTTTGAAGGTTTAAAATGGAAACTCAAGGCTCACCAGCATGAGGAAAACTGCTTTCTCAGGTGGAGTTCATGGAGTTAAATTTAATTTACATTCAAAGCAATTATCTGTAACTCTAAGGGTAACGATAGAAATGGAGTGGAAATGATAGTTATCTTGGTTAAAGAAGCTTCCAGCAAGAAATTTTGGCCTACTGCCATTTCCTGTGAAAAAGGGAAAGCTTGAAACAAGACTGTAAAGGCCTTGAAATTTTTGAAACCCCTTTAATCCTCATTTCCACTTAGAATCTGGCAAAAAGTTAGTTACCCATGTCATGTAATACCATGAGAGTAGACCTTTTAACTTAATTTCCATCTACGAAACAGGGAATGAATTCCATTCCAAATGTAATTGAGTACTGGTCATACTAAGGTCATCTAGAACATGCTGACTATACAATGTAAACAACACATTCTGTTTGGGACAGTAACAGTCTTATTAACATACACAGGATGCTGGAGGAACTCAACAGGACAGGCAGCATCTATGGAAATAAATAGACAGTCAATGTTTTGGGCTGAGACCCTTCTTCAGGACTGAGAAAGAAGGAGGAAGATGCCAGAACAAAAATCTGGGGGCTGGGGGAGGAAACGAGGCTAGCTGGAAGGTGATAGGTGAAGCCAGGTGGGTTGGAAAGATCACAGGCTGGAGAAGAAAGAATCTGATTGGAGAGGACAGTGGATCATGGGAGAAAGGGAAGTGGGGGGGCGGACCCAGGGGGGAAGCAATAGGCAGATGAGAAGAAGAGAAAGGTCATAGTGGGGAATGGGGGGAGGAGTTAGGGGAATTTGCTTACTGGAAGGAGAAATCGATATCTGTGTCATCATGTTGGAGACTACTCAAACCAAGTACAAGTTGTTGCTCCTCCACCCTAAGGATGGCCTCTTCTTGGCATAAGAGGAGGCCATGGACCGACATGTTGGAACAGGAATGAGAATCGGAATTCGAAATCTTTGGCCACTGGGAAGTCCCGCTTGTGGCGGGTGGTGCAGAGGCGTTCAGTGAAGCGGTTCCCCCAATTTACAAAGGGTCTCACCAATGTGGAGGAGGCCACTTCGGGACCGCCAGACACAGTTGACAGCCCCAGCAGATTTTCAGGTGAAGTGCTGCCTCACTTGAAAAGCAACACACATCAAAGTTGCTGGTGAACGCAGCAGGCCAGGCAGCATCTCTAGGAAGAGGTACAGTCGACGTTTCAGGCCGAGACCCTTCTTGGGGCCCTGAATGGAGGTAAGGGCGGAGGTGTTTGGGCAGGTGTAGCACTGAGGCCGCTTGAAGGGGTAAATGCCTGGAGGGAGATTAGTGTGGAGGGATGAATGGACAAGGGAGTTGCAAAGGGAGTGATCCCTGCAGAAAGTGAAGAAGTGGGGGAGGTAAAGGTATGTTTAGTGGTAGGATTCCTTTGGTGATAGTGAAATTTGCAGAGGATAATGTGTAGGATGTGAAGGCGTATTAACTGGCCAAACCCATGAACCTGGAAACTTGGTGCAAGTGACAAATTAATTTCATATTCTAGTTGCATTATGACAGAAAAGATGTAAAAATATGCCTCACTGACCTTTCAATTTCAGATCATTAGCTAAAGCCACCATAAGTAAATGGTATATAAGGAGTTATTTGCAAGTGGCTGGTTAGGAAGCAGATTCTTCTTGTACTGTTATAAAAAGAAGAATCAAGTGTGAAGGACTAGCACTCTTATGTCAAACCGTAGATTTTTCTCTTCCCTTTCCTAAATATTTTAATTTTTCATCAATTACTGATCAGCCATACACCCAATAAAGAATAGAGAAGTGCTAAATAAAAATTAAAATCTTTATAACAACCACGTGCAGAATCAGAATCAGAGTCAGGTTTATTATCACTGACTTATAAGCCTTGTAATTTATTGTGCTGTGGGAGCAATTCAGTGCAAAGACATAAAATTACTATGAACGACAAAATAAGTCAATAGTGCAAAGTAAAAGGAATAATGAAGCAGTTGTTTCATTGATTCATGGTTTCATGGACTATTCAGAAGTCCGATGGTGGTGAAGAGCCCACGCAGTTCGATCACTCATACCAACAATAAGAGAAAGACATCTCAGATTCCTAGGACACATCATGCGGAAAGATGAACTAGAAAAACTCATACTCTCTGGAAAGATTGAGGGGAGTAAACCTAGAGGAAGACCTTGGCTTATGTACATCAAAAGCAGAGCCAGGTGGCTACACATCAAGGAAATGAAAGTCATCCAAAAAATGAAGGATAGATCTATATGGAAAACCATGGTCAGCAACGTCTGCATTGGATATGGTACCTAGACAGACAGGCAGATAGTGGAGGGGAAGATTCTGAGCGTGGTTATTTAGGTTTCTATTCCTCACTCTGATAGGAGTATCGAGAAGAGGATGTGTCCCTGATGTTAAGTGCCCTTGGTGATAATACTTTTTATTTACAAAATAGCTCATATATTTTGGATCTTTCTTGGAAACCAGTTAACTTCAATTAGAATGTCCAGATATGGAGTGGTGGGCTAGAGATGGGAAAGGGCACTCAATTCTTTCAAGTGATGAGCACACAATGTGACAATACAAGAGACCCAGGAGAAGCAATGATCAGTTGAGCCACCACCAAAGATAGAGGAAGGTCTTACCTTGTTCCCTGATGTGGACTTCATGGCTGACTTCAGCAGCAGAGACTCCAACAAAGGTTCAAGTAAGGGCTGGTCCTTTAACTTAATTAAGCAGGTTTTCATCTTCATTCGAGGGCTTTCATTTCTAATTGAGGGCCACACAATTTCTACAGCATGTATTGTTACAACAGCAATCACCTAGTCACAGAATTGAATTTAAAGGTTCCTATCCTTTTGCTTAAACACTTGACTTACATTTAAGGGAAGATCTGTTTACCACTAAAAAAATGACTACAGAAACATGTCATAATGAAAATATTTTGGTCACTTAACCATAAAAACTAAAATTTATGCACTAGAAAGACATAACTGAAGCTTGTGCTCAAAAGTTTTGGAGTTTTGGCTTTCTAGTGACTTTTATTTTTGAATAAATTGGAAGTATTTGATGATATTATTTTCAGTCCTTGACACCCAAAGCAGCTATCCCACTCAAAGGATAAAGACATTCAAATATTCCACATTTGTGACACTACTTTATTGCAATACCATAGCCTCACATAAGGATTCTAAGGCCAGCCATTCAACATTCAGATCTAGAATTCATGAGCGCTTCTGGCCAAAAAGCTTTGGATTGTAATGTATGTAAGCAGATTACACATGACAAGCAAAATAATATGAATGGCCTGCTGGCACATGAGATTGCCTTATCAACATTTAGAACTACCATGCGGGAGAATGCTGATTTATATGCCAGATTACTGACCTTGTAGAATTCCTTATATCAGTCAGGTCATCCAGGAAAATCAGTGCACAGAGATAGAACATTTCCTCATGTATAAGGAACAAAACATGGAAGATAGTCTGAACTGCCATTATCCATCTCTAAGTTATAAGAAGTGTAGACAAACTTTCAAAATTTTAGAAGTACAATGATAATAATAACTGGGATATGCACTTAGGTCCCACTTTATTAGGTACCTCCTATAACTAATAAAGGGGCCGCTGAGTATGTGTTCATGGTCTTCTGCTGCTGTACCCTAACCATTTCAAGATTGGACGTGTTGTACCTTCAGAGATGTTATGCACACCTCTGTTGTGATGCATGTTTATTTGGGTTATTGTCACATTCCTATCAGCTTGAACCAGTCTGGCCATTCTTCTCTGACCTCTCTCAAGACATTTTGACCCACAGAACTGCTGCATACTGGATTGGTTTTTTTTTTGCGCCATTCTCTATAAACTCTAGAGACTGTTGTGTATGAAAATCCCTGATCAGTAGTTTCTGAGATACTCAAACTATCCCATCTGTCACCAACAATTATTCCATGGTCAAAGTCACTTAATTCGCATTTCTTCCCCATTCTGATATTTGATCTGAACAATAACGGAACCTCTTGACTGTGTCTGCATGCTTTTATACATTGAGTTGCTTGATTGGCTGATTTGATACAGTACTGTCCAAACATATATAGCAACAGTGCCCAAGGCTTTTGCACAGTACTGTTGTCATTTTATGTATTGCTCTGGTCTGTTGCCGCAAAATAAAATCATGACATATGTGAGTGTCGATAAACCTGATTCTGATATGGGTCTCTATTATATACTGACAGTGGGAAGGCGGCAGGAGAGGGATATTATGGTTGTGAAAAGGGGAAGCATGAGGGGAGGAAGTGGGAAGCAGCAGAGAGACGTTCTGTAACGATCAGTAAACCAGTTGTTTGGAATCAAATGACCTTTCCTGGTGTTTCAGGGTTGGTATGCCTGCACCTGCGCCACCCCTAACCAGGTTCTCCATCTCTGCCACCTGTTCCTCACCCCTCCTGCGGTGCTCCACCCTTGTCGTTCCAATATATGCACAAGACTTTTGCACATTACTGTATGTGTATTGTTGAGCTGGTGTACAGGTGTACGAGTGTCTGTATTGTGCTAAATATTGTATATCATCGAGATTACAATAGCTCTCATGTCCACTGGATGTCTAAAAGCAATTTATACCCAGTGAGTGATGTTGTGTATTTACCTTAAGCAGCCAAAAACAACAACCAACTTGAACACAGCAAAGTACAAAAGATGGCATAAAATTAATAACCAGCAGCTATGGGCTTTTCTTTCATGTTATAGGTCAAGAAGAGGATGTTGCTCCATTTCTCCATTTTCCACAATAGTTCTCCCAAATGAAGCAAGGAAAAAACATATTATATTTCTACAGGCTTGCAAAATTCTGCAGATGTACTGTGGAGAGCATTCTGACTGGCTGCATCACTGTCTGATATGGGGCGGGGGGTGGATGGCTACAGCACAGGATTGAAGTAAGTTGCAGAGATTTATAAATTTAGTCAGCTTTCATCATGGGCACTAGACTCCATGGTATCCAGGACATCCTCAAGTTCCAGTGCCTCAAATGTGGCATCCAACAATAAGGACCCCCATTACACAGGTCAAGCCTTGTTCTCATTGCTACCATCAGGTAAAGAAGCCCGAAGGCACACACTCAATGATTCAGGAGCAGCTTCTCCCTCTCTGCCATCCGATTTCTGAATGGACATTGAACCCATCACTGCTTTGTATTGCATTGTACTGCTGCCACAAGGACAACAAATTTCACCTGTGCCGATGATATTAAACCTAATTCTGATTCTAGTTCTGATCACCATTCTTACCACAAAATTAAATAATCCCATAATAAAGTTATCTCCAGGTAAACTTGTAAATGGGGTCATGGTTCAAAGTCTAATCTGAAAGACAGCAACCCCAAAAATATAGCAGAAATCTCAAACTAGTAAAATATTCTGTTTAATATAAAATTGCTAAGAGCTTCTAAATTAATGATTTGCTAAGAGTTAAAATAATCCATTAGCCAAAAATGCATTAAAGTGGCTACATTTCAGTCAATTGTTTCAACTTATGCAAGGTGTCCTTTAAAACTCAGTAAAAACCTGCAAATCCAGAGGTTCAGATGGCAAAGCTTTTTTCGTCCTGGCTGTCTGCTGTGGACCACCGCTGTGGTGCAAATAAGGAATAAAACTTCTGATAAGTGGATGCTTTCATTGATTAAACTCTGCCAAATCCAAAATTGATAAGCAGTGTGTTTTAATGTAACTTATCTCCAAGTGCTGTCCTTTGTGATATATGCACACTGGCTAAACTTGATGAAATTTCAATGTTACAATCCCTTTGGAGTGCTGATCTCACCACAAAACGAAACTTTGACCAGACAGTATTTTGAGTGACTGAAGCAGTGCACGTTAAAGACAGTTTGCTGGTGGCAAATGTAAAATACAGTACATTACTGCATGCGTTCCATGTTTTATTCTCCTCCTTTAATTTAATATCACTCCTTTTTCGTTGTACATGAACATGACATCCTCTCTGTAAAGACATGACAGCTGTGTGAAAAGCTGAGGACAAACACAGGAGGAAATATACCCTGAGCAGGAGATTTTTTTTCCCTCTCTGAAAATCATACTCTGAGAGGTTGTATACATGAAGTGGTTTGAAGACCTGCAGTTGTTTGTAGGACTAGCTAATCTCTCTGGAACCTCCCAGTAGAGAAACAAACTGAAAGAGAACTTAACTCCTAAACTCCACAGACATTTCACTTCTTTTGAAAACCATATCAAAAGATATTTTGCTTGTTTCAAGTGCACAGCATGTAATTTCGCAAGACTTTTCTTCCAGCTAGTAGCTTTGTCCTCCTGGAGGAGTTTTATACATTAAGACTGTGCAACATTATTTGATTTTTATGCAATTGATGTCAATGATTGATTCGTGACCAATGTCTATTGAGATTTATGACTCATTATAATGATAGACCAACAGTACGAATCCATAAAATAAGACATATGAGCAGAATTAGGCCAATTAGCTCAACAAGTCTGCTTCACCATTCCACGTTTGCTAGATTTCTTATCCCCCTCATCGCAATTCTCCTGACTTTATCATTGTTGCTGTTACTAATCGAGAATATATTATTCTCAGTTTTAAATGTGCAGAATAACTTGGCTTCCAGAGTTATCCATGGCAATAAATTCAAAGATTTACCACCCTCTGGATAATGGAATTCTTCCTGATCAGGGACGTCCTTGTATTCTGAGGCTGTGCCCTCTCGTCTGAGACTCCCCTACTACAAGAAACATCCTCTCCACATCCACTCTATCGAGTCCTTTCAATAAGCGATAGATCTCAATGAGATCCCACCCTCATTCTTCTACAATCCAGCAAATACAGGCCCAGAGCCATTAAGCACTCCTTCATACCTTAACCTTCTCATTCCCAAAGAGCACATTATATAGAGTGGATACCTATGGGCAATTCTAAGATCATAATATAATTTATTTTGCCCTTTTATAAATTATGTCTTTTTTTCAACCAGAAAAGAGAAGAAAGAAATGGGCATCGCTTCATTGTGCAGAAACATCAAATAATAAAGAACAAGCTTTTAAGGTGAAAAGGAGAAAATTTTATGAAGATGTGTGGGGTAAGTGGGTGCCAGAAACAGATTGTCAGGTGTAGTGTAAGTTTTTAAACTTGTAAGTTGTGTTATACCTGTCACAGGTACCAAAACACTTGCCATGCGTACTATTCATACAGATCATTTATTACAACATGCATTGAAGTAATACAAGGTAAAAGAATAACAACAGAGAATAACTGGTTACAGCTACGGAGAAAGTGTTCTGCAAGTAGACAATGTTGTGTAAGGTCATAATGAGATTGACAATAAGACATAGGAGTAGAATTAGGCCATTCGGCCTGTTGAGTCTGCTCTGCTATTCCATCATGGTTGATTTATTATCCCTGTCAATCCCGTTCTCCTGCCTTCTCCCTGTAAACTTTGATGCCCCTATTAATCAAAAATTGAAAAATACTCAATGACTTGACCTCCACAGCCATTTGTGGCAATGAATGCCACAGATTCACCACCCTCTAGCTAAAGAAAATCTTCCTCATCTCTGTCCTAAAGGGACATTGAACAGAAATTGCACTTCAAAGGTCAAAGTTTAAAGAAAAAATTATTATCAAAGTAATAACGCTGTGCTGAGTCACCCCTTGTTCAATTCCTTCTGACCTATGTTCGTGACACTTCTCACGCTCTTAAACTTTTCGATGATTTTAAGTTCCCTGGCCCCCACCGCTTTATTTTCACCATGGATGTCCAGTCCTTATATACTTCCATCCCCCATCAGGAAGGTCTCAAAGCTCTACGCTTCTTTTTGGATTCCAGACCTAATCAGTTCCCCTCTACCACCACTCTGCTCCGTCTAGCGGAATTAGTCCTTACTCTTAATAATTTCTCCTTTGGCTCCTCCCACTTCCTCCAAACTAAAGGTGTAGCTATGGGCACCCATATGGGTCCTAGCTATGCCTGCCTTTTTGTTGGGTTTGTGGAACAATCTATGTTCCGTGCCTATTCCGGTATCTGTCCGCCACTTTTCCTTCGCTACATTGATGACTGCATTGGCGCTGCTTCCTACACGCATGCAGAACTCGTTGACTTTATTAACTTTGCCTCCAACTTTCACCCTGCCCTCAAGTTTACCTGGTCCATTTCCGACACCTCGCCTCCCCTTTCTAGATCTTTCTGTCTCTGTCTCTGGAGACAGCTTATCCACTGATGTCTACTATAAGCCTACTGACTCTCACAGCTACCTGGACTATTCCTCTTCTCACCCTGTCTCTTGCAAAAACGCCATCCCCTTCTCGCAATTCCTCCGTCTCCGCCGCATCTGCTCTCAGGATGAGGCTTTTCATTCTAGGACGAGGGAGGTGTCTTCCTTTTTTAAAGAAAGGGGCTTCCCTTCCTCCACTATCAACTCTGCTCTTAAACGCATCTCCCCCATTTCATGTACATCTGCTCTCACTCCATCCTCCCGCCACCCCACTAGGAATAGGGTTCCCCTGGTCCTCACCTACCACCCCACCAGCCTCCGGGTCCAACATATTATTCTCCGTAACTTCCGCCACCTCCAACGGGATCCAACCACTAAGCACATCTTTCCCTCCCCCCCCACATTCCGCAAGGATTGCTCCCTACGCAACTCCCTTGTCCATTCGTCCCTCCCATCCCTCCCCACTGATCTCCCTCCTGGCACTTATCCGTGTAAGCGGAACAAGTGCTACACATGCCCTTACACTTCCTCCCTTACCACCATTCAGGGCCCCAAACAGTCCTTCCAGGTGAGGCAACACTTCACCTGTGAGTTGACTGGGGTGATATACTGCGTCCGGTGCTCCCGATGTGGCCTTTTATACATTGGCGAGACCCGACGCAGACTGGGAGACCGCTTTGCTGAACATCTACGCTCTGTCCGCCAGAGAAAGCAGGGATCTCCCAGTGGCCACATATTTTAATTCCACATCCTATTCCCATTCTGACATGTCTATCCACGGCCTCCTCTACTGTAAAGATGAAGCCACACTCAGGTTGGAGGAACAACACCTTATATTCCATCTGGGTAACCTCCAACCTGATGGCATGAACATCGACTTCTCTAACTTCCGCTAAGACCCCACCTCCCCCTTGTACCCCATCTGTTACTTATTTGTATGCACACATTCTTTCTCTCACTCTCCTTTTTCTCCCTCTGTCCCTCTGAATATACCTCTTGCCCATCCTCTGGGTCCCCCCCCCCTTGTCTTTCTTCCCGGACCTCCTGTCCCATGATCCTCTCGTATCCCCTTTTGCCTATCACCTGTCCAGCTCTTGGCTCTATCCCTCCCCCTCCTGTCTTCTCCTATCATTTTGGATCTCCCCCTCCCTCTCCAACTTTCAAATCCCTTACTCACTCTTCCTTCAGTTAGTCCTGACGAAGGGTCTCGGCCTGAAACGTCGACTGCACCTCTTCTTACAGATGCTGCCTGGCCTGCTGCGTTCACCAGCAACTTTGATGTGTGTTGCTTGAATTTCCAGCATCTGCAGAATTCCTGTTGTTTGTGCTGAACAATGCTGTGTTTGGCACAGCATTGTGGGCCGAAGGGCCTGTATTGTGCTGTAGGTTTTCTGTGTTTCTGTGTTTCTAAAGTATATATACATCACCATAAACAACCCTGAGATTCATTTTCTTCTGGGCATACTCAATAAATCTGTAGAATAATAACTATAACAGAATCAATGAAAGACTGCCAAACTGCAGCGTTTAACCAGAGTGCAGAAGACAACAAACTGTGCAAATCCAAAAATAAATGAGCAATAAATATTGAGAACATGAGACGAACAGTCAAAGATGGGGCAAGTGAAGTTATTCCCTTTGGTTCAAGATCCTGATGGTGTGAGACCTGAAGCTCTTATACCATCTCCTGTGAGAAGAGAGCTGGTGGTGGGGTCACTGATGATGGATGCTGCTTTCCTGTGACAGCATTTCATGTAGATGTGCTCAGTGGTTGGGAGGGCTCTACCCGTGATGGACTGGGGCTGTATCCACTGCTCCGTCTTTGAACAACCTATGGACTTACTTTCAAGGAATCTTCATCTCATGTTCTCAATAATTATTGCTTATTTATTTATTATTATGATCATCATTTCTTTATTTTTGTTTCTGCACAGTTTGTATCTTTTGCACACTGGTTTTAATCCTAGCCTAGTCACAGGATAAGTTACAATGACCAATTAACCTACCAACGGATATGCTTTTGGACTGTGGGAGGAAACTTGAGCCTCTGGAGGAAACCTATGCGGACATGAGAAGAACATACAAACTCCTTACAGGCAGCAGCAGGAATTGAACCCAGGTCGCTGGTACTGTAAAGCATTGTGCTAACCACTACGCTACCATGCTGCCCCATGGATTTATTGAGTATGCCGACAAGAAAATAAGTAACATTGTTGTATATGTTGACGTATAAATACTTTGATTATAAATTTATTTTCAACTTTGAGCTTTTGAGCATCTCCTATTCTGAAGCTGTGCCCCCGGCCCTAGACTTCTCTATTATAGGAAACATTTCCACAAAGCAAACAGCATTATGAAGGACCCCACGCACCCCTCATATAAACTCTTCTCCCTCCTGCCATCTGGAAAAAGGCACCGAAGCATTTGGGCTCTCACGACCAGACTATGTAACAGTTTCTTCCCCCAAGTCATCAGACTCCTCAATACCCAGAGCCTGGCTTGACACCAGCCTACTGCCCTCTACTGTGCCTATTGTCTTGTTTATTATTTATTGTTATTTACTGTAGTGCCTGCACTGTTTTGAGCACTTTATGCAGTCTTGGATAGGACTGTAGTCTAGTGTAGTTTTTGTGTTTTTTCTTACGTAGTTCAGTGTAGTTTTTGTATTGTTTCATGTAGCACTATGGTCCTGGAAAATGTTGTCTCATTTTTACTATGTTCTGTACCAGCAGTTATGGTTGAAATGACAATAAAAAGTGACTTGACTTGACTGGTCCTCTCCATGTCCACTCTATCTAGCCCTTTCAATATCAATAGGTTTCAATGAGATCCCCCTTTATTCTTCTAAATTCCAACGAGTACAGGCCCACAGCATTCAAACACTACTGTCACATTAACCTTTTCAGTCCTGGAATCATTCTCATGAACCTCCTCTGGACCCTTTTCAATGCCAGCACATCTTTTCTTTGATAAGGGGCCCAAAACTGCTCACAATACTCCGAGTGAGGTCTGACCAATGCCTTACACAGCATCAGCATTACATCCTTGCTTTTACATTCTAGTCCTCCCTAACTGAATGCTAACATTACAATTGCCTTCTTTACCAACAACTCGACCTGAAAGTTAACCTTTAGAGAATCCTGCATGAGGACTCCGACGTCAGTTTGCACCCTGATTTTTAAAGTTTCTGCCCATTTAGAAAATAGAGCATGTGTTTATTCTTTCTACCAAAGTTCAAGACCATATTCCAGCTGTCACTTCTTTGCCCATTCTCCTAGTCTGTCTAAGACAATCAACAGACACCCTGCTTCCTCAACACTTCCTGCCCCTCCACTTATATTCATATAGTCCACAAATTTGGCCACAAAGCTATCAATTCCTTCATCGAAATCATTAATATATAACATGAAAAGAAGTGTCCCAACATTGATCCCAGTGGAATACCACTAGTCAACTAGTAAAGACCCCCTTTATTCCAACTCTTTGCCTCCTGCCAGTTAGGCAACGTTCTATCCAAGTTAGTCTTTCCTGTAATATCATGGGCTCTTATGTTAAGCAACTTCATGTGTGCAGATTGTTAAAGGCCTTCAGAAAATCCAAATAAGCACCATCTACTGACTGTCCATTGTCTATCCTGCCTTCTATATCCTCAAAGAATTCCAACAGATTCATCTATTTGCACCTCTGATTTTTTAATTTTCACCCCATTTATAAAATATTCTACCTGAGTACATACTATACACTCCCCAACACCATATTCAATGTGCCACTTCTTTGCCCATTCTCCTAATCTGTCTAAGTCCTTCTGCAGACTTCCTCAATACCACCTGCTCCTTCTTTGTATCATCTGCAAACTTGGTTAAAAAAGCCATCAATTCTGTCATCCAGCTCATTGGCGTATAACACAGAAAGATGTGGTTCCCAAATAGACCCCTGAGGAACACCACATGTTATCGGCAATCAACCAAAAAAATCCTTCTTTATTCCCAGTTATTGCCTCCTACCAGTCTGCCAATCTTCTATCCATGCTAGTAACTTTCCTGTAATACCAGCCTCTTATCTTGTTTAGCTCCCTCATATGTGGCACCTTGTTAAAAGCATTCTGAAAAATCCAAGTAAATAACACCCACTGACTCTCCTTTCTTTATCCTGCTTGTTATTTCCTCAAAGGATTGCAACAGATTTTGGCAGGCATGATTTCTCCTTAAGGAAACTGTACTGACTTTGGCCTATTCTATCCTGTGGTTCCAGGTACCCTGAAACCACATCCTTAATGATGACCTCCAACATCTTCCCAGTCACTGAAGTCAAGCTAACCGGCCGATAATTTCCTTTCTTCTGTCTCCCTCCCTTCTTGAAGAGTGGAATAACATTTGCAAATTTCAGCTACCTCTTTCAGAACCCTGGGGTGTAGTCCATCTGGTCCTGGTGACTTATCTACCTTCAGACCTTTCAGCTTCTTAAGCACCTTCTGTTAGTAATCGCAACTCTACTCACTTCTGCCTCCTGTCACTCTTAAATTTCTAGCATACTGCTAGTGTCGCCCACAGTAAAGACTGATGCAAAATACTTATTAAGTTCATCCACCATTTCCTTGATCCCCATCACTACCTCAACAAAGTCATTTTTCAGAGATCTAGTATCCACTGTCACCTCTCTTTTATTCATTATACAGTATATCTAAAATCACAGCTGGTATCCTCTATTATATTATTGGCCTGCTTACCTTCATATTTCATCTTTTCTCTCCTTGTGGCTTTTCAGTTGCCTTCTGGTGGTTTTTAAAAGCTTCTCTATCCTCTAACTTCCCGCCAGTTGTTGCTATATTATATGCTCTCTCTTTTGCTTTAATGCAGTCTTCATCTTCCCTTGTCAGCAGTGGTTGCATCATCCTCCCTTAAGAACACTTCATCTTCTATGGGATGTATCTATTCTGTGCCTAGATTATGAGGTCAAGGTGAGAGTGCCATTTAAGAGGCTTTTAGATAGACATATGTATATTCAGAGTATGGAGAGATGTGACTCATGTGCAGGCTAAATAGATTTAGTTTAACTTAGTATCAGGTCAGGCACATGGCTCGTGGACTGAAGACCCTGTTCCTGTGCTGTACTGTATTCTATGTTCTGTCTACAAGATGATGAAAGGATTTTATAGGCTGAGATTTGTGACGTGGTAAAACACTAGGTTTGTTTTATAAATATAAGGTTTTCACTAATGATTTGAGTAAGAAATTGAAGAGAAGTCTTATTACTTAGTGATAAAATGTGGGATTGTTAGAAAAGGTTGCAAAAAGCAATACGAATATTTTTAAAGTTCAGAAAGTAACTATTAGAGAAAAAAAAAAGAACAACTGGGTATAATGAGGAGTTTAGATCCAGAATAGTATGTTTTCTCAGCTTGTATACTTTATCATAAATGCATTTGATGGAGAATTTTTGATAAATTTACAGGTATTCTAATTACTTTGATATTAAAACTCATAAAAATAATTCAGAGATCAAGTAGCTGGAGAAAGATCATAAGACCATAAGATAAAGGAGGAGAACTAGGCCATTTGGCCCATCAAATCTGCTCCACCATTTCATCATGGCTGATCCATTTTCCCTCACAGACTTCTGCCTTCATGCTCTGACTAAGCAAGAATCTGACTTGGCCTCCACAGCCTCCTGTGGCAACAAATTCCACAGATTCCCCACTGAGGAACTCAATGGCCAGGCAAAATCTATGGAGGGTAATGAATAGACAACCTTTCATATTGAGACCCTTCATCTGATACTGAATGAACAGAGGGGAGATGGCCAGTATAAAGAGGTGAGGGGGAGGGATGTGGGAAGAATTATCAAGTGATATGTGGAACCAGATGTGAAAAACATACTTTTCTAATTGAAAGGAAGACATGTCTTCAGCTGGGATAAAACACAGATTGATTGAAGTTAACGGTAGAGAATTAAATAGTTACTGGATCCTGTCTCCAAAGCTACCAGCTGGGATATTGTCTGAGATATTTTTAAGAGTAACCTTTTAACCTACCAACCAGCAAACTCTGGGTTGGGGCAGGAAATACAAGCATCTAAGGAAAATCCATTTACATTACAAAGGTATGATTGAGTGAGAGTTTTGGATAGGATATCTGATGTCTGTGTTACCCAGCAACTTGTGTAGCTTCAACTCCCTGCCGCATGCCTTTTGGCACTGATAGGTTTTATGTCCAGGAGCTAATGGATTGACAGCTTTTGCTTCAAATATGTCCGAGAGTACTCTAGTTTCAGTCATAAACCTGGTAAGTGGGATGAATTAGATCTCAGGAAGATTGATATTGGACCCTGAAGAGCTGCCTTATTGTTGATCATGTAAGATTGGGGCAGTCCTGCATTGGCGAGCTAACACTCTGACCCCAAGGGACATCTATTGTCCCTGTTGGGAAGCTGGAGAGAACAGTTCAGTTTTTCTGGGCCCATAAATTGAGAAGGCACTTTTCACCCTAATCTGTCCTTGCCTCATGTCAGCTGCTGAGTTTCCTAAAGCCTGCGAAATCTGCTTGCTCAGATTAAACCTAGCTCACATGCTTCTCAGTTCATTGACTAAGTGCAGCTCACTTGTTGCGTGTACTGTAAATTAATGACTTAAACCTTCATCCATCTCCTTGAAGCCCAGAAGACATCAGCATGTAGCCAGATTGATAATATTTCTGGATCTCTTCTCAATATTAGTTCTCATCCACATTCAGCATTTCAATCATAGCCTCACTAGAACTCAGATCTACAGCCCAAACAGGAGGAAAGGAGGAAGTGAATGAGTTTCAAGGAAAGGAGCAAATACTGGCATCATTCTTACCTCTAAATGAGTTGCTGTTGACATAAATCCCACTCCAGAAACTGGAAGCCAGAAGAAAATAGACTGATGTTCTGGTACAGTACTGAGGAAGTCCTGCACTATTGAAGGCTTCATTCTATGAAAGACTCTCAAATCTGATACCAGAGAACAATTTTGCAGAACAGGACATAACTTAGGTATTATGAGCAGTATAAACCCTTGAGCCAATATCACTACAAACAAATTATCCTGATGTTATATTCTGCTTTGTGCTTTCTTTGTATAAAATAGCTACTGGATTTTTACTTCCAAAGCATTTCATTGGCTATAATATATTTAAATATGTTCTGAAAGACATGTGAAAGTCATCATATAAATGTAAATATGACTGTATATCAAAAAATAAACCACATCGACGCTTTGCAATTCGCCTACCGAAGCAACAGGTCAACAGCAGATGCCATCTCTCTGGCCCTACATTCCTCCTTAGAACACCTGGAGAATAAAGACGCATACATAAGGCTCCTTTTCATTGACTACAGCTCTGCCTTTAATACCATCATTCCAAATAAACTGATTCCTAAGTTCCGGAACCTGGGCCTTAGCACTCAGATCTACAGCTGGATCTTCAACTTCCTCACAGACAGGACCCAGGCTGTAAAAATAGGGGACAAGCTCTCCTCTACAGTCACTCTGAGCACCGGTGCCCCATAAGGCTGTGTACTCAGCCCCCTGCTGTATTCACTGTACACCCATGATTGTATAGCCAAGTTTCCATCGAACTCAATATGTAAGTTTGCTGATGACACAACAATTGCAGGCTGTATCTCGGGTAATGATGAGTTTGAGTAGAGAGAGGAAACTAAAAACCTGGTGGCATGGTACGAGGACAATAACCTATCCCTCAACGTCAGCAAGACGAAGGAATTGGTTGTTGACTTCAGGAGTAGTGGGCCGCACAACCCAATTTACATCGGTGGTGCGCAAGTGGAACAGGTCAAAAGCTTTAAGTTCCTTGGGGTCAAAATCACAAATGACCTGATTTGGTCCAACCAAGCAGAGTTCACCGCCAAGAAGGCCCAACAGCACCTTTACTTCCTGAGAAAACTAAAGAAATTTGGCTTGTCCCCTAAAACCCTCACTAATTTTTATAGATGCACTGCAGAAGGCATTCTTCTAGGGTGCATCACAACCTGGTAAGGAAGTTGTCCTGTCCAAGACCAAAAGAAGCTGCAGAAGATCGTGAACACGGCGAAGCACATCACACAAACCAATCTTCCGTCCATGGACTCAATTTACACTGCACGCTGTCAGAGCAGTGCTGCCAGGATAATCAAGGACACGACCCACCCTGCCAACACACTTTTTGTCCCTCTTTCCTCTGGAAGAAGGCTCAGGAGCTTGAAGACTCGTACGGACAGATTTGGGAACAGCTTCTTTCCAACTGTGATAAGACTGCTGAACGGATCCTGAGCCAGATCTGGGCCATTCCCTCCAAATATCCGGACCTGCCTCTCGGTTGTTTTGCACTACCGTACTTTCTATTTTTCTATTTTCTATTTATGATTTATAATTTAAAATTTTAATATTTACTAATTTTTCCTATTTTTAATATAAACCTATTTAATATTTGTAATCTAGGGAGTGGGAAGTGCAGAATCCAATAAGAAATTCCTCTCATCTCCGTTCTAAGTAGATGTCCTTCTATGCTGAGGGTGTGCCTTCTGGTCATAGACTTCCCCACCATAGGAAACATTCTCTCCACATCCACTTGACCTAAACCTTTCAACATTTGATGGGTTTCAATGAGTTCCCCCTTCATTCTTCTAAATTGCAACAACTAAAAACTAAGAGTCATCAATTATTCCTCATTTGATATGTCTTTCATTCCTGAATCATTGTGAGTGAGTTGCACTGGATGAACTATTCAAAGGTTCAAAGGATCATTTATTAGCAAAGTATACAGCTCTGAAACTCTTCAATTCTCTGAGTGGCCATGAAACCAAGAAAGAAAAGAAAGCCAACATGATCACCAACCCCCAAATCCCACCTCCCTGCAAAAAAAAACAAAAATGGAACAGGCACGTTAACCCCTCAATCCCTCCTCCAACACAAAAAAAAACAAACAAAATGAATCAGGTATGTTGACCACCAAATCTCTCTCTCTGCATGAGAAAAAAACGAGAAGATCAGGTGAATAAACATCAGAATATAAAAACTATAAGACTTAAAGAACGGATCTATAGTCCAAAGTGCACATCCAAAATGCAGAAAAACCCTGGCCAATGCCTTCCCACAGGCTCTCCCCATCTCCGATACAGCGCAGCCAATCAAAAGACAAGCTGCGGTGCTCACCCTCTGTACTTGCGTCAATGTTTCAACTCTTTCATTGCTTTAATCAGTGAACAATGGGAGGCTTAATCAACAAAATGGAGCCAAACATCATCTTGTGCCTTGCCCACTATGAGGTTTGTTCATGCTGCCTCTGCCACTGGAATCTTCTCAGAGTCTGTAGAGTGCTGGAACACCTAAAGGATCTCCAAACTTTCACACTGGCCTTGATGTTTCAGTTACTCTCGTCGTTTTAATCAGCAAACAATGGAAGCTTTAATAAGCGAAATGGGGTTGAAACATTTTGCGTGCCATCCTGCAGTCTTCTCACCATGAGGTTCGCTCACACTGCCTCTGCTCCCAGAATCCTCTCAGAGAATGCAAAGCGCTGAAGCACGCAAATGATCTCCAAACAGTAAAACACAGTCTCCAACATTTGCAGAGTCACATTCAAGATGAAAAACAAATGTAAAACACATAAAAGAAGTAAAAAAGATGGTTTCATGATCTATCCAGAAGATGTTGACCAAAGGAGCGTTGTGCGCTGCTGCCATCTTGACCGGAAGTCCATGCATCTTGATCAGGTTGTTAGTGCAGACGCACCAAATACCTGGCAAAACTATGTAAAGATTATAGATTAGTTTTATTTGTTACACGTATATTGAAACATACAGTGAAACTGTGTTGTTTGTGTCAAAGCAAATCAGCACGGATTGTGCAGGGCAGCTTTTAAGTGCCACTGCGTTTCTGGGTGCCAAAATAGCATGCCCACAACTACTAACTCTAACCAGGTATTTTTTGGAACATGGAAGGAAACTGGTGAGGTAAGGATGAAATTCATGTGGTCAGGGAGACCTTACAGGCAGCATAGATCCAGCAGATCATAGAACATAGAACATAGAACAGTACAGCACAGTACAGGCCCTTCGGCCCACAATGTTGTGCCGACCCTTAAACCCTGCCTCCCATATAACCCCCCACATTAAATTCCTCCATATACCTGTCTAGTAGTCTCTTAAATTTCACTAGTGTATCTGCCTCCACCACTGACTCAGGCAGTGCATTCCACACACCAACCACTCTCTGAGTAAAAAACCTTCTAATATCCCCCTTGAACTTCCCACCCCTTACCTTAAGGCCATGTCCTCTTGTATTGAGCAGTGGTGCCCTGGGGAAGAGGCACTGGCTATCCACTCTATCTATTCCTCTTAATATCTTGTATACCTCTATCATGTCTCCTCTCATCCTCCTTCTCTCCAGAGAGTAAAGCCCTAGCCTTAATCTCTGATCATAATGCATACTCTCTAAATACTCAGGCAGCATTCTGGTAAATTTCCTCTGTACTCTTTCCAATGCGTCCACATCTTTCTTATAGTGAGGCGACCAGAACTGGACACAGTACTCCAAGTGTGGCCTAACCAGAGTTTTATGGAGCTGCATCATTACCTCGCGACTCTGAAACTCTATCCCTCAACTTATGAAAGCTAGCGTTCCTTAAGCTTTCTTTAATTACCCTATCTACCTGTGAGGCAACTTTCAGGAATCTGTGGACATGTACCCCCAGATCCCTCTGCTCCTCCACACTTCCAAGTATCCTGCCATTTACTTTGTACTCTGCCTTGGAGTTTGTCCTTCCAAAGTATACCACCTCACACTTCTCCAGGTTGAACTCCATCTGCCACTTCTCAGCCCACTTCTGCATCACTTTCTGCTTGCAATGTCTCTCTGCAATCTTCGACAATCCTCTACAGTATCCACAACACCACCAACCTTTGTGTCATCTGCAAACTTGCCAACCCACCCTTCTACCCCCACATCCAGGTCGTTAATAAAAATCATGAAAAGTAGAGGTCCCAGAACCGATCCTTGTGGGACACCACTAGTCACAACCCTCCAATCCGATGTACTCCCTCCACTACAACCCTCTGCTTTCTGCAGGCAAGCCAATTCTGAATCCACCTGGTCAAACTTGCCTGGATCCCATGCCTTCTGACTTTCTGAATAAGCCTACCATGTGGAACCTTGTCAAATGCCTTACTAAAATCCATGTAGATCACATTCACTGCACTACCCTCATCTATATGCCTGGTCACCTCCTCAAACAACTCTATCCGGCTTGTTAGACACGATCTGCCCTTCACAAAGCCATGCTGACTGTTCTTGATCAGACCATGATTCTCTAAATACCCATAGATCCTATCTCTAAGAATCTTTTCCAACAGCTTTCCCACCACAGACGTAAGGCTTACTGGTCTATAATGACCTGGACTATCCCTACTACCTTTTTTGAACGAAGGGACAACATTTGCCTCCCTCCAATCCTCCGGTACCATTCCCGTGGACAACGAGGACATAAAAATCTTAGGCAGGTGTTCAGCAATCTCTTCCCTCGCCTCGTGGAGCAGCCTGGGGAATATTCCGTCAGAATCTGGGGACTTATCCATCCTAATGTATTTTAACAACTCCAACACCTCCTCTCCCTTAATATCAACATGCTCCAGAACATCAACCTCACTCATATTGTCCTCACCGTCATCAAGTTCCCTCTCATTGGTGAATACCGAAGAGCAGTATTCATTGCGGACCTCGCTCACTTCCACAGCCTCCAGGCACATCTTCCCATCTTTATCTTTAATTGGTCCTATCTTCACTCCTGTCATCCTTTTGTTTGCATAATTGAAGAATGCCTTGGTGTTTTCCTTTGCCCTACTCCTCAAGGCCTTCTCATGCCCCCTTCTTCTTACTCTCCTCAGCCCCTTCTTAAGCTCCTTTCTTGCTACCCTATATTCCTCAATAGACCATCTGATCTTTGCTTCCGAAACCTCATGTATGTTGCCTTCTTCCACCTGACTAGATTTTCCACCTCACTTGTCACCCATGGATCCTTCACCCTACCATTCTTTATCTTCCTCACTGGGACAAATTTATCCCTAACATCCTGCAAGAGATCTCTAACCATCGACCACATGTCCATAGTACATTTCCCTGCAAAAACAACATCCCAACTCACACCCGCAAGTTCTAGCCTTATAGCCTCATAATTTGCCCTTCCTCAGTTAAAAATCTTCCTATCCTCTCTGATTCTATCCTTTTCCATGATAATGTTAAAGGCCTGGGAGCGGTCATGATGTAATTCAGACTGTAATGCTGATTTTGAATGAGCTACCATCCCGGAACTCAAGTCTGCAACTACAGCCCACTTCTTGAATGAGGTAGTGTTTGTCTGCAAGAAAGAAACTCCCACCTACAGCACTCACCATCCAGGCCCCACTGAAACCATTGTTATTTAAATAATCAGCAATATACAAGCTGGTTGATGATTGCTTCATGGTGCGACTTCAGTTGAGATGCCCCTAAGGAAACACAACTATTTATACATTGTTCCTTGTTGAGAAATTTCTCCCTGGGCACTCTGGAAAGATATGGTATCCTATTCTTTCACTCTACCCATCACTGACCATCAGCTTGACCTGTGTTCATTCATCTAGTCATGAGATTGTATGCTAATACATCCACGTCTGGGAACCACTGATTTGCAGAAAAGCCCGATCAACAAATAGATTTGCAGCTCCCGTCATACTGTTACCTGTGGACTTCTGCGTTTTTGAAACAACTACAAAAAGCATAGTGCACTTGTAAAATTCTAGCCACAGCCTGAAGCAATCAAATTGCAAACTGCACCTATAACATAAATCAGCAACGATATACAAGGATAGATTTTCACTGTAGCTCTGCACATATGACAATTATAAACCTATTTACCAATCAGCATTTAGAATGACTACCTTGCAAGTTCATAGTGACCAGTATCCCTGCAAGTTTATCGCATGGATTCTGGATTTCAGCAGGGCTTCTGCGACATATCAGTTGACTTCCACAATGAGTAGATCAGTTGCTGTGAAGGAATATAGAATACCATCTTACAGGTAATGCCTGGCTGAGAACTGCAATGGAAAATCTATAAAATGATACAGCAAAAATCTAAATATTTACTTCAAACGGTGTTGAACCTCCGTCTTGCACAAAAGTGGTTCTGCTGCTTTAGGCCTACTTGCATATTGTATTATTGCCAAATGTTAGCCATCACTTTAATTCATTCAGAGGTTTAACTCCCCATGCATTGTACCTCTAGTGTTTTGTTTCAGACTGAAATACTTCAATTAGCATTGCAGTCTGGAAAACGTAAATGTGTGATGCCTATTTTCCAAGTGCTGCATCATTAAGTGGAAAATGTAACATCAATCTGTGAAGGAAATTCAATTGTAAGCTTCCCTGTGTGTAATACGTCTTTCTACAGAAGCTACTAGTCATCATCAGTGGAATGGAGAGATCTAATGTGGATATGACAGACTGAGCTAACATGTAACTCGTAGTAGCCCAAGGGTAGAGTTGGAAATCAGGAATTGGAGACCTGTTGGCCGGAGCCAAGTCATCAAATCTCTGCAAGTCTGCTGGGGTAGTCAAAGGCCCAATGTCTGCATGTCTGAGTCCAAATCTGAGTCTGCTGGAGGCTGCAGAAGATGGCCTGTCTTGGGGTTAGATGACTGCATATATGCATGGGTGGCAGGGAGAAACAGAGCCTGGTTTTGCTGTTGCTGTGTTCTGTGTTGTTCTGATGAGCATTGTGGCCAAGCTATGTTGGCACCAGAATATCTGGCAACACTTGTAACCTGCCCCCAGCACATACTCGGGTGTGCTAGCCGTTAATGCAAACAACGCATTTCACTGTATATTTCGATGTACGCCTGATAGATAAATTTGAATCTTGAATCTTGTATTTTCTTTACATCAGGTTGCTGTGCTTTCTGAGAATCCTTCCCCTGTTTCAGAGGTCACCTTATAGTTGTAGAGTAAAGAAAGGTTGTTGTTTAGCAACTCAAGTTCCTTATTTGCTATTTTCCTTTTCAAATAATACTGCAAAGTGCTATTCAATTTCTGAAGCTTAAAGAAATATGGGATACGGTCCATATTCCTCTGCATAATTCATACTTGATAACATTGCTACCTAAAGGAGGTAGGTAGAGGAACTGGAACTATTAAATTTGCACTTATAAGCAAGGGAGAAAGTTTACCTTAACAAACAAAACTGATTGAAGTTACCTCTATTTTGGGTAATGGGTTGTTTACTTAATTTTCACCATGCCTGTTTGCTATTTTATAAAATATGCATCGACATTCCATCCTTTTAAGAGTCCAAAACAATCAATAATAAATGTTATTGGAACAATTGTCTTTTCATATGTTGTTTGCAACATAATGTATCAGAATTTCTGACAAAGTAACTTTTTATCATTTTATAAATAGTCTTATACTTGCCGCTGAGTTTAAACTTAAACCATTACTTTAGCACAGATATGGCTTCGTAACAAGCAGTAAAATACATGTGCTAATATTTTTTCTCTTTAAAAAACTGTGATAGGCAGCTTTATTTAAAGCTGCCAAATTTCACTGACAGTAAGCTAACGGAACAGGTTACAGCTGTGCAATATTCACAGTGCAGTTTTAAGATCTCTAAGCTAAATGTATCAAAGCTGTTTGGTCAATCGTCCACTCCCATGAAAGTTCGGATTGTGATCTCAAGATCCTGGAGCAACACGAGCAGAGATGCCTGACTCTTTACAAGATAGAGCTGGGTACAGGAATGCCGAGAATGCTTCATTCTGACCTGCGAAAGCAAGTTCTGCTGGGATTGCGTCTGCAAACACTCACCAGAGTTGAAGTTCCAAAGCAAGAATGGCATCGCCCACCCTGAGAGCAAAAAGGTATAGTTTATTTTTATAATTCTACCCTCCCGTGCTCTGACTGCAAAGACCACCATGTATAGCTTCATATTTTTTTTCCTTTCTACTATAATGTGCAATTCACATTTGTTAATCAATTACGCCTGAAGTCATCCATTTAACAGGAAAGAGACTGCAAATGTTTGTATTGAAAAGGGATTGTGCTAATAGCATTTCCCCATCAAACAGCCATTAGGATTTATTAATTTTAGTGTGCGTTTATGGTATTTTTGAACTTAGTACCAAATATTCAGGACAACAGCTGTGGTCAGTTTAGCTTCCAACGAAGAATGAAATTTCTTCCAGGAAAACACATAGCATCCTACAATGAGTAATAATTACACAGCCACATCATCACCCATTGTTTTAAGAATTGTTTTTCTTTACTGTAAATTAAAAATATTAAGTTATGCAAATCTGCAAATATAAAAATCTGAAACCTCAAAAACACAGTACGTAAAGATGAACAATTGACACCATTCAATGTTGAAAATTGAGGATTTAAAGTAGTTCCTATTTTGGAAAAGAATAATTTATCTCAAAAGCATTATATGTTCCATCATTTAACAGAACTCCAATGAAAACCCTCCTCCAAGAAGACCACAACCTTGTTGTAGGGTTTGGAGGCTTGTGTGCCTCAGTGATCCAGAGAGCTATGTTAGCTGGTGTCAAGGCCTTGTGCTTTGGCTCTTAGTAGGGTCACCTGTGCTAAAAAGGTCAAAGGGTAGATGCCAGACTAAGAGAGGTCCACCGGTTCTCCAGGTTCAAAGGTTCAGCTCATGGCTAACAACCCCGACTAGTCAAAGAATAATTGTTATATTAATGAAGATCCTTCAGCAATGAAGATCCTTCTATACAGAGATGGAAGATCTTCATTCATGACTGCCCGAAACACCTGCAGCATAATGGACAGTAAGTAATGGAAACCCCCAAATCCATTTCATACTAAGTGCTAAATCCTGGAACCCACTATCCTATAACAATATAGTGGGAGTACTTTCATCAGAAGGACTACAGTAGTTCAAGAAATCATCTTCCCACCACCTTCTCAATGGTAATTAGGGATGAGCAACAAATACTGGATTTGCTGAAAAATAATCTAAAAATTATTTCATTGTTTTTGACATACATGTGACAAAGAAAGGTAATCTTTAAAAATATCTTAAAACATGCTACATATGTGTATTTTCATTTATTCATGTGCTGAGTTCCAGATCATGTGTGGTCTAGTATGATTGGAGTGCTAGTGAAAGGCCTCTCAGCTCACCTTGAAGAACAATAGTAGCATTAGGAATGAAAACGTAGGAACAGGGTGGTCATTCTGCCTTTGAGATTGGGCACTGTGAGATCACAATAGAACCATTTCTGCTCCACTCATTTCCCTTAGATCCATATTATTTTATGTCCTTAGTTAGAAAAATAACAATAGATCCACTAATGAATAACATTTACTTGTAGATCTACACCCCTGCTGTTTTATTTTGTGCTAAGGGCCCATACGCTTATAACCACTTATATGAAGAAGTAACTTGTAAGTACAATCTGAACAAACACAGTATGATTTTAAGCTTGTATTATTGTTTCCAGATTCTTCACTATTAAATAAAATACTTCTATTTTCTGTGATCTCTTTCTCTGCTGTATTGATAGCTTTCGAAATCCTGAACACCAACACCTGAGAAAATGTTAAAATTGGGAGAGCCACCCAAAAGCATGGTGAAATTGGAACATTGTGAAAAAGTGTACCAATGGAGGCAGGCAAAATTTTTAAAAAAGCTCCAGGGATTAGGAACTGAATTCCAAAGGTAAGGGTCAAATTCCCCCACGGTTAGCAGAGATGAAGGAGAAGGATACTGCTTGAGGCTTGAGATGGATTAAGAAAAGGCTTGTGGTATAGTATGTTGTTGAGGGAGAAAATTACCAATTAAATTTGTGCAGGCATTGAGAGACATGGATAAAAGTCATGATAGATTCCTGGATCCTAAGATACACAGTATAGGCCAATGTCAATTAGAGCAATAGAGGAACAGTACTGAATATGAATTGTGTCTCTTTGGCTAGGTAGAATTTTACATGGGTAGACTAATGCAAAGGCTATATTGGACTACTAGCAATTTTGCCATACTGGATGAGGCAAACAATGTTGTAGCCAGTGCAAGAGCAGAGCCACTTGCTTCTTGCTAGAATATGAAGAATGAGGCTCATTGCTAGTTTAAGCTGTAGCATACAGTGGAGCAAAGCATGGGATTAGCCAAGCATCAACTTTATTCATCGTCTACATTTGCATGTATTGAAATTTTCTGCGGTGTGTTGGTGTGATATGCAACAAAAAATTCAACAATTGGAAATAAATATATAAAAAATAAAGTTAAAGTATGGATGGAATAAAATGAACAAAGACATATGTACAGTAAATACTGGCATGTGTTTAGAGGCAGGGGTAGTAATTTTCACGAGGGAATATTATTAATAGTTATTAATCGCTATTATAAATGGCTATTACTTCTTCAGTGCAGATGAAGCATCTTGACCCAAAACAACAACTGTCCACTTCCCTCCATAGATGCTGCTCGACCCATTGTTTATTCAGCATCTTGTATGTTCTCCAGATTTCAGCGTCTTCAGTCTCTTGTGTCTCCAATAATAAAATGGTGTTTGATCATTCAAAGAAAAAAATTCTGTCTCTTCTGCTTCACAGGATGTTAGAGAACTTTTGAATTAGACTGGAAGAATGAAATACAAAGTTAAAACCTGGTGTCACTGCATACAGAGTGCTATGCCTACGCGAGTGATAGTGTTAAAAGAAGTCAATATAAAAATAAGGAAAAGGGGGAATATACAGTTTTAGCCAGACAGATCAGTCCAGTTTTTCCAGTTGATCAAAAGAAAGTTGATAGAGGGAATAAAAATAAAAATGAAGTAAAGAATTGAGTTTTCAATATACCCATACCCAGTTTTAATTAATAATTATATTCTTGCTGCTCTATTAAAAATAACTAAAATTTTATTCAATCATTATTTCTTATATAAACAATTAGTTAAAAATGGTTAAAAATGCTTTGGTTCAGATTTTTTTTATGTAAGACAAATGTAAGCAATGTTATCACAATGATTCCCCTGCATTACTAATCTCTATTACTGGTGTCCCTGTCAATGCAGATCAAACACTATAGCGCATGAAGTTGAAAATGAATTGTGATTCAAAGCCCATTGGCACCGGGACATGGCTGATAAAGCCAATTAAAACTAACATTATTTATAGCTAATCTTATCGAAGGAGAAATAATTATTGCTTTTGGTGCTCTATGACAAATTAAATCCCTACATTGGTAATCTTGTTCTGACAGTTTTCAACTATTTTTGCTCAGCTCCTTTGCTTCCAGATTTAGAAATCCTCAAAAACACTCCCATTAAGCGCAACTCTTTTGACCTTCCTCCCTTTTTTCGGTCCTGTGTCCACTTACTTTGAGACGTCTTCTTTTTGCGCTAAAGCCACCACTTAAATGCAGGCTGTTATTGTGCGGACCCCTGTCATGAGATTTCAATTCAAGATTGTTTAATGTCATTTTCAGTACATATTTGTAAAGGAGAATGAAATACCCTGGATCTGAAGCAACACACAAAAAACACAAGAGGATAAAGAACACAATAAATATAAATGCATAAGATAGCTTATGTAATAGATTGATTGGATGTCCGTAACGTGATGCAAGTCACAGGGGTGTCTGTATGTTAGGTGAATGACAGGAAATGATAAAGTAGTGGTAATGGTGGTGTGGAGAGGTGGGTTAGTGGGTGAAGATGTCGATGAGCCTTCCTGCTTGGGGGAAATAACTGTTTTTGAGTCTGGCAGTCTTGTTGCGGTGTTATGTAGCTGCCTCCCTGATGGGAATGGGGCAAACAGTCCATGAGCAGGGTGGGTGGGTGTGGGATCCTTCGTTCGATTGCTTATAGAGGCAAAAGCTTTCACTCAATGATGTGAACATGCTAACTTCGGCAAGCTGCTGATAGAAATTTGCAAAATGTTGCCCAAATTGTTACTGTTGATCATTTGAGAAACAAGGTAGAGATTGGGAAGTTATTTTAATGTTTATGTTATGGATGCAAGCACGTTTGTTTCAAAACACAACACAGGCAGTTGAAGGTAAATGTCCTATCATTTTATTCTCTCCTTTCTTTTATTTAAAATATACTTTGACTACTGAATATCTCAGGCAACAAAATCATCTCCAAACACAGCGCAGGTTTTCCATCTTTATACTTCTAACCTCTCTGAACACATCTAATGAATGTGAACAAATTATGTGCCTTGATCCCCTCTTTGCATTGTCGGGCCAAATGCTTCTGCAGATTGATTCATTCCGAAACTCCAAATCAGCTCTTACTTAATGCACGCAACCCCAGCGTCTTACCAAGACCTTATAAAATATTAAAACTAGTGATGCTTTTGTTTACATGGCTGCATGAGTCACAAATGGTGATTAAGGGTCGAAACTGCAGGATAAAAGGCTGCAAAATTACCATAGATCATTAAGATGCTCTACAGCTGAAAAAATAATTTTCAAATTGAAACAGCTTGCTCTCATCACCACGTATCCTGTGGTAACGTTAGAGAATACAGGCAAACAGTTCAAACTTGCCTTGAATTAGACATCTTACTAGCCCGCACTTCACAAAATAACTGAAAGTGAATCTGTGTTTATATATTTAGTTATTTACATTTAATAATTACTGATTGTTATGAATTAAAGAGTCACACTCATACAACATGGAAACAGGTCCTTTGGCCCAACTCATCCATGCTGATTGCCCAGTGAGCTAATCCTATCTGCTTGGCCATAGCCTGCTAAACCTCTGTTATGCTACTGATCTAGTTGGCCTTTAGATATTGCTGGTGTGCCTGTCTGTTCCACTATTTCTGGCAGCATATTCCAAACTTGCACCATCTTTTGTGTGAAGAAACTGCCCCTGATGTTCCTTTTTACTCTCAAACTGGTATCTAACGAAAGAGACAGCAATTGGACTCCCTTCAATTCCACCCCTTCCCCTCAGCTCCTAAGTAATGCTGAATTTTCTTCCTTCTTTGTCATAAAGCCTGAAATCTAATATCACCTAGTTACGCGTTGTATTACAAGAACTCAGAATCAAAATCAGGTATAGTATCACCAGCATATGTTGCAAAATCTGTTGTTTTTATGGCAGCAGTACATTGCAATATATAATTATAAAACAGTGAATCACAGTAACTATATATAAGTGTGTGTGTGCAAACAAAATAGTAAATAAGTAGTGTAAAAGAGTAGTGAAGTAATTTCATGGTTCAATGTCCATTCAGAAATCAGATGGCAGAGAGGAAGAAGCTGTTCCTGAAACATTGAGTGTGTGTCTTCATGCTCCTGTACCTCCTCTCTGATAGTAGCAATGAGTAGCAATGGTAACAGCTCCTGTGGTTCTAGTAAGTGTTATTCCAAGTTTACTATTTTTTTCCCCAAAAGGACTGAGAATATGTGCCACTTTTCTTTCCTGTATTCCTGTTCTACCCTCCAGATGATCTTCTGGGACCAAATGTATGATTCAGAATCATCTGCTGAAATGAATAGCAATAGGAGGTCAAATTTAATAGTAGCTCTTTAGTTCCATTCGCTCAAACATTTAATTTTTGAATTGTGTCATCTGTTTTCACAAACAAAATGTAATATGAGCTACCTGTCTGTGTGACATATAAAGGATAACATATAAACTGTGTGCTTCTTGCTTAATTGAGAGAAGTGGGAAAAGTGAGAGATTAGAAAGGGCATGGTTTTTATTTTTCCATGGTCTTCCACTGCACAATGCCAAAGAACTTAATACCTATATTAAGGTGATTACTTCATGTCTGTTTTTGTACTTTAATATGAAAGAAAATATGCAAAGAATACTTTGCTGTTCCTTTTTTTCATTTGAAGGGCACATTGAAAAGTTTGCAGCAACCGTTTTTACCTCAGAGATCTGCTATATATGCACAGCTGGCTTGAAATTTGGCCAAATAGTTTTGCAGGCTGATGGCGAACATATTCAATATATTGCCTAATTAGAAATTTTTACTAATTTGCTTGAAATAATATATAGTTATAAAACATCACAAAAATATCATGAATAGGACCTTTCTCCTGCTATTGAGACATTTTTTCAGCATGATGTTGCTTGGCTTTATGTCAATCAGCTTTGGTGTTCACTCATATGATAATTTTTGGTCTTCCGTCTTTTAATTTTCAAGAACAATAGGGTAAATAATTATGCACAATGGAAGACAATGTAGGCCAACTGATGTATACTAAAAGGTATCAAGAAGAAGGAATATTTACAGTATGAAAACTGGGAGGTTATGTTGAACCTGTGTAAAATGCTAGTTGTGCAGGAGGATGTCGCATCGATTTCTGGTCATCATGGTTTAGGAAGGTTAAGAAGATCATAGAGGCGAATCATAAAATGACAAGAATCATCCATGCAGGTTTTGATCGGTGAAACCAGATTTTTGTTTCTCCTTTGAATGAAGAAGATTCAAACAAATTTTGTTAGAGATTCATGGAGTCAGGAAGAAATCTTCCTTTATGCAGCTCAATTGTGCTGTAGAAATTATTGACTCTAAGAGTGATGGAAGCAGTCAGTCAAGGTTTTCAGAATAGACATTATGAGGAATAAAATGTTTTAAAGCTAAGAACTGTGGCTTATGATAAAATAGAACTGTGCATTAACATTAAAAATAATATTTCTGTGGAGTCTTCAAGATATTTCAGATCATGTTTTAGGGTTGTGCTGCCTTTTATGTGGTTTTGTAATCTTGAGCGAACTGAAAAGGTGTCAATCACTATTTAATTTGCAGGGGAGGGACACTTCTGACATACTGATTATATATACATATGTGGTTATATGGTTATACTCTTATCCTTAATTCATTTTCCAGTAGAGTTCACTAACTAATTAAGAACAAGAAAAGTCATTGATTTCTCCGACACTTGGTCTTTCTCTCTTTCCTTCCAAAGCACTCTATCAATACAAACATGATCTTTTCCTGCTGACCTATTAGGGTGAACCATTTTGTAAAACTTCCACATATTCTTGTAATGTTTGTCCACCATCCATACTGTATTTGAGTTTTAACTCAGTTCAGTGACCTTCTGTTTAAACTATTCATTTGAATTAATTATAATGAGAGGAATGTAACTGGCCACATCAGCTGCATTTAATTACAATACATAGATGATGATTATCTTGGAATTTACGGTTAACAAATGTTCTTTGAAGGTCATGTGTATTAGAAAACCAACCATTGGTTAATCAATTTCAACTATTTCATGAGCCACACCATATTAAAAGGATTATACTTTCATTTGCAAACAATTCAAATACAATTGATATCAAGCAGTTAAGAGATTCATAGTCAAAGATTCTGCACGTTATTGCAAGATGGAATCTATACACAAAAAGTGCCTCATTGCTAAATGCATGAAATTAAATAAGATGTAGTGAAAATGGATATAACCTGTTTTTTGTATGTTGTGTGATGTATTTACAAATACATGAAGACACAGTATAGTATATGTAGTTAAAAAAATAGAGATTTATTTACAAGATAGCATGCTTTCTATTGAAATGTTCAGATTTTTGCTGATAGACTAAATATCCCGAAACTGTTAAATTATTGAGACTCTACTGTTGAATAGCATCGTAAAATGATCACGCATATTGATATTGACAGAATAGCAATTTATGCTGAAAGATACATTCCCTGTTTCCATTATAAAAGCAACAGGGATACTAACAAGATATCAATGTACACATTCAATAAATATGAGTGATAAGTTTTGATCCGGTAATTGGATTTCTGGTTCTTGAAGTCTTTCAAGTTCTGGTGGCAAATCAACTTTAAACTATTCTACACTTGAACGCAAAGGTTTCGTTTCTTTGTTAGAGATGTTGGTTTGATACTTCACTTGCACTAAAATCAGATGATTTTGTTCTGCCCAGTGACAAACAACAGATACTTTGCTTTCATAAGCAATGATCCATTCATTAGAAGGTTTTATCCTTCGTGGTCTGGAAAATCATGAGCAAAGTCTAGAATTCATTGTGAATGGGCAGAGCCCTTTGTAAGTTTTGCTGATCACACACTGTCCTCTTACATTTTCAACATTTATTTGTACTATGGGTTGGAAAGGCTCAATTTTGGAGGCATCCTTGATACTGCTAACTCCATGTACAAATGTTTGTATAATGATTCCAAAATAGGTCATTTATATCGCCTGCAGTCTACCATATGGTTTGTTGCGACCTCATAGCTTGATTGTCTTAGCCACAACCACTTTTGGTATGGCTTAGTCACTCTGGTTGATTTCACACACATACCATCCTGTTCTATATTACACAATTCTTTCTTAGCTTGATTCCTTTGAGTTTTAGGAACTGCTTCGAGCTAGCTATTATTTGATTTTGAGGCATCAATACCTAAAGTATTGTTTCAAAGTAGGCTGAGGTGCCCCAGTCAACGTTTGCCTCATTAAAATTATACTCAATGATGAGTAGCTCCATAGCTTATATATTAGGCTGGACTGTGCACTAATATTTATAAAATCTTACCAGAATAGGTTTTCAATGTGACAGAAGTAGCTAACTGAATTTGCCTAAGTAAGTCATACACACAGATATTACTCTTGTAGCTGTCTGTCTTTTTCCCATCTACTCTAAGCTAATTTGCCTGCATTAGGGCTGAATCCTTCTATATCTTGTAATTATCTGTCTAAATACCTCTGAAATGAAGCAATTGAATCTGATTCCGCAACTTCCTCTGGCAGTGCATTCCCGATATTAACCAATCCATAAATTTAAAAAAAAATATTCTTTAGACCCCTTTCAAAATTCCCTCCTGACCTTACACCTAAGCACTCATTTTCTTTGATATCCCTACCACATGAATCTCCCGTCTAATAGGACTACAAGCTGAACATCAACAGTAAAGACAGCATGTTCACGTCTAAAAGTACATTTATATCTGTTGCACACAGAGAAGGTCAATTATTATCAATCTGAAGAACAAAGATGAGCATTTTATAGATGTTCCTTTCACCTGGATGAAACTTCAACCTCTAAACACATTTACTCACCCGATGGTCTGCCAGTAAATGTTGCAGGTCCCTTTAAAATTATTGCAAATAATAATACTTAAATTAAGAATCCAATGCCATATTAGTACTTTATATAGTGTTTCAAGCAATAATCAACTAAAATGTGGAAACTATTTTACAATTAACATCTACATATATTTTACAATTGACTAAAATATTTAAATTACTTCAGTTCTGTAATAAGTGCCTTTTAAGTTTACTTTTACTTCAACATTGATGTGGTGACTATCAAACAGCTGTGATTATGTCTTCGAACTCTTGGCAATTTGTTTGCCATCACTGCAGATTCCTCTTTGCAGCAGTTATACATTAGCACTAGTTGGACATTAGATAGATAGATAGATAAATATATATAGAGAGAGAGAGAGAGAGAGAGAGAGAGATAGAGACAGAGAAATAGTTAGATATTATCAAAGAGGTGAACAATTTCTATCCTTTATCGCTCGTCCATTGCAGAGAGCAATTAAGAATCACAGAAAAGGGACTCTTTTGAGGTGGAACAATAACATAATGCTACTACAGCGCCAGTGATCTGGGTTCAATTCCCATCAATGTTTGTAAAGGGTTTGTATGCTCTTCCCATGGATGTGTGCGTTTGCTCCAGGTGCTCTGGTTTCCTCCCACATTCCGAAGACGTACGGTTTAGCAGGATAATCGGTCACAAAGATGTAAATAGATGGTGCAGGCTCATTGGGCCAGAAGGGCCTGTTACCATGTTGTATCTCTAAAATTAAAATAAAAAACCAAACTAATTAAGGACAGTAAGTGTCATTTGCTGAAACCCATAAGTGGGTCAAACGTGTTTTCACAATGATCCAGTTTTTAATAGTTGGCTATTCTAGGTTTTGTATTCCAGAGTCATCTAAGTACTTGAATTAAAATTTGTTCAGTTGGAATAATTGAATTCAAGATCAGAAGGCCAGGTCCGATCACACTAGTCCAGTGACCTTGTTGTTATGATGCTACACCCAGGATTGTACAGTCCTTGGACACACAATAGACTGTAGGTGCTGGAATCTATAGCACCACAAAAAGCTGGAGGAATTCCATGGTTCAGGCAGCATCTGTGGTGGGAAATGGCAATGGTATAGTATTTGTCTGACTTGTCTTGAACTTGTGAATGGAATTAATCAAAATCAGAATCAGGTTTATGATGCATGCCGTGAAATGTGTGATTTTGTGGCAGCGGTAAAGTTTAATACGTATAAAAAACACCATCTGTCTGAGGCCTCCATGGGTCAGAGTTGCCAGATATCCTAGCTGTACAGATACGCAAGCCAGGGCAGTACGGTATGGAGAGCAAGCTGTTGCCCATGCAGCAGACTCCCCCTCTCTACGCATCTGCTCAGCCCGGAGGAATGGCAGGGACCGACACCAACAGTGTCACAGGAGCTGCCCGTCAGCATTGAACTCAATGTAGGACCCCCTTAGGGACTCCAGCTTTGGATTTTTCCCTGGGCTTTACTCCCAAAACCTTCCCCATGAGTGGGTATAGATGCAGATCAGAGTTTTCCTTCTAGAAGTGTTGCCAACCACGGCTGACCAGCCCTATCTGCCTGAAGCGACTGGTTCCAAGGCACCAGTAACCTGCCTTTGCCCCTTGCCCCTTGCCCCTTGTCCTCTCAGTAGAAATGGCTCTGTTGGGCTTAGTATCTAAGCCACACCTGAAGGCCAGGAACTGGATGTGGTTGTCAGAGACTATTTGAGGCACTTGCCTTTGGGAGCACTTAATAGGCAGGGGGAGCTTTTCTCCACTACCACCCCTTGTTATAACAACCTTAAGGAACCTAAAAATACTATAAGCTATAATAAAAAATATAAAGCAATAAATAAATAGTTCAAATATAACCTGCTTGAATGGCATGCAAACAAAAGCCTTTCACTGTATCTCAGTATAACTGACAATAAACACATTACTAATTACATAGTCAGAAAAATAAATGTAGTAGTATTGGAGTATGTACCATTATACCTAGGAATCACACTAGTTTTCTGGAGTTTTATCGGAGCTACTAAGTGCTCTTACCTTTAGGTGAATAAGATGACACAAAAGCCAAGACGAGCCATTGATTAAATATGCTCTTCATAACTACTGCATATGAGTCCAGCTAACGCAGGCTAACATTTTGTTATATTGCACATGCTTGTTGTTGGTTAGAACCTTCAATACAATTTCAGCTTGAGATATGTGTCTCGCAATCTTACATACGAGAAAGATCTGATTTCCTTTGAACCCAATAACTGCTCAACAAAATAAGTCACAATGATCTACTTTGGGCAGCCCTAACTGATGGAAACCGGCCTTCCATTTCGGTAAACATATTCGTATATGGACAGTATATGCAGAGCCTGCAGTGCATCAAGGCATTCACACAGGCTCACAGACATCATTGTAACGTTCCTAGTCTCTGTTAACTGTATGCAATTAAGCTATGTGAAGGAAAGCTGCCACTGAATATTTATAGGTTGAAAGATGCAAAAGAATGCTTGTATATCCCACAATATTAACTACTACAGGAGAGCAATAACTTCTTTCCATTCTAATCACTTGTATCATGTTACTATTTCACTATGGAAGATTGGAATTCTCTAAAGTTATTTAACGGCATTGCTATTTTGTTCTGGATTGTTAAAATTAGTTGAATCAATTTAGAATTAAACATTTTTCATACTGTATATATCTTTAGAAGTAATTATCATTAAGTTATAGTATAACAACATGCACAAAATGCTGGAGGAACAAATTGTTTTAGATAGATAGATATACTTTATTGATCCTGTGGGAAATTGGGTTTCGTTACAGCTGCACCAACCAAGAATAGAGCATAAATATAGCAATACAAAAAACCACAAACAATCAAACAACAAAATGCAAACTATGTCAGATGGAAAATAAGTCCAGGGCCAGTCTGTTGGCTCAGGACGTATTTTCCATCTGGCGTAGTTAGCAATATATTGAAATTGTTATGGTAAAGAATAGATCACAAACAAGAAACACTAGCCACTAGCTTGCCATATTTTTACATAGAATCCATCAGGATAAATTATAAAATTATTCTTCACCAGCATAGTAATCTGTGGAAATAGTTTCATTTTGTTACTGATAGTGTTTAATACTTTGAACAGTCTGTCCTATAGTGGCTGTTATAAGAAATCAAGTTTAGAAAAAAAAACAACGTAAAATATTAACATACAAAACTAATAAGTGTGCCTTTAAAAAATCTGACACTAGTAGTAAGCTGCAAGAACTCAACTCAAGATGATAAAAACTAAACTTTTTGCAAAGATCTCCAAGGAGATGCTTTAATTCACATTCTGGTAGGCGTCCCTGCACTATGAAATGGTACATGATGAAGTGACAGAGAAAACTCACTGGGCCAGGTGGCCTAATTCTGTTCCTATATCTTAAGGTTTTTGTGGTCTTGCTACAAATGTGATTAAAGAATAACTATTAGAATGGTTGTTCAACCCTGCAACTCCTTTGCCATTTCACTCAGGTACTCATCCTTCATCCATCACTATAGGTAACTACCACTGCTATTAAATAAATGGCACAAAGGAGAAGAACAGGGGGGAGGGAATAAAATAGGCTGACACAACTATTATCTAGTCTTCATTTTTATAGTTCCACAAATTGCTGTCTTCTGTTACATGACTATTTTCTTGAATTATTTTTCACTTCTCTTGGGCATGGTTGCAGCGCAGCGGGAGAAACAACTCGCCATTATTGTAAAAGGCATTTGAACCGATGGCAGGGTGGGTACAATAAAGAAATTTCCCTGATCACTATCCAGCTGCTCCTTATCCAGTCAGGTAGTCTTTCTAGAGAATAATTACATTGAATTCCACACGCTTTTGAATTACATTCTTCAATCATTCAGCAATTTACATTGCTTAGGTCCTGGATGAGATCATAGGTGGCAGACCCACAACACCCAGGCTCCTCTAGAATCAACGTGTTTCTATGCAGGTCCACACCTGCACACATATTATGACAGCTTCTGAAATCAGAATCAGGTTTACTATTGCCAGCATATATCATGAAATTTGATGATTTTGCAGCAGCAATACAATGCAATACATAATAATAGAGTAAATACATATATAAAATAATTACATTAAATAAGTAGGGCAAAAATGGAAATAAAAATTTGTTGAGGTAGTGTTCATGGGTTCAGAAAGCGGATGGTAGAGGGGAAGAACCTGTTACTGAATCATTGAGTGTGTGCCCTTAGGCTTCTGTACCTCCTTCCTGATGGTAGCAATGAGAAGAGGGCATGACCTACATGATTGGGGTCCTTAATGATGGATGCCACCTTTTTGAGGCATTACTCCTTGAAGATGTCTTGGATAGTACGGAAGCAAAGCAAGTAATTAGCAAAGACATGTAATCCTGAATGGCTGATTGAATATATTAATTTGAATATTTAAATATAGCAGTTACCCAGATGGACAAAGTTCATTAAGGATTTCCTTACTATTTGTGCTCTTTGGCATTTACAGCTAGCAAAGACCTTTTACAGCTGTTAAAATAGATTAAACAATGATAATTCCCAGAGAGTGGGATGACAGCAGAAGAGGAGAGTTAATCTTGTATATAATCGAATGACACTTACTCCTATTCTGTTTGAGGACACAGAGAAAGAAGAGAAATGAAACAAACAGTTTCATTTATTTTACAAAAAAGTGTAATGAGTTGCACAGATTATAAGTGTAAATTCCAAAAAAATATCGGATTAAATATCGCTGAAAATATAAATCTACTAAAATGTATTTTGTTTCTGTGTTAGCACCTGTGAGGTGTTAATCATTGTCCACGTAAACATTTCTAGACGGAACAATTGACAGGCATCATTTTACAACAGGATCCACACATCTAACTGGATGACCCCTGGAATGAATAAATCAAATTGTAAACCCAAAGGCACAGATGTCTGCGGACAGATGTGCACCTTTCAAAGGGAGGATTCAATTTAAAGTTCGTGATAAAGGTTGCTTTGCTTAATGGCGAGCTGCTTAGGGACAACTTCCTTTAAAAACAATTTTGCTTTAAATTCCTTATTGGGGAATAGTTCACATAATGGAAACTTCTTCTTACTCTAAAGTTAATAGTTTCTGTCTGTACCATAAGTGGAAGGAAAGCTCCAACCTGCTGCAAAGGATCTGACTGTACTTATAAACCATGCAGCACTGTGTAGAAACAGGATAGTTAGCATTCTTGGAACATCTTTAAAAACAAGCGCAAAATTACTGACTGCAACTTCACAAAGAATAAATCACACGGGAACATAATTTCTTGCCTGTGAAGCCCTGCTAATAAGTTCAATGACTTCAGCATGCCCCAAGGAACTGAAAATCATTATTTAAACATTCACAGCACAAGAGTTTTGCTTCCTTGCGGAGAAGGTGCAAACAAAGGCCACATCAGAAATCCACAGTGCAGCTTGAATTGTGGGCTGGGAGCACAAGTCCTATTACAATTGTTTCAGCATGCTTGTTTTATACTTTTCCAAGTTTTTCTACACAAGAAAATATGGAACAGCATGACATAACATTTGTGAGAAAGAGGAGGTAAAAATATATTTTGGACACACACTTATATGGCTCAATGCCATACTAGACTTATCTGTTCATGCACTAAGCAGATCAACAGGAGAGAAGTTAATAGATTATAATTACTGTCACTTTTCACGATGTAGAGCTTTCAACAATTTGACCCTGTGTGTAGGAGGGCAGTGTTAAACAAACACCACTATCCTTATCACAACAGTGACAGGAAAACCTGATTTTTTTCTAAGTTATCATATGGATATGGTGCACATTTATATTGTCACTGCAGCAAATTAATGTATTCTCTTTTACAACTAACAAGTCTATTGTTTTTTCACACATAAAAGAAAAACACATTGTTTGTGACTCATATTATAAAAATGAAGGGCTTAACTAAGCTCCTCTGAAAAGACTTAGAAGATGTGTAGATTGGGTGGTTGTTAGTTGGGCTGAGTTGTTCTCCGATTTTGGTAATTTACTTGCAAACGTTTGTCACCTCTGCCATCTGATTCCTAAATGGACATTGAATCCATGAACACTACCTCACTACTTTTTTAAATCTATGTTTTTGCACTACTTAATTTAACTATTTAATATACAGTACATATACATACCGTAGTTCAGTTTTTATCTCAATTGTTATGTATTTCATTGTACTGCTGCCGCAAAGTTAACAAATTTCATGACATATTCCAATTATATTAAACCTGATTTTGATTCTGACTATGCAAGGAGATATCATCAGTGTGCTGTTGATTGTGGTGTGTCCTATGAATGCTTGGCCTTTATGTAGCAAAAATTTGCAAGTAAATTGCAAAGAGCAGAAAACAATACCACCCAAACAGATTCAGTAAAGTTTGAAAAATATTGGGTAAAAAGGTATGGTTTAATTTTTAATTGTCATCATGTACATTTTTCTTGACGTTAACAGTTAAAACTATTGTGGTTTTGTCTTTTATAATTTATGTGTGAAGCATTGTGATAATATCAATTCAAACAAACTATGAATGTTCCATAAACTGAAGAGATTCTGCAGATGTGTGAAATCCAGAGAACACACACAAAATGCCGGAGGAACTCAGCAGGTCAGTCAGCATCTAAGACAATTAATAAAAAATCAGTGTTTTGGGCGGAGACCTTTCATCAGGACTGGTGAAGGGTCTTGGCCCAAAATGTTGACAATTTATTCATTTCCATAGATGCTGTCTGACTAGCTATCCATATTGGGTAAAAAGAAAAGCTTAGTGCCTGAATGCAAGCAAATAGTAATTACTTTCTATGGTATTAGTCCAATATACAAATGTGCTTTCTTTCCTGCTGATCTTTAGGATGTTTATTTAACAGTTTGACATTTTTTTTCAAAGTTCAAAAAAAAAGCATGGCAACAGAATGGCTAGCATAACGCTTTACAGCTTCAGGCATCAGTCTTCAATTCCCACCGTTATCTGTAAGGAATTTGTATGTTCTCCCAGGGACAGAATGGGTTCTTCCTGTGTCCTCCCACATTCTAGAGCTGTCTGAGTTAATAAGGGTTAGTATGTTGTAGGCTTGCTTTGTTGGCTCTGGGTTGACACTTGCCCCCAATACATCCTCAGACTCTGTTGGGTTTTGGGAAAACAACATTTTTCAATGTATATTTTGATGTCTCAATGCACGTGTGACAAATAAAGCTCATCTTTAATAATCTGTAATCTATTTAGTTCACGGCGCCTAGGTAACATTGGCAAGACCAGCCAATTATTGTCCACCCCTCAGAGCCACATGGACTGAGTGACTAGGTCACTTTCATTAGGAATCAACTGTATTGCTATAATCAGGAGCTTCATTGGTGCCAGATGTGATAAGAATAGAAAATTTCCTTCTCTGTGGGACATTGCTGGGTTTTTGCAGTTTCATAGGCCGATAGTTACACTTAAAACCAGAATTTAACGAAATCTGGTTCAAGCTGTATTAATGTTTCAAAATATCGCTGCTGGTGCAGTGCTTCTTTCAAATTCAGATCACTCTTATTGGTCCAAGCACAAAGGACGTATCAAGCTTGGTGCCCTGCCTCAATGACTATTGCCTAGTAGCACTTATGTCAACAATGATGAAGTGTTTTGAGAAGCTAGTGAAGAATCATATCAGCTCCTGTCTGAGAAGCGAATTTGATCCACTTCAATTTGCCTACCAGAGCAACATGTCCACACCAGACGCCATCTCATTGGCTCTTCACTCATCCCTGGAACACCTGGACAGCAAAGGTGCATACATCAGTATGCTCTTTATTGATTACAGCTCAGCATTCAATACCATCAACTCTTCAAACCTAATCAATAAGCTCCAAGACCTTGGCCTCAATAGCTCCTTGTGCAATTGGATCCTGGATTTCCACACTTACGGAACCCTGTCAGTTCAGATTGGCAACAACAACTCCTCCACGATATCCATTTTCAGGGTTGTACCACAAGGATGTGTGCTTAGCCCCCTCTCTACTCACTTTGCACTTATGACTGAGTGGCAAAGCATAGCTCCAATGCCATATTCAAGTTTGCTGATCACACCTTGTTGCAGGCTGAATTAAAGGTGGTGATGGATCAGTGTATAGCAGGGAGATTGAAAATCTGGCTGAGAGCTGTCATGGGGTCTGGCTCATGGATTTCTGGTTTCCTTCTCATGAATGTGAGCAAGACCAAGGAACTGATTATGGACTTCAGGAGAAGGAAACCAGAAGTCTATGAGCTAGTCATCATGGAGGATCAGAAGCGGACATGCCCTGGACCCAGCACATAAGTGCAATTATGAAGAAGACACAACAGTGGCTCTACTTCCTTAGGAGTTTGCAGAGATTTGTCATGACATCTAAAACTTTATCAAACTTCTATAGATGTGTAGTGGAGAGTATATTGACAGGCTGCATCATATCTGGTATGGAAATACCAATGCCCTTGACCAGAAAATTCTACAAAAATTAATGGAAACAGCTCAGGCCATCACAGGTAAAGTCTTCCCACCATTGAGCACATCTACATGAAGCACTGTCACAGGAAAGCAGCATCCATCATCAGGGACCACCACCACCCAGGACATTGTCTCTTCTCACTGCTGCCATCAGGCAGAAGGTACAAGACCCTTAGGTCCAGGTTTAGATACAGCTACTACCCCTCAACCATCCAGCTCCTGAACAAAGGGGTAACTTCACTCAACTTCACTTGCCCCATTATTGAAATGTTCCCACAACCAATGAATTCTCTTTCAAGGACTCTTCATCTTATATTCTAAAAATTTCTTATTTATTTATTTATATTATTGTTTCTTCCTTTTCCATTTGCAGAGTTTGTTGTCCTCAGCACTCTGGTTGAACACCCTAGTTGGCAGTCGTTCATTCATTCTATTATGGTTACTGTTCTATAGGTTTGTTGAGTATTCCCATAAGAAAATAAATCTCAGGGTTGTATATAGTGACATATATGTATTATGATAATAAAGGTTACCTTGAACTTCGAACTTTGAATTTGGGCTTGGCACTGCCCAATATTTTGCAGACTTCTAGTTCTTAGAGTTCCAAGAAAAGGCATGTATAATCTGAGCGGGCATTTATGAGGATACATACAGTGAGCGCCCATGAGGTTGTAGAGGATGTGGAGTGGGAAGTGGTGTCACCGAGTATGCAATGGTGTTTGTTGTAAAGTTTCACTCAATAGTGCAGCTAACACCCATCCCTTGACTAGGTGTGAGGTATAACCTCATTTTCATTAGCATGAAATTCCCCTCAAAGGTATTATTTGGAAAAGTTGTTGTTGGTTGATTCCTTTGGCTATTTCTAAGGGCTCAAGAAATGAAGCAATAGGTGCTATGGAACTTTTTTTTGTCTCTCAGGCTTCTAATGCAAGACAGTTGACTCTAGTCATGGTTACATACGTAGATAATTCACTTTGACTGCAGCATGCTACAAAAATATAGGAGAAACTGAGGAAGAGCACTCATCCACCAGGATAGCAGGAGAATTTTCCAACCTAAATCTTGGGAAGAAACCATGTGTAAGGCATCTGCACTTCAATAACTATCCCTGGATTAAATTCTGTCAGACCTCATCGAAGGGCACAACTCTACCATAGAGGTTGGTCATAGATTGCATTGGTACGGAGGCAAAAGGGATTATGTCAATGACGTTCTATGCAACTGCTTCCCCCTAATCTGGGATAGAGATATTTGTAACACCTCCTAATTTGCCAAACAATGTTCTTACTGTGTGATCCCAGGTGCAGTTTTCTGCTGGAAGACCACCTCAGCTCATTGGTTAGCCATGGTGCAGAACAACCTTTCCCAACACACAGGACTTGGCTGCTTTCAGAATGGCTTTGACAGCTAATAAGTCACTGTACAGGCCCATAGCCTGCCACAGGAATTAAAAATGAATGTTGTGATATTCTTTAACAATCACAAAATATATGGACTCTATCTGCCTATGGACTCTGTCTATACTCCTCGCTACATCAGTAAAGCAGCCAGCATTCTCTCTTCTCCCATCTCCCATTGAACAGAAGAATGTGTCATGAGGCTCAAGGGTAGCTTCTATCCCACTGTTATCAGACACTTGAACAGACCTCTTGTACGATAAGGTGGACTTTTGGCCTCCCTATCTACTCATTGTGATTGTACACTTCATCACTTACCTGTGCTGCCCTCTTTCAGTAGCTCTAAGACTTTATTCTGTTATTCTTATTATTATTTGAGCTGTTTTAACAATTTGCAAGACAGACTTTTTACTATATGTTGTTACATGTGGTAACAATTATAATGGAAAGGCTAAAGTCAGGTGTATCAGTATTAGAGTGCAGTAAAGGGAATTACAAAAACATGAGAGAAGAGTGGCCTAATTGATTGGAAAAGAACACTGGAAGGGATGATGACAAAGCAACAATAGTTGGAATTTCTGGAACCAGTTCGGAAGACACAGGAAATATGCATCCCAAAAAGGAAGAAGTATTCTAAAGGCAAATAACACAACTGTGGCTAACAAGAGAAGTCAAAACTAATATTAAAGCCAAAGAGAGGACATGTAATAGAAGTATGAAGTATGTAGTATGAACCTAGAGAATTTGAAAGCTTTTAAAAACCAACAGAAGGCAACCAAAAAAGTCAATAAGAAGGTAAAGATGGAATACAGAAGTAAGCTAGCCAATGATATTAAAGAGGATACCAAAAGTTTCTTCAAATAGGCAGGAGTGGCTATCAGGCCACTGGAAAACAATGCTGCAGATGTATTAATAGGGGACAAGGAAATGGCAGACGAAGTAAATGAATGTTTTGCATCAGTCTTCACTATGGAAGACACTATCAGTATGGTGGATTTTCCATGTGTGAGGAAACAAGAAGTGTGTGAAATTACCATAACTAGAAAGAAGGTTGTTGAGAAACTGAAAGGTCTGGAGGTAGATAAGTCACCTGGACCAGATGGTGTACACCCCAGAGTTCAGAAAGAAGTGGCTGAAGAGATTGTGAAGGCAGTTGTAATGATCTTCCTAGAATCACTACATTCTGGAATGGTTCCAGAAGACTGGAAAATTGCAAATGTCACTCCACTGTTCAAGGAAGAGAGGCAGAAGGAAAACTAACCTCAGTAGTTGGGAAGATGTTGGAGTCAATTACTAAGGATGAATTCTCCAGGTGCTTGGAGACACATGATTAGTACTGTAGGCCATACTCAGCATGGTTTCATCCAGGGAAAATCTTGCCTGACAAGTCTGTTGGAATTCTTTGAAGAAATAACAAGCAGGATAGACAAAGGAGAATTGGTTGATGTGTACATAGATATTTAGGAGACCTCTGACAAGGTGCCACGCATAAGGCTGCTTAACAAGCTACAAGCCCATTATAGGAAAGATTCTAGCATGGATAAAGCAGTGGCTGATTAACAGGAGACGAAAAGTGGGAATAAAGGGAGTCTTTTCTGGTTGGCTGCCAGTGACTAATGGTGTTCCACAGGGGTCTGTGTTGGGACAGATTCTTTTTATGTTCTATGTCAATGATTTGGATGATGGAATTGATGGCTTTGTTGTAAAATTTGCAGACAATATGAAGATATGTGGAGGGGCAGCTAGTTTTGAGGAAGTAGAGAGGCTACAGAAGGACTTAGACAGATTACGAGAATGGACAAAGAAAAGGCAGATAGAATACAGTGTCAGGAAGTATATGGCTATGCACTTTCGAAGAAGGAATGAAAGGGTTGACAATTTTCTAAATGGAGAGGAAATCCAAAAAGCTAAGGTGCAAAAGGACTTGGGGGTCCATGTGCAGGAATCCCTGAAGATTAATTTGCAGGTTGAGTCTGTGTTGAGGAATGTTAGCATTCATTTCAAGTGGACTAGAATATAAAAGGAAGGATGTAATGTGAGACTTTATAAATCACTGGTGATGATATTTGTAGTATTATGAGAAGTTTTGTGCCCCTAATCTTCAAAAGGATGTGCTGAAACTGGAGATGGTTCAAAGGAAGTTCATGAAAATGATTCCAGAATTGAATGGATTGTCATATGAAGAGTGTTTGATGGCCCTGAGCCTGTATTCACTGGAATTCAGAAGAATGATGGGTGACATATTTGAAAGCTATTGAATGGTGAAAGGCCTTAATAGCATGGATGTGCAGAGGATGTCTCCTATGGTGGGATAGTCTAGACTAGAGACACAACCTCAAAATAGAGGGGCGTCCTTTTAGAATGGAGATGAGGAGGAATTTCATTAGCCAGAGAGTGGTGAATCTGTAGAATTATTTGCCACAAGCAGCTGTGGAGGCCAAGTCTGTGTGTATATTTAAGGCAGAGGTTAATAGATTCTTGATTGAACAGGGCATGAAGGGATATGGGGAGAAAGCAGGAGGCTGGGACTGAGAGGAAAATTGGATCAGCCATGATGAAATTGCGGAGACTCAATGGGCCAAATGGCCTAATTCTGCTCCTACATCTTATGGTCTTATTGTCTTAAGATGATAATAAAAACCATTGCTAATACCAATTTGAAAATATCTGGCAATCACTTTAAACTAAAAATAATAGATCAAAAAATAAAATATCATTCTAGTTATGAATCTTATTAAAATCAATTTAGAAACAGTTAAGTACAATTAACCTAAATTAGTCAAGGAGATACTTTGCTTTAATTTATCCTCAGGATGTCCAACTAGAGCCCTGGGTAGCCTGGAAGGGGAAATTGTGGAGGTGCCACTGCACAGTTAATCTCTACATGAGATGGACATTTACCTGAACTTCTGCAAAGGGATGCAAGGAATCCTTTAAAAGTACTGGCAGCCAGTGATCTACCCCATTATCTCTCACTGTTGTCTCATCATCATCTTCATAAAGGACTTCTGTTCTTTACCCATTTTGTCTCAGAGAGTTACCTTTTACCCTCATTAAGTGATGCAAATCACTTTGCCTGATGTGGAAATACATTCATTGGATCACTACTGCATCTTTATTTGGATTTGTTGATTAATTTCTTATCCATTCAATAATTTGTCTTCCTGAAATCTATAGTAATGGTTTCTGATTCTCCCTTCTCCTACTCAGACTTAATATCAAATTTAAGCTGATTATCATCACCATTTAAAAAACTTTCTCCTTCCATCAATTTATTAAATTATCCTGCTTTGCTTTTCATACACAATCTCCAACATGTGCACAGTAATATAGTATAGGCAGCAGAGTAGCTTTGTGGTTAGTGTAATGGTATTACATTACTAATGACCAGGTTCAGTTCCTGCTGTTGTCTGAAAGGAGGTTGCCTATTCTTCTTGCAACCATGTGGGTTTCCTCTGGGTGTTCTGGTTTCTCCCACATTCCAGAGATTTAAGGGTTAGTAGGTTAATTGGGCAGTTCCGGCTCGTTAGGCAGGAAGGGTCTGTTATTCTGCTGTAACTCTAGATTAACTTAAATTAAATGTATGGCAACCCATCAATGATTGATAAGCATGCCATCCCATCAAGTAGAAAATAATATTTCAGAGGTAAGTAGAACATGTTGATGAGCTGTAGTGGATATTGCTGCTGAATGGTTTGAATTTCTATGCAACTCAAGTTTTGAATGTTTGAAATAACTATCTAATCTGTTTTGTTCCAGTATAAACATGTTTGTTCTCTCTCATAATCTGAGGTAAATACCTGGGGTTCAATATAAATTGAGTGGAGAGCTTCCCTCATAAATGTTCAGTAAATAATTTGCAAGTTTGAAAACAATTCTAGATTACAGCCATACCCCAGGGTAACTCAGGCATTTTCCAAGCTGGGAACAGTAAAGTCAGCATCATCGTCCTGCCTTTTCACCTTTTTATGTCGAATTGCTGCACTCAACATTCCCAAGTGATCTTTTTGTAGAATTCGGAAAATATAATGCATGTGGGTTATTTAAAAAGGAAGAGATAATCTTGGGAAATATATTCTGAAATAAATGAACAAACTGATATGATAATGGAAAGATACATATAATTATATTGAAAGTGGGATAGATGATCATAATTAGCTGAGGTGCAGAATTAATTGAAAGCTATTATTTTGAAATCAGCAAAATATTACATTACGAACAGTGTATTTTTGCTTAGAATTTTTTCAGTTCTATAAATAACTACTGAAATGGTTCCTGGGTGTATTTTCTAAAGACAATGTGAATGAGCTCTATTAATAATATCCATTTACGACTTTGAACAAAAATACTCTTCCTTTTGGATAGAGACATCATTCTCAGAGTTTTAATATATTATATGCTAATCCAAAAATGTATACACAAAATGACAGGGTGCAAAGATAACACTACTTGCATGTGAGTGTTGAAAAGGAGAACTAAACCCAAGAACATTCATTCCTCTTAAGAATGTTATTAAATTTATACATGAATCAATTTCAGAGATATGAAAACGGTCATGTTAAAGATAAAACAATAATGCAACAGGGGTTGAAAGATGTGAAGTTTATTCATAACCATGGTGATAAAGCTAACCTATAGTTCAAAAAACTTTTATATTCTTTATTAATATGACACTTTACACACTTCAAAATAATTCGAGGCAAATAATTAAACTGGGGTATTGGCATGAATTTTAAAGTTTATGAATGGACAAATATTTAAAATCTTCTCGATTTTTAAGCCCAGGGCTGTTTTCCATTTAAGTGTTTAAAAATAGCAAAGAAATTTATATATATAATACACTCAGAAATAGTAGACATTTTTGCTATGAATTACATTTTCCTATTATTATGAAAATGAGATTCACAGCAAAAATGCTAAATATTGTGGAACCACCTAAACCCTGTCATATAAATCCGCATTACATTGTCTGTGTTATAGTTTTGAAATGGAGAGAAAATTTTAAAATCTTAGGTGCAAGGGGACTTGGGAGTCCTCGTGCAGGGTTCCCTAAAGGTTAATTTGCAGGTTGAGTCAGTAGTCAGGAAGGCAAATGCGATGTTAGCATTCATTTCGAGAGGACTACAATATGAGTGCAAGGCTTTATAAGGCACTGATGGGGCCTCACTTGGAATATTGTGAGCAGTTTGGGCCCTTGTTTTAGAAAGGATTTGCTGACACCAGGGAGGGTTCAAAAGAGGTTCATGAAATGATTCTGGGATTGAAAGGCTTATCATATGAGCAGCGTTTGATGGCTCTGGGGCTGTACTTACTGAAATTCTGAAGAATGAGGGGTGAGCTCATTGAAACTATTGAATGTTGAAAGGTGTTGATGAAGTGTATTTGTGGAGGATGTTTCCTATGGTTGGAGAGTCTAAGAATAGAGGACACAGCTTCAGAATAGAAGGACGTCCATTTAGAACAGAGATGGGAAGGAACTCCTTTAGCCAGAGAGTGGTGAATCTGTGGGATTCATTGCCACAATTGGCTGTGGAGGACAAGTCATTGGGTTTATTTAAGGCAGAAGTTGATATTTAGGCAGGAAGGGATATTGTGAGAAGGCAGGAGACTGGGGCTGAGAGAGAAGTGGGTCAATATGATAAATGTGCCACATGGTCTAATTCTGCTCCTGTATCTGTGGTCTTAGAGTCTTATTTAAATTGGTCACCTTCAATGCTGTTCTCATGTATATTTTTAAATGAGAAATGAATGTGAGAAAGCTATGCATAGCAAAGGTATTGAAAGTAAATGGCCAACAGATGACAAGCAATGCAATTATATTATACATAATGCAACTCTTTTCTAGAACATCGCATAAATCAATTGTCAATGCAATATGGAATGTAACACACAATGCTGTCCAGATGCTTCACTATTGAAATCATGGATATTGTATGGACTCCAATAGGCAGTATTCACATACACACACACACACACACACACACACACACACACACACACACACACACACACACACACACACATGCACACACACACATATATATACATATATAGAAGTGTACATTAGAAATAACTCCACTCATGTCGATTTTTGCCGACATTCCTACAATATCTTTCATAGCACTTCCATAAATCAAAAATGTCTCCATATATTTTGAAGAATGAAACATTATTTATTTCCTTTCCATCAATGTTTAAGAGACTTCCAAGCCCAAATGTATATGAACAATAACAGAGAAACGTTCATAACCTAAAGGTAGTTCATGAATTCATGCTATTTTAGTACAGCTAATGACCGTATATTTTAAAGAAATGGAAATTTCAGAATGTGTCAAATTGCTATCTCTTACACGTCTCTACTTTATCCTGAAAAGCCTTGACAAACCAATCTATAATCTTCCAGTAACATGGTAAACAATAGAAATAATAGTCATAGTCGTAGGTATACTTTATTGATCCCTAGGGAAATCGGGTTTCATTACAGTTGCACCAACCAAGAATAGAGTATAAAAATAGCAATATGAAACCATAAAAAAATTAAATAATAATATGTAAATTATGCCAGGAAATAAGTCCAGGACCAGCCTATTGGCTCAGGGTGTCTGACCCTCCAAGGGAGGAGTTGTAAAGTTTGATGGCCACAAGCATAATTCAGACTTGTCAAGTATCTCCACACTGAACCAAATTCAAATATTCGTGAGTCTGAAAAACTCAAGTGCAGAATGTATAACTTCACAAGCTCAGACATTAGGCTTATATTTAGAAGCTAACAACAAATGTGTTAACAAATTGAAGTCACGTTCCTCTATTTAAATAGGATTGCTGCCCATAGTTGCATATTTTTTAACTACCTGGATTTTTATTCAAATGTGTTACATTTGGAGAGTTGGTATTGCTAAAACACATCATGCAGACTTCATAAAATAGAAATCACCTCATCAATAGTCTTTTTAGGAATATAATCCAGAGCCTACATCATAAACAGCAACAATCATAGCAAAAGAGTCAGAATTTTAACCCCACTGCGAAACAATGGCCGCCACAGTATTGTAGTGGTTAGCGTGATGTTATTACAACTCGGAGCATCGGATTTGGCAGTTCGGTTCCAATGTCATCTCTTAGGAATTTGTATGTTCCTTCCTGTGACTGTGTGGGTTTCCTCCCATATTCCAAAGACATACTAGTTAGTAGGTTAATTGGTTATTGTAAGTTGTCCTGTGATTAGGCGAGGGTTAAATAGGTGAGCAGCTGGGTGGTGTGGTTCATTGGGCCGGAAGACCCTGTTCGTGCTGTAATTGTAAATACAAATGTAAATAATAAAATAAATGTGTTCATTTTCTAATCAACAAACATGAAATAATTGTGCTTTGATAATCACTCTTTCAATACAAATGATTATGAAACAAAAAGGCATAATGAGAATGGGTACCATGTTAAAGCCATTGTAAAAGCAAAAGGAAGAGCATACAACAAAGCAAAAATTAATGGGAAGATAGAGGATTGGGAAGTTTTTAAAAACCTACAGGGAGCATCTAAGCAATCATTAGAAGGGAAAAGATGAAATATGAAAGCAAGCTAGCAAATAATATCAAAGTGGATAGTAAAGGTTTTTTCAAGTATGTTAAAAATAAAAAAAGAAAAGAGAGTGGATATAGGACCTTTAGAAAATGAGGCAGGAGAATTAATAACTGGGGACAAGGAGATGGCTGATGAACTGAATGAGTATTTTACATCAGTCTTCACTGTGGAAGTCACTAGCAATATGCCTGATGTTGTAGTGTGTGAAGGAAGAGAAGTGGGTGCAGTGATTATTACATGATAACGTGGTAAATTGGATCAGCAAATTTGCTGATGATACAAAGATTGGAGGTGTAGTGAACAATGAGGAAAGTTTTCAAAGCTTGTAGAGGGATTTGGACCAGCTGGAAAAATGGACTGAAAAATGGCAGACGGAGTTTCATACAGACAAGTGTGAGGTATTGCACTTTGGAAGGACAAACCAAGGTAGAACATTCAAGGTAAATGGTCGGGCACTGAGGAATGCAGTAGAACAGAGGGATCTGGGAATACAGATACAAGATTCCCTAAAAATGGTGTCACAGGTAGATAGGGTCGTAAAGAGAGCTTTTGGTACATTGGTCTTTATAAATCAAAGTATTGAGTGTACGGATTAGAATGTTATGATGAGGTTGTATAAGGCATTGGTGGGGCCGAATTTAGAGTATTGTGTGCAGTTTTGGTCACCAAATTACAGGAAGGATATTAACAAGGTTGAAAGAGTGCAGAGAAGGTTTACAAGGATGTTGCTGGGATTTGACAAACTGAGTTACAGAGAAAGGTTGAATAGGCTAGGACTTTATTCCTTGGAGCATAGAAGAATGAAGGGAGATTTGATAGAGGTATATAAAATTATGATGGGTATAGATAGAGTGAATGTAGGCAGGCTTTTTCCACTGATGCTAAGGGAGAAAAAAAACAGAGGTCATGGGCTAAGGGTGAAGGGGGAAAAGTTTATAGGGAACATTAGAGGGGGCTTCTTCACACAAAGAGAGGTGGGAGTGTGGAATTAGCTGCCAGATGAAGTGGTAAATGCAGGCTCATTTTTAACATTTAAGAAAAACTTGGACAGGTACATGGATGAGAAGTGTATGGAGGGATATGGTCCAGGTGCAGGTCAGTGGGACTAGGCAGAAGAATGGTTCAGCACAGCCAAGAAGGGCCAAAAGGCCTGTTTCTGTGCTGTAATGTTCTATAGTATAGTTCTATGGTAAGAGAAGGTACTCAAAAAACTGAAAGACCTAAAGGTACGTAAGTCACCAGGACCAGATGAACTGCATCCCAGGGTTCTGAAAGATTGTGGTGGCATTAGAAATGATCTTTCAGAAATCATTGGACTCTGACATGATGCCAGAGGACTGGAAAATTGCAAATGTCGCTCCACTCTTTTAGAAAAGAGGAAGGCAGCAGAAAGGAAATTATAGACCAGTTAGCTTGACCTCAGTGGTTGGGAAGATGTTAGAGTCAATTGTTAAGGATGAGGTGATGGAGTACTTGGTGATATAGGACAAAATAGTACAAAGTCAGCATGGTTTCCTTCAGGGAAATTCCTGCCTGACAAACCTGCTGGAATTCTTTGAGGAGATTACAAGTAAGATAGATAAAGGGCATGTAGTGGATGTTGTATATCTGGACTTTCAGAAGTCCTTTGACAAGGTGCCACACGTGAGGCTGCTTGCCAAGTTAAGAGCCCTTGGTATTTGAGGAAAGATATTAACATGGTTAGATTATGGCTGATTGGTAGGAGGCAGCAAGTGGGAATAAAAGGATCCTTCTCTGGTTGGCTGCCAGCGACTGGTGGTGCTCCGCAGGGGTTGGTGTCGGGACCACTTCTTTTTATGCTGTATATAAATGATTTAGATAATGGAATAGATGGCTTTGTTGCCAAGTTTGCAAATGATATGAAGATTGGTGGAGGGGCAGGTAGTGCTGAGGAAACAGGTAGGATGCAGAAGGACTTGGACAGATTAGGAGAATGGGCAAGAAAGTGGCAAATGAAACACAATGTTGGAAAATGCATGGTCATACACTCTGGTAGTAGAACACCCTTAGGGTTAACTTGCAGGCTTAGTCAGTGGTGAGGAAGGCAAATGCCATGTTAGCATTCATTTCAAGAGGTCTAGAATACAAGAGCAAGGATGTGATGCTGAGGCTTTGTAAGGCACTGGTGAGACCTCACCTTGAGTGTTGTGAACAGTTTTGGGCCCTGCATCTTAGAAAAGATGCACTGGCATTGGAGAGGGTCCAGAGGAGGTTCACAAGGATGATTCCAGGAAAGAAAGGGTTATCATACGAGGAACATTTGATGGCTCTGGGTCAGTACTCGCTGGAATTCAGAAGGATGAGGAGGGATCTCATTGAAACCTTTCGAATATTGAAAGGCTTAGACAGAGTAGATGTGGAAAGGATGTTTCCCATGGTGAGAGAGTCTAGGATAAGAGGGCACAGGCTCAGGATAGAGGGGTGCCCTTTCAAAACAAAAATGTGGAGAAATTTCTTTAGCCAAAGGTTGGTGAATTTGTGGAATTTGTTGCCACGTGCAGCTGTGGAGGTCAAGTCTTTTGGTGTATTTAAGGCAGAGATTGATAGGTTCTTGATTGGACATGGCATCAAAGGTTACGGGGAGAAGCTGGGAACTGGGGTTGAGGAAGAGAGAAAAAAAGATCAACCATGATTGAATGGTGGAGCAGTCTTGATGGGCCAGATGGCCTAATTCTGCTCCTGTGTTATGGTCTTATTGTCTTAAATGTGATTAAGACTTCTTCCCCTCCATACAATGCTACAGTTAGAGTTAGCATAGAATCATCTACAAGTTGAGTGGAGAAATAGCAGGTGGAGTTCAATCTATCAAAATGTGAAGTATCACACTTCAGAAGATCTAATTGGAAGACAGAGTACAAAGTCAATGGAAGGATTCTTAGCAGTGTAGAGGAACAGAGAAATCTTAGGGTCTAATTGTACAGATCGATCAAAATTGTCATTCAGGTTGATAGGGTAGATAAGAAGGCATATCGTGTTCTAGCCTTCATTAATCAGGGGACAAGAGGTAATGTTGCCACTATATAAAACCTCAGTTAAACCACACTTACAGCTTAACGTTAGTGTATTTCATCTCAATGAAAATCCAGGTAATTCAAAAATATGCAACTATGGATAGCAATCTTAAGAGTGGACATCCAGCACCTTTTTTTCAGGGCGACAAGGGCCAATATCAGAGGACGTCCTTTTGAGGAGACTGGAGGAAAGTTTAAAGGCGATGTCAGAGGTAGTTTTTGTACACAGAGGGTGATGGATGCCTAGTATACCCAAGGGTGGTAGTAGAGTCTAATACAACAAGGATATTTATAAGATTCTTGGATAGGCACATGGATGAAAGAAAAATTGAGGGTTATGGGCTACTTAGGAGGGAAGATTATTTAGATTGATTGTGGAGTAAGTTTATGTTGGTTGGTACAACTTCATGGGCTGAAGGGCTCATATTGTGCTATACTGTTCTATGTTTGACATATAACCGTTTTTTTTACGAGTGAGCAGATTGGCAATACATTTGATGAGAAACATAGATTTTCATGGCATTACTGCACATTATAAAACAAAGTGGAAATATTGAATATCCCGTTTAATGTGTTCCAGTAACATATATCTAGTTTAAGATTAAAGTACATCCCAAATTTCAAAACATTCTACATTTTTAAGATTACTGAGGAATAAATATACAAAAGTAATTCCTTAAATCTTAAACACTTATTAAACAACTATTCATGATAGTTCATTTAAGTAATTACAGTTGTATTTGTCTATAAATTGAAACTGTGTTCTCAGACAAGGAGCCTGAGCCAACATACATAATAGCAAAAATCCTATAATCCTATGAATTAATGAAGAAATATTTCTCATTCTGCAAATAAGGCAGTGACCTTGTCTATTTCTGCAAATGAATCCCTTACATCTTTGAATAGGTCTCAAAGCTCTACGCTTCTTTTTGGATTCCAAACCTAATCAGTTCCCCTCTACCACCACTCTGCTCCGTCTAGCGGAATTAGTCCTTACTCTTAATAATTTCTCCTTTGGCTCCTCCCACTTCCTCCAAACTAAAGGTGTAGCTATGGGCACCTGTATGGGTCCTAGCTATGCCTGCCTTTTCGTTGGGTTTGTGGAACAATCTATGTTCCGTGCCTATTCCGATATCTGTCCGCCACTTTTCCTTTGCTACATCGACGACTGCATTGGCGCTGCTTCCTGCATGCATGCAGAACTCGTTGACTTTATTAACTTTGCCTCCAACTTTCACCCTGCCCTCAAGTTTACCTGGTCCATTTCCAACACCTCCCTCCCCTTTCTAGATCTTTCTGTCTCTGTCTCTGGAGACAGCTTATCCACTGATGTCTACTATAAGCCTACTGACTCTCACAGCTATCTGGACTATTCCTCTTCTCACCCTGTCTCTTGCAAAAACGCTATCCCCTTCTCGCAATTCCTCCGTCTCCGCCACATCTGCTCTCAGGATGAGGCTTTTCATTCTAGGACGAGGGAGATGTCTTCCTTTTTTAAAGAAAGGGGCTTCCCTTCCTCCACTATCAACTCTGCTCTTAAACGCATCTCCCCCATTTCACGTACATCTGCTCTCACTCCATCCTCCCACCACCCCACTAGGAATAGGGTTCCCCTGGTCCTCACCTACCACCCCACCAGCCTCCGGGTCCAACATATTATTCTCCGTTACTTCAACCACCTCCAACGGGATCCCACCACTAAGCACATCTTTCCCTCTCCCCCCCTGCATTCCGCAAGGATCGCTCCCTATGCAACTCCCTTGTCCATTCGTCCCTCCCACCCCTCCCCACTGATCTCCCTCCTGGCACTTATCCGTGTAAGCGGAACAAGTGCTACACATGCCCTTACACTTCCTCCCTTACCACCATTCAGGGCCCCAAACAGTCCTTCCAGGTGAGGCAACACCTCACCTGTGAGTCGACTGGGGTGATATACTGCGTCTGGTGCTCCCGATGTGGCCTTTTATATATTGGCGAGACCCGACGCAGACTGGGAGACCGCTTTGCTGAATATCTACGCTCTGTCCGCCAGAGAAAGCAGGATCTCCCAGTGGCCACACATTTTAATTCCACATCCCATTCCCATTCTGACATGTCTATCCACGGCCTCCTCTACTGTAAAGATGAAGCCACACTCAGGTTGGAGGAACAACACCTTATATTCCATCTGAGTAGCCTCCAACCTGATGGCATGAACATTGACTTCTCTAACTTCCGCTAAGGCCCCACCTCCCCCTCGTACCCCATCTGTTACTTATTTTTATGCACACATTCTTTCTCTCACTCTCCTTTTTCTCCCTCTGTCTCTCTGAATATACCTCTTGCCCATCCTCTGGGTCCCCCCCCCGTCTTTCTTCCCGGACCTCCTGTCCCATGATCCTCTCGTATCCCCTTTTGCCTATCACCTGTCCAGCTCTTGGCTCTATCCCTCCCCCTCCTGTCTTCTCCTATCATTTTGGATTTCCCCCTCCCCCTCCAACTTTCAAATCCCTTACTCACTCTTCCTTCAGTTAGTCCTGACGAAGGGTCTCGGCCTGAAACGTCGACTGCACCTCTTCCTACAGATGCTGCCTGGCCTGCTGCGTTCACCAGCAACTTTGATGTGTGTTGCTTGAATTTCCAGCATCTGCAGAATTCCTGTTGTTTATCTTTGAATAATCATTGTGTTTGGAACAGCACCTCATAAAATAGCTTTACGTTTCCCTGGAGCATTGGAGGCTGGTGAGTGACTTTATAGAAAGATACTGATATAACATTGTAAGGATCATAGAGAAGATAAATTATCACAGTCTATTTTCCCAGAATAGGACACTCCAAACTAGAGGGTATAGTTTAACATGTGTGGGGAAAGACTTTAAGGGGACCTAAGGTGAACTTTTTCCACCCAGAATAGATTGTAAATGGAACAAGCCACCAGAGTAGCTGCAGAGTAAGGTACAATTACATCATTTAAAATATGCTTAGGCAGGTACCTGGATAGGAAAGGCCTGGAGGGTTATGAGCCAAGCACAGGCAAATGGACTAACTCAAGTAGACATCTCTGTTAGTATGAATGAGTGGGGCTGAAGGGCTCGTTTCCATGCTTTATAACTCAGTGACACTGTGACTAAAGTCTTCAATACAACAGATGCAAACATCATGATCAAAATTCATGTTGAGCCTCTAAAACTCTCATGGAACCTAACTAAGATTAAATATATTATTACACCAGAAAAATTTGTCTTATTCTTTCTAATGATTGTGTTAAAATAAGTAAACTGTTATTAGACTGAAGGAATCTCAGGCAAATTCCCTGAGAAATTTGGTAATAAAGAAAGAAATATATGCAGCAGCTTTGCACAAGCTTTGGTTGTCCAGAAACACTTAAGAAAAATAAAATGAAGTCAAACACAAAAAGATTAAACAGCACTGAGGTGGCAAAGAGATGGCGAGCATTTCAGATCATGACCCTGCCTCAGCAGTGACAGCCAGCATATAGAACTGGGAGAGAGGAGTGGGGCAGGAGCTGATAGATGATAGGTGGACCACATAGAGTGAGGGGTGGTGGGCGGATGAGGGGGAGCAGGAGGGGAGAGTTTAGAGGCAGCAGGTGGATGACAGGTGGAAACAGGTATCGAATAAAGAATAGGCAGATAGAGTCAGATGGGTTGAGGGGAAGGGGAAGGTAATAGAGAAAGAGGATATCACCTCTTCAGTGAGTGAAGTATAACCACAAAAAGGAAACTGTTTGTTGCTAGTACGTGTAAAATATATGATACTGAGATGGCTATATCATCCGAAAATAATATGTCTGGTGCAACTTACTGTTCATTTGGACACTATGCTTTCAAAATCACCAGTGGTTTATAAGATCTTTCTCATTCAAAGACAGTAAACGCAAATAGGATTTTTCAATTTAGTGATGGAGGAACTGCCTCGTGTGAAGGCTCCAACACATAGGATCAAAAGAGGCTGCAGAGGGTTTCAACTCAGCCAGCTCTATCACTGCACAAGCCTTCCCAGCACTGAGACAAACCGCCAAGGAAAATTGTCTCAAGAAGGCAGCATTCATCATTCAGGACCCTCACTGCCCAGGATATGCTCCCTCCTCAGGGCCTGAAGAGCCACACTCAACATTTTATGAATAGCTTCTTCCCTTCTGCTATCAGATTTCTGAATGATCCATGAAACCATGAACACTGCCTTACTTTTGCTCGTTTTCACTGTTTACTTAAGCACTTTTATTGCTGCTTATCGGATTATTTTCATGTTTTGCACTGTACTGCTGCCATAAAACAACAGATTTCATTATTTATGTCAGTAATAATGAACCTATTTCTGATTCTGAACAGAGTGGTATGAAAAGGAGGTTATTCTAAATAATTGTGAAGGAAAATATCTTCAGAAAACCCAACATCATGAGCCAAAGAGTCTGTACTGTGCTATAATGTTCTATGTTCTATTTTCTTAAAACTGGATGGACCTTCACTTCTGGACAATTCTGGGCAACATACTTCAGGAAATACATTGAAAGCTTAAAAGGGTTCCTACAGATATCTACTTGATTGGAATGAAGGATAGAGGACTTCAGATGTGGGCATGAATTGATTTGGTTAGAAGCAAGAAAACATCTACTGTGAGAAAGCTTGGTTACAGAAGGAATGCATTTCTTATGATGAGCAAGGACACTAAGGAGATATATTCTTAATGGAGTTAGATATTGTGATCCAGAATGTACTGCCTGAAAGGCAATAGAAATAGATTCAATATGAAAGTTCTAAGGAGTAGATAAACAAAGGGGAAAAATATATTTTTTAAGATAGTGTAGAGAGAAGTGATTAATTAAATAGTTTAACCAAGAACTTGTTCGACTGCAATGGATTAAGGATATCTGTCATGAATCATTCTTTCTACCATTGACTAGTTTTGAATCTCGTTAACTCCCTCGCCGGAGAAAGAAGCAAAAATCTTCTTTTTCTTGTAAAAGATCAGTGCTTGGAGTAAATTTCTAGACTGTCATTCTCTAGATGAATTTCACATTTACCACTCAGATAATAAATAGTCTGTTTCAATCCCTGTTATTAACAAATTAGAAACACAAAATTCCTGCCGCTATCTATAAGGAGCATATATGTTTCCCCATGACTGTGTGAGTTTCCTCCAGGTTCTCTCATTTCCTCCTACAGTCCAAAGATGTATTGGCTGATAGGTTAATTAGTCATTGTAAATTGTCCCATGATTAGGATACAGTTAAATTGAGGGTTGTTGGGTAGCATGGCTCAAAGCGCCAAAAGGGCCTGCACCCATTGCAATAAATAAATAAATAAGTTTTAAAAATTAGTGTAAATTAGCCATCATGTGCACACAAATAACAGGCACCTAGTTAACAATAATGCAAGCATCACACGTATCTCATTGGACTTGTGGTTCACCTGATGACAAGACCCTGTGCTGTCAGGCAGCTGAATTAATGTGATCACATATCACTGAGCATTGCTGTTTTACAGGATAAAGTTGACATTCAGCACTGGAGTTTGTGACCTAGATCTTGTGAAAATGACAACAGCGAACATTACTGATGTCTGCAATTAATAGTCCATGAAATTGACAGCAACTGCCAAGATTTCTGCATATGTATGCCTGAAAATGGAAAATAAAATTGAAAGCTGCTACCATTATTTTGATACCAGTCTGCAGACTGCTCTCCAATGCTAAATTTAACAGAATTCAATGCGTGAGTGCAAATCACCCAGTTTACGGATGGAAAACACCCAACTATTCCGTGCTGAGTCTGAGGAAGCACATATAGTCTTTCCTCGATAATTGTAATGGAAAATAGTCAGTATGAGAGGCCCAGTCAAAGCTTCTTTTTTATTTTAAATTTGGAAAGACTTATCCATGGTTCATTAATTTAAAGATACCATTTCAAACTTATCCAAGAAACTTTTTTTTTTAATCAATTGACATAATTTTTAGCAAGTGTTTTAAGGCTCTCTAATGTTTTCCAAGATTTTTGCTTTTGTGATATTTGAATGCTATGAAGTGTTTCAGAAAAATTCTCTGTGTGTTTTAACAACAGTTCTGGTTGAGTTAAAAGTCCAGTTAGGTTCAGTTCCGGCTATTGGTTATGAGGCAAATTGACAGGACAATGGTGATTATCCTATGACCCAGAACTGATCTGATGCAGCAAAATGACCTCCGTCTGTGTCAGAAGGAAGTTTGGAAATGTCGGGAAGTAAGTCTCTGGCTGAAATTAACCTACTATCAAATACCTCCTTATTTTGTGGTTGGTTTGAAATGCCTCAGAAACAAAATGGCAGGCAAGAATATGCCACTGAAAAAAATCTCCCAGCTTTTGTCCCAGCTTTTCACTGAGACAAAGAGACCAAAACGAATTCCACATTTTCCTTTACATAGGAGCAAGTACTTCTAGCTCACTGCTGATTACTAATTCCAGTCTGCCAGACTTGCTCTGCCAAAACTGTTGCTTCTGTTAGCACTTACTTAATACTTGCACTGGTGGCATTCCTTTGTCGTCTGGGTTAATCATGCATTAGTATAAAATAACGTAATTAACATCTCCAAATTAACATGTAATTTAATTTTGTGCCAATGTAACTTACTCTTGCTGTAATTTCTAGTCTTTTATACCAAACTTATTGTTGGAGCATTGATACCAATAATTCACCTATGAACTTGAATTCAGAGAACGATAAAATGATGCTGCATTTCTTTTTCATTTTATCTTCAAGCTGTTTCTCAAAACACTCAGCAGTCTGACTTTTGCACATCATAATTTGAGTAAAAATACCGCGAGTTCTGAACGTAGAACCAATAAGACCGTTGGTTTAAAGAAGAAATCTAGTGAGTTTAGTTAGCAATTGAAATCTTAATTTTTGAAAGACAAAGTTTCTTTCAACACTCCTGTACAATGGAAATGATTAGCGATGATCCCCACACAAAGAATTATTGAAAAACTTTTGACATCCCAGTTGATTGGTGGCTTATGTTTTATTATCCTAATTCCCTTCTACAATTATAAGCACTTCTCCTGGTTAAGTTAATAGTAATCTAAAGATGGGTGTGAGAGATGCACTTGCAGTGATGAGTGCTTTGATTCTCGTTTCTGAATGCTAAATGCTCTCTTTACCTGGTCACGGAGTTAGGTTTTGATTTCCTGGTGAACTGCAAGTACAATCTATGTATTTATTTTATTTAGTGAAATAGTATGGAGTAGGCCCTACTGACTCTTTAAGCCATGTCACCCTGACAAATCCGATTAACCCTGACCTAATCTTGGGACAATTTTCAATTACCAGTCAACCTACCCGGTAGGTCTTTGGACTTTGAACAGTAACTGAAGTACCTGGGGGAAATCCACACATTCCACGGGGGGGGGGGGGGGGGGGGAACATACAGAGTCCTTACTGATGGTGCCAGAATTGAACTCCAAACCCCAGAATGCCTCAAGCTGCAATAGTGTTGCTCTAAGTGCTGCACTAACATGGAGCTCCCTATTCCATCACGGCATGGTAACTTTATAATGGGGACAGGCTCCATTTGTTCCATTAATGCAAGTTTAACAACATTTATACAACATTTTAAGAGAAATTAAAATAATCTCAGCGCTGTTTAGAAAATAGAACACAAAGCACCAGTGAACTCAGGATGTAATATCAGTAGTTTATTTTCTGTGATTTTACCACGAGGCATATGAAGGACATAAGGTTAAGTTTTTTATGAGGCTGATTTGGAAGGAGTTGAGCAGGAGGAGGAAGTAAAGTTATAGTTGATTTAGGAAGTTAGAACTCCAGCGTAAAGGAAAGCATGACTGTAAATGCCAGAAAATGTTATTTATCAAGTAATAGGACACAGAACTCTCAGAATCACCAAACCAAATATTAGTGCTCACAGGTGGAGATTGGGAACTTAAATTCAAGGACTCCCTGTGCACTTTTTTATTGTAAGGGCTCCATTGATCAACATATGTCTGTGTAACTAACCTCCCTACTGTCATTTAAAGCTACTAATATTATAACTAACAGTTTGGAATTTCCAAGTAATTATAGTACTTTAAGTCAGTGTCTCAGTAATTTATATTTGCAGAGAGATTAATAGACTGATCCAGTTTGGGTTTGAAAATGAAGGGCTACTGCAAAGTTAGAGTGTCAAAGGGCTACATCATGATTATTACTTTATAAGACCATGAGACATAGGAGCAGAATTAGACCGTGCAACCCGTCGAGTCTGCTCCACCATTCCAAAGTAGCTGATTTATTATTCCGTTCAACCCCATTCTTCTGCCTCCTACCCATAACCTTTGAAATCCTTACTAATCACCAACCTATCAACCTCCATTTTAAATCTACACAACAAGTGGAGTTCTTTTAATTATTGAAATGATTTTAAAGGTTCTGTGGTATGCTTTTGAGGCAATTGATGGTGGCAGGTTGGATCCAGCCCATACGTACACACTTAGCTTTTCCAGGGCTGAACAAGCAGTGCCCCCCGCCACCTTCCCATGCACAATGGGGGTCCCATAAGCAGAAGTGTGCTCCTAGTGGAGCGTAGGCATCAGGCTATGAACCTAATGGCCTTAACCCTGATAGACTCACAAAGCTAACTTCTCTCAATGTTTAAAATTTACAAACAGTGCGAATAGATTTTGTTTTATAGTCATAGTCATACTTTATTGAACCCGAGGGAAATTGGCTTTCGTTACAGTTGCACCATAAATAATTAAATAGTAATAAAACCATAAATAATTAAATAGTAATATGTAAATTATGCCAGGAAATAAGTCCAGGACCAGCCTATTGGCTCAGGGTGTCTGATCCTCCAAGAGAGGAGTTGTAAAGTTTGATGGCCACAGGCAGGAATGACTTCCTATGACGCTCTGTGCTGCATCTCGGTGGAATGAGTCTCTGGCTGAATGTATTCCTGTGCCCAACCAGTCCATTATGTAGTGGATGGGAGACATCGTCCAAGATGGCATGCAACTTGGACAGCATCCTCTTTACAGACACCACCGTCAGAGAGTCCAGTTCCATCCCCACAACATCACTGGCCTTACGAATGAGTTTGTTGATTCCGTTGGTGTCTGCTACCCTCAGCCTGCTGCCCCAGCACACAACAGCAAACATGATCGCACTGGCCACCACGGACTCGTAGAACATCCTCAGCATCTTCTGGCAGATGTTAAAGGACCTCAGTCTCCTCAGGAAATAGAGACGGCTCTGACCCTTCCTGTAGACAGCCTCAGTGTTCTTTGACCAGTCCAGTTTATTGTCAATTCGTATCCCCAGGTATTTGTAATCCTCCACCATGTCCACACTGACCCCCTGGATGGAAGCAGGGGTCACCGGTGCCTTTTTAGAGACACAGCATGGTAACAAGCCTTTCGGGCCCAATGAGCCTGAAACACCCAATTCCACTCATGTGAACAATTAACCTACTAACATAATTAACTGTACATCTTTCAGATGTGGGAGGAAACCGAAGCACCAGGAGGAAACCCATGCGATCATGAAGCGATCGTACAAACTCCTTACTGACAGAGGAAGAATTGAACCTGGGTGCTGTGCTGTAATAACCTTATACTAAACAACATACTACTGTGCTGCACCCAATTATCAACAGGATAATAATGTTTTAAAACAATTTAAAGCATCAGAAAATAATCACAAATAATTAATGATATTGATATAAAGTAAAATAAATAAACGTTCTACTCTAACTTACTTCACCTATAGCCCAGGTAAGTTTAAATGTAACACTATTAAAGCACCAATGACACAGGTTCAATTCCATCACTATCCATAATGAGTTTCTATATTCTCCCCATGTCACATCAGTTTTCTCCCACATTTCAAAGACTTATGGATTAGTACATTAATTGGTCACATGGGTATAATTTGGAAGTTTGGCCTCAGTGGCCCAGAAGGGCTTATTACTGTGCCATATCTCTAAATTTAAAAATAAATAAATGAGTTCAAAGTTCAAAGTACATATACTATCAAAGTATGAAGCTATGTACAACCTTGAGGTTCATCTTCTCGCAGGCAGTCATAAAACAAAGAACCACAATAGAATCATTGAATAGAGGCATTGACTGTGTGGATAGCCAGAGGCTTTTTCCCAGGGCTTAAGTGGCTAACATGAGGGGTCATAGTTTTAAGGCACTTGAAAGTACGTACAGACGGGATGTCAGGGCTAAGATTTTCACACAGAGAGTGGTGAGTGCATGGAATGTACTGCCAGTGACAGTGGTGGAAGTGGATACAGTAGGGTCTTTTAAGAGACTCTTAGGTAGGTACATGGAGCTTAGAAAAGTAATTGGTTATGCAATAGGGAAATTCTAGGCAGTTTCTAGAGTAGGTTACATGGTCGACACAACATTGTGGCCCGAAGGACCTGTAATGTCCTACGTTCTAATTCATGAGAAATGCTACATCACAAAGACCATCAAGCATCCAACGTGTGAAAAAAGAGCAAATTGTGTCGACAGTAAAAAAGGGTTAAGCAATAATACGTAGATCATGAGCTGCAGAGTCCCTGAGAGGCACAGAGCAGGTTCAGCACTGGAGCGAGTGCCAATGGCTGCAGGCTGCAGAATGCGTTCAGCACTGGGGCGAGTGCCAATGGCTGCAGGCTGCAGCTGCAGAATCAGTTTGGCACTGAAGCAAGTGAAGCCTCACGGGATGAATGGGTCACCATCAGCACACTGGCCCTTGCTGTAAAGCTGAAGGGTCAGATCTGAAGTGCATGTGACCACTCTCCCCAGCATGTCTGAATTATTCCACCGCTGGCCAAGAGGGTGAGTTCAGCTGTGCAAAAGGAGATCAGGTGCTCTATCAAGAGAAAATCTGCAGATGCTGGAAATCCAAGCAGCACACACAAAATGCTGGTGGAACTCAGCAGGCCAGGCAGCATCTATGGAAAAGTGTAAACAGTGGACATTTAGGGCTGAGACCCTGATGAAGGGTCTCAGCCTGAAACGTCGACTGTTTACTCTTTTCCATAGATGCTGCTTGGTCTGCTGGGTCCCTCCAGCATTTTGTGTGATCAGATGTACTGTCACCTTTTCTCCAAGTAGGTCTGTGCCTCATTGTTGGGTGAAGCACATAGACATTTGAGATTAGTTGAACTATGAACATTTGACTGCCTACAGTTTGCTGTTGTCAGCTCAATATGTTCCAATAATTTGTTCAACCGGAAAAAGTACTAAGTGCTGGAGGAACTCAGCAGGCCAGACAGCATCTGTGGAGTGAAATAAACAGTTGACGTTTTGAGCTAAGACCTTTCAACAGGGCCCAAAACAGCAACTGTTTATTTCTATCCACAGATGTTGCTGTATGTGCTGAGTTCCTCTGACCTTTTGCGTGTGTTGCTCTGAATTTCCAGTATCTGCAGAATCTCTCATGCTTATGATTAGTTCAGCTCTACATTTATAGCAATGGTTACCAATTCTTTTAGCCAACAGCAAAATGAAATGATGTGCAAAGCTTCTGTTATCTGGATCAGGGCACAGAGGAATTTTCCATTCTCCATTTTTGGTGGGGTTGTAGAACAAGATCATGGTATATTTACGTAAGCAGAGGAAGAAAAGTTGTACATTTGTGTAATATATTTTCCAAATCCAGTGCATTCTATACAGATGCTTGACAGTCAAAGAAATGTTCACTTGATATATATTGTGGGAAATAAAGTAACCAATTTGACTGCAGTAATCAGTGTGGCAAAAGTAGATAATCTGTTTTACTGAGGTTAGTTAAGGAGTAAATATTTGCTAAGCAGGTCAGGAGGCATCTAAGAGGGAATAAACAGTCTACGTTTCAGGCTAAGAGCCTTCATCAGGATCCAGGACTCCATCGACGCTGCCTCACCTGCCAAGTTCCTCCAGCATTTTTGCGCGTGTTGTCTGGATTTCCAGCATCTGCAGAATCTCCTCTGTTAATATTTGCTAAGAATTTCTTTGTCCGTCAAAGCACACGGTGCAACCTACGTCTGCAATACAAGTCTGGATTCCACCTTCGAGGTTTATTTTATGTGTTGAAGATGTCTTCATATCCACAGAAGTATTTAAAATCTGTAATACTGTCTGAAGTCAGAAGGAATGAAAGCGCGCACTTTTAGAAGTTAATTTTCTGTGTTAGAGTTGGCTTGGCAGTAACAGCATAATTATATCTTTAAAAGTTTACTTATATTTTATTGGACAAGATTCAACATTTTCTGGAAAAGAATGAACCTTATTTGGAAGGAATGAAACTCCACATTCATGAATTTATTTTTCAGCACCAGAGAGGCGGTAATTAGGCTCATCATTCATAATTGACTGGAAAGCCTTTAACACTTTCTGGTGTGTTTAGTTGGATATCTGTCAATTAAACATTTCAACTTCACACCCTTCTGTCTATTTGAATAGCAAATTTTTGGAGAGATGGCAAGCTTCTGGTGGAGTAGGCACCCTGACATCAACTTCCTAATTTAACTGTGTTTGCTGATTTGTAGTCTGATTTCTGTTTTAGCAGTGGAGGTGCTGATAACATCAAGTTTATTTAACAGCTAATTCCAGGTCATTGGATTTTGTCAATTATATTATATGCCCTACAATTTCCTTGGGGCCTGAAGTTAGATGGATGACCAGTGAGCTTTTAAATTGTGAGCTCAATGCTTGGAAGTCGCTGTCACTCAAAGCCCAAGCAGATAGGGGGAATTGGCTCATTCCTTCATCTTCTGCCTAGTGCAAGGTGTGTGAGGGAAACCAGTTAAGTCTACAATCATGAATGGGCCTGAACCACAGACCACAAAAACTATTGCTACATCCATGAGATTGGCATCCAGATGCATGTTGCATGTTATTGCACACTTGTATTTATTTATTTATTGAGATGCAGCGTGGAATAGACCCTTTCGGCCATTCCAGCTGCACCAGCCAGCAACTCTCGATTTAACCCCAGCCTAATCACAAGACAATTTTACAATGACTAATCAACCTAAGAACCTGTACGTCTTTGGAAACCAGAGCACCCAGAGGAAACTGGCGCGGTCATGGGGAAAATGTACAAACAGCTTACAGACAGCTGCGGGAATTGAACCCGGGTCACTGGTACTGTAAAGCATTGTGCTGACCACTACTCTACCATGCCGCTATATGGGCTCTTTCCTGTGCACGGAGGAACCTGGAATAAAAAAATATAGAATTTCAAATTTCAAAGTAAAATTATTATCAAAGTACATATATAGCATCATATACCACTCTGAGGAATAACTGTGCCAATATCATTCTCTATTTGAGATAACAATTGCACTTCTATAACACCTAGTTGTCGTTAAAGCACTTTGGATGTTCAGAAAGGCATATGAAAGGTGAATAAACTCTACTTAGGCTTCTAGCCGGGTACGGGCATTAATTTTAACCGGCATTTTAATGACAACCTCTGCCATCTTTATGCCTGGGCATGTCTCATCTGGTGGCATTTATATCCCTGTTGCTTGTCCCTCCTGATTGGTTAGTCCTCATCCAATCAGGTTTCCGTTGTCCCACCTTGTTTACAATCGAATTCCAATTCTTACTCAGAGCGAGACCTTCAACTTTGTTAAAGTTCTTTTCCTCTAGTTTTATTTCAATGACTTGCTTCACCTGTTGTTCCCATTCTAAGTAAGAACTAGAATTTGATTGTAAACAAGGTGGGACAGTGGAAACCGGTTTGGACTAACCAGTCAGGGATGGACGATGAGGGTAAACATGCCCAGGCATCACCCCTGATGATGATGGCAGAGTTTGACATCAAAATGGTGGTTAAAATTGATACCTCTATCTGGATGGAAGACTGAGAAGAGTTTATTGATTATATACACTGGGAAAGCACTAGATCCTTTTTCAATATGAAAGGTGTTCTATAAATGCAAGTCTTCCTTTCTTTCATATGAGAAATAACTATTTTCATCACAACTGCGACTGTATATTATGTCAACTGAAGTTCGCTAAGGTTAAAAGGAGCAAGACCCTCAATAAAAATTCACATTGCACTCCAACTTAATACTAATACAATATAAATTGAAAAATGTGGAATGTGAGGGTTTTAAATTAAGTTCTCCCTCAGTTACCAGAAAGACATTGCGATAGTCACATCTATCCAAAGTTAAAGAGTGCAGAGTTCCTTCTTCCCTCATGATAGATCAGTAGAGCTGTGTATTCTGCAACTGTCCAGCTTGCATCACTCAAATAACTAGAGTTTACTGAGGTCCGGACTAATAATCCAAAGATCTCGGTTCAAATCCCGATAAGACAGCTGTGGAATTTAAATTCAATAGAAATATCTGGGATTTATAAAAATAAATAAAATCTAGTTTTGGTAATGATGACCACAAACTATTGGATTGCGGTAAAAGATCATCTGGTTTGCTAATATCCTAAAGGAAGAAAATCTACCATCTTCAGCTGATCTTGTTAAGAAGAGACTCCAGACTCATCTGGTTGACCCGAAAAGCCCTCTGAAATGCCCTGGATGGAGGAAATGCACCAGCACTTTTCAAAAGGTAAGAGATTTTGAAAGATGCATTTTAAGTAGTCTATGTCATAGTTGTGCATTTATCCTTGAACCAAAACAAAATATAATGCAATCAAAGCCACGCAGGCAACAGATGCAGTTTTGGTCACTGTTCCCTGGAATTTTGGATAAGTAAATCATGCCCTTGCATTTCACTAGTCTGATCATTTATAGAGCAGAGGGTGATGAATAGCTGCCTGCACACACTTCTTTATCGAAGACTGGGCCATTGTACGTGGTACAAATCAAATAATTTTTTTAGAAAAATTGGAAGAGGAGAAATGTATAAAAATAATAATAATATGGAAAGATATTCCTTGTAAATGCTTTGATTTAACTGCAGGATATGTTTCCATAAACACACGGCACTAACAGGTACTATTTGGTTATAAAAACAGGAAAATAAATCTAACACGGTATACAAATATTTATGAATAAGGTAAAATACAGTAAATGAAATAAAGAGTTTCAAAAGCTGCTGATACTTTTATTGGATGAATGGTAGTTAAACAAATCTATCAAATAAATGGCACTTGTGAAGTGTATCAATTCCCAGCCCACTTACAAACGAGAGCTAAGTGAACTACCATTTGGCATTTATGCACTTTAACCCAAGGATATAGAATAATCACCATTTTTGTGAAAACTGTAATTTATAGAATGTTAATATTGCTACAGGAAGTTTTACCAATTACATTTTTCACCTTAATGGACATAAAATTACAAGAAAAACACACAGACAAATAGGAGGATTATCTCAGATCATTCATTCATTTTCATTTGAATGCTTTTATATTGGAGCCATCTATTCATTTTTAACAACGCACTAATTAAAACAACAGTCTTTGACAAAGTGTAGAACTCCTGAATTGTCCACAAGTGTGCTGAAATCCCATTCTCAGAACAATGCATTGACTTCTGGATGCAATAAATTGTGTTCTGGGGGCACAGTCGTTTATACAAAGTTGGCGGCCTGTTTTGCAATACAGTCCAAGATCTAGACCAAGATCTAGAGTGTAAGTGGAAAAAACTCATTTCACTTGCAACAGCTGTGGAAGCTGGAAATCTGAAATTAACATGGAATATGTTGCAACTATCCAAAATTCCATTTGCAAGGTCAGCAATAGGGAACATTAACTCTGTTTCTCACTGTACAATTACTTTCAGCCGGAGGCCTACTATTTACATGAATTAGTGCATGATTTCAAGTACAAGCTATGCATTATATTAATTTTAGCTGGACTAGATAATGCTTGCAATCATTTCTCTAATAATCACTCTGAATGGAAAATTGGATCAGGGACTTTATACATGATTCATCGTAATACACCCGCCCTCACTGAATTTTTATCATCAAACTAAGAGCACATGATGCAGGCACACCAGATGACACTGTCTCCTTGATATCTTGCATACAGCATCTGCCAGCCTCAGTTTTCAATGGTCAGGATGATTGAAAATGCATCAATGGTTGTCCCCTCATTGTTAACAGCCATTTTGCATAAAATCAATGAGAGTTGTTTGCTGTCATCTTTGCCTCATCCTACAGTGGGACAGAGGCTCTTGTAGGATTGATTTGATAGGGCAGAGCATTGTGTGGAGGAAATACAGGAGACCACCATGCATAAACACAGGAGATTCTGCAGATGCTGGAAATCCAGAGTAACACATACAAAATGCTGAAAGAACTCAGCAGGTCAGGCAGCACCTATGGACGGGAATAAACAGTCAATGATTTGGACCGAGACACTTGTAACCCTTACCTACATATTTTCTCATGTTCGCTGTATTTTTTATGCAGCTAATTGATTTCCCTCAAGAGAAAGCCATTTAAGGTCACTTTTGCCACAAAGATCAAGTAGCCGTGAGCTGTTTGTGCAGCTCGTGATGCAACTGGACAAGTCTTATTTTGGACCATGATTCTTTTTGAAAATATCCTGTACTTTTAATGTGTTATTGTAAAACTTGAGAAGTTGTGCAAGGAGGTTTGACTGTAGGACTGGGCATCTGCACAGCATGCTGTGCATACTTTGGGTACCGAATAAAGTGAGAAGTCTAATATCCAGACACAAGCAAGTATTTTCAGCATTTTTTTCAGTTGGCACTTCACTTGGGACCATTGGTAATCATCAAAAAGATTCACCCATAAAACTCAGGCCTAGATCCACGATGTCAGATTCCATTGTTTTTCCTGGAATTGTTTTGTTCAGATCTATGAGTTTATATAAAAAAAGTATCGCATTAGTGCAAAGGCATTCCATCATCTTGCATGTATTTATGATACTGAAGTGTATACAAAAATATGTGAATGAATAAGCTGATATGCTAAAATAAATATTCATGTGGATAACTGACTATAAGCCAAATTTGCTGTGTTAAAAATACAGGGGTTTTCTTACTTTGCAGAAAAGTGAATTTAAATGAATGCATGGTTATTAACCTGCACATAAACCGAACCATTTATATAAAAACACCCACACAAAGTTTCATTCATTTAATCTGAAATAGTATTATATAATTGCTTTTCATATAAGAGTGTAGTCTGCTAGACACTTAGGTATGCATTCTAGACTAAGAGGACTATAGTACTTAACTGAAGTAATTTAATACTTACGTATAATATTTCAGATTTTTTTGGCAAAAAAAAATTGGTTTTAAACTTGCCAAATTTATATGACTAACCATATTTGCTGCATTAGTACGGTTTCAAAATTTTCATACTTCCCAATCAGCCTTTAATATTGTCACAGGTTCCAAAGACATTTAGAATCCTTTTAAATAAACATAATTGACTACTGTGCCTTTTAAAACACAAGGATTATTATCTGGAAAACAAACCCATAAATTCATGATAAAAATACAGTAGCTCATGGCTGTTTTTCTTTCGGAGTTGGTATTTCATTTCACGGCATTATCACAATGCACAAATAATGAGATGCCTGTCTGTTGTGTAATATGGCGCATAAAAACTTTCAAATATTGATGTCTTTTTCAAGGTAGTTCCTTTAGGTCCATATGAGGGCACTGTATGAACATCTTATGGTATCCCTTAATGATGCCAATATAGACACTTATTTAAAAGAGATAAAAGAAAATAAGGAAATTAATCAATGGAGGTATTTGTGGATAGCCTTTCTCCAAATGCTTTCACTTTCCAGTCCTATTGATGTTTTTATTTCTTACAGGGTGTACAGCAACAGAATTTATTCAGAATGCTAACATGTGGAGCACAAACCTTTCACTACATATACTGTAAGTAAGTCACTCCCTCAGCTTTTTGTCATAACAGGAGGACATCTCATGAGGACACGGCTTAATTTAAGAATAATACTCGGATGAACTCCTAATGTGCTGTAGCTGGTAACTTGGGAATATTTTACCAATAGTTACATTTCCAAAATTCTTTGTCAATGAAGGAATCGAATACCCTCCATTGTCAATATAACTAGTGGTCTGTCATAAGGAATGCACAATTACGGCAGAGACCTTAGTAATTGATAGTTCAGTCCCTCACAACAGATATCCAAATTTCAAGATTAAGATGCACTGTATCTATATTTAATGGCTGCGTTTGAAACCGGTTTCTTAAGGTTGGCATAGCCAGAGGAGATAGTGGGGATTATCTCCCACTACCTATTAAATGTTCCCAATAGTATGTGACTCAAATCGTCTCTGACAACCAAGTCCAGCTCCTGACCTTCACATGTGTCTTAGCTACTGAGCCAGGCGGAACCATTTCTACTGACAGGAGAAGGGGCAAAGGTGGGCTACTGACGCCTTAAAACTAGTCGCTTTGGGTAAATGGGGCTCATCAGCTGTGGTTGGCAGCTTGTCTAGGAGAAGGAAACCTCCGCTGCCTTGTAGCCATACCCACTCATGGGGAAGCGTTCGGGAGTATACCCTGAGGACAAATCCGGAGCTGGAGTCCCTATGCCAGTTCTATGTCGAGTTCAACACTAACTGGCAACTTCTGCGATGCCACTGGTGCCAAACTGTATAGATCTCTGCCATTTCTTCGGATTCATCACCTGCATGGAGAGGGGGAGCCTGTTGCATGGGCAACAGCTTGCTCTCCATATTGTAATACCCTGGCTTGCATACTGGCGGGCGTATCATGTAGACAGCTAAACGGATGGCCCCAGTCATTTGACACATTGCTGACAGTTCAGCTGAAGTGCTCAGGTGTTGCCAATAGTTAAATGTATCAGATTAAGCAATAAAATGTACTATTTATACATGCCGGAGGAATTATCACTATCAATCAGATAGGGTTTATAATTCAAGGAACTTAAAATTTATCTATGCTGCTTGAAAGGATTTGTAAACATATTAACTGGACACTTCAATGTGCTTTTCCTGTGAACTGTTCATAACCCAGACAGTTCACAATTTGGAACTGTAGCCACAAAACACGTTCCCACACGGTAGAAGATGCCTGCAAACTCATAGCAGCAAGGATCCAACAAATTCATTCAACCCATCTCCCAAACCCTCATTTATAAATACAGGCTGCTCATGCTTTCAAGAAGGAGTTAGATAGGTATGGATAGGGGAATCAAGGGTTATGGGGACAAGGCAGGAACCGGGTATTGATAGTAGATGATCAGCCATGATCTCCGAATGGCGGTGCAGGCTCGAAGGGCCAAATGGTCTACTTCTGCACCTATTGTCTATTGTCTATAAGTTGGACATACAGTACTGTGCAAATGTCTTTAGGCACATATATATAGCTAGGGTCCCTAAGACTTTTCCAGTTATCAAGTAAAGTGCCTTGAAAAAGTATTGACCTCCCAACCCTTTATTCACGTCAATGAGTATTACAACCAAGGACTTTGATCAATTTAACTGAGAATTTTTATTTGTGAATCGCATAACTTTTTTCCACAGTAGAGCCCCAAAAAAACAGAATGAAAAACTAAAAATCCAAAGCAACACGTACAAAATGCTGGAGGAACTCAGTTGACCAGGCAGCATCTATGGAAAAGAGTAAACAGTCAAATTTTCAGGCCGAGACCCATCATCAGCATGTCAACGTTTTGTGTATGTTGTTTTGGATTTCCAGCGTCTGCAAATTTACTCATGCTTGTAAAAATTCAAAAACTGAAATGTCAGCAGTTCAATAAGTATTCATGCCCCTTTGTTCAGTACTTAGTTGAACCACCTGTCGCAGCTATCACAGCCAGTAGTCTTTTTGGATAAGTCTCTATTAGCTTTGCACAACATGATGGAGAAAGATCTGCCCGTTCCTCCTTGCAAAGTTGCTGAAGCTGTGCCAAGTAATTGGGGAGCAGCGGTGGACAGCAATTTTGAGGTCTTGCCAGAGATGTTTGATTGCTTAAGGTCAGGACTCTGACTGGGCCACTCAAGGACATCAATTTTATTTATTTGAAACTGTCCCATGGTAGCGTGCTTTGGGTCATTGTCCTGCTGAAAGATGAACTTCCTTCCCGGTTTAAGCTTCCTGGCAGAGGCTAGCAGGTTTTTATCTAGGATCTCTCTGTATTTAGTAGCATTCATCTTCCCATCAATCCTGACCAGATTTCCAGTCCCTCCTGCTGAAAAGCTTCCCCATAGCATGACACAACCTCCACCATACTTTACAGTAGGGTTGGTATTATGTGGCTGAGGCATAATATTAGATTTACGCCACATGTACCGCTTAGTGTTGAGGCCAAAAAGTTCTAGTTGAGTCTCATCTGATCATAAGACCTTCTTCCACATCTTTACAGTATCTTCTAAGTGATAGAAGACGCTGATTTCCGCTCTGGTGTCGACCAAGAAGCGGCATCCCGACTGTTTGTCCCAGACGTACAAAAAGCTGGCCCTGGCGTTTTCCAGGAACTTGCAGGGCGGGTGACAACGGCGTGATTCTGTGCCTCACCACTGGTGGTAGAAACACCACTGTTCATTGGCCTCCTCACTCCTGCCTCTGGGTTGTGTGCGCTCCGTTGCCGGGCCTGGTCTGGCCTGCTGTTGGGCGCGTGACTCGGTAATCTGTCTGACGGACGTTCCACTCTCCCTCTTGGCTTGCCTGGGCTGCCACCTTCCAGGGGTCACTGAAATCTGTGTCGGCCAGCAGCAGATGTATGTCCTCGGGCAGTTGCTCTAGGAACGCCTGCTCAAACATGAGGCAGGGCTTGTGTCCTTCAGCCAGGGCCAGCATCTCGTTCATTAATACTGATGGCGGCCTGTCTCCCAAACCATCCAGGTGCAGCAAGCGGGCAGCTCGCTCGCGCCGTGAGAGGCCAAAGGTCTCTATGAGCAGTGCTTTGAATGCTGCATATTTGCCTTCTTTCGGGGGTGACTGTATGAAATCCTCAAGCTGGGCGGCTGCCTCCTGGTCAAGGGAGCTCACCACGTAATAGTAACGCGTGGAATCAGAAGATATCTGCCGAATTTTGAACTGAGGCTTCTGCTTGGTCAAACCACACGCGTGGTCACAGTGTCCAGAAAGTTGGCAGTTTTAGCGAAACTGCATGAACAGATGAAGAGTTGATCATCTTTGGTCCAAATCCCGTTTGGACCGTCGGGGTCACCAATGTAGCGATGTGCTACTCACAGAGCTAGAAATAATGACACGCAGTCTGTAAGTTGCACTCGAGACTAGTTTATTCAAACTTCGCGGCACTGGGTTTTACACAGTTCCGTTCCCGCCCTCTCCGGGCGGAAATGACATCAGAGGTGCATTACAAAAGTCTCTTCCCGCGCACGGGCTTTCTCCCCTTGCTGGTGAAGATGAAGGCCCAGGGCCATTTCGTGAGCCGGTTCGCCTATGTAGAAAGTGGGTTGCCGCAGAATGACAATTAAACCTGAACTTGAAACTTGGATGTTTATAAGGTGGGGAGGACCTGTATTTTGCCTCATGAAACAGAATTAGAAATGTGCCCAGTTACTTCAATCAACACGATTGTCAGGTACTTGTGAAACTAACTTTCTCTCTGAGAATCATACAAAACTTCTGTACCTTAAACTCATCCATCCTCCAAACAGAATAATTTGCAAACTTCTCTGTACAGGTACATAAGCAATTTCCTGGCCTTTTAGATGACTTTTCAATAGCAGGATAAACTATGCAGAGTCCCTCATTGATTTTAAGTAGGTTAAACCTTTTAATCTTTTAAAGAAATTCTCTTGCATCCATAGAAGGATGCAGCAAGAGTAAGATGTCACGTTACCAGCTTCACCTGATCAGCTAATCACATGCCAGCAACTCAATTCATTAAAGCATGATCAAGAGGTTCAGTTGTTGTTCAGACCAAACATCAGAATGTGGAAGAAATGTGATCTAAGTAACGACATCTATCTTGGGATGTTCTGCGGCAGATGGAACCGCTCTGCATCTGTTTTCTATGCAGAGCAGCATACGATCTGCTCCCAACACCCGCCAACCTCAGCACCTGGTATGAAGATAAGACAGACAGGTGTGCTGATTGTGACGAGAAGGGAACACTTCAACATATTTTGAGTGCATGCAGAGACATTCTCTCCAGCGGCATGTACACTTGGAGACATAACAACGTTCTCAAAGTTGTAACAGAAGCGGTTGAGCAGAGAGTACTGCAGCACAACTTATCTCATGCCCCATGCTGCACAGAACATCGCATATCATTTGCGAAAGGAGGCTCCAAGTCAAGGGTGTACAGCACAGGCTCACGATCAAGCATACTTTCTTCAGCCAATGATTGGTGTGTCAAGGCCGACCTGGACGGGAAAGGCAGTTTCCCAGAGCAAATAGCTTTCACCACATTGCGTCCAGATATAATCGTATGGTCTGACACCAGTAGAGAAATGGTTATTGGTGAACTCACAGTCCCCTGGGAAGACAACATCGATGAAGCCCATGATCACAAGTTAACCAAGTATGCAGAGTTAAGATCAGCATGCAGAGACAGAGGGTGGAAGGTCTCATGCTATCCATTCAAAGTAGGCTGCCGTGGGTTTATTGTGTTCACTCTCCAGAAGTGGCTGCGTGACCTTGGCTTCACTAGAAGAGAGATCAAGTCAACCAGCAGGGCTGTAGCTGAGGCAGCAGAGAAAGGATCAGCATGGGTGTGGACCAAGTATGTCCAGAGGGGCAGATAGTCAGACAGTGTATACATATCTTGCAAACCCTTCAGTAGTTGCATAGACACCTGAACAGCAGACTATCTGTTGGATGGAAGTGACCAACAACTCTGATAGATGCCAAGTTTTTAAGCTCACCAGTGGGAGGTGGTGCTTTAGCACTGCTGGCCCACCACCTTGAGGGAGTCTTGATCATAAGTGGGCTGAAACTCCTGAAGACAGGTGGCAGATCAACTGATGATCCCACTGGTGATAGCACAGGACAGTTAACATCTTAGTCCACATGTGTTTTTAACTCTGACTATAGAATGACTGTTGGTGCCACACAGGGTGGTATTTCAGAAACGGCTAATCTCCTGGGATTTTAATGCACACACAGCAGTCTCTAGAGTTTACAGAGAATGGTGAAAAAAAACCAAACAAACAAAAAAATACAGTGGCAATTCTGTTGGCAAAAATGCCTTGTTAATGAGAGATGTCAGAGGAGAATGGTCAGACAAGTTAAAGCTGACAGGAAAGTGACAATAACCAAAATAACCATGGACTACAACAGTGGTGTGAAGAAGAGCATCTCAGAATATACAACACATCAATCCGTGAGGTGGCTGGCCTACAGCAGCAAAAGACAGCAAATGTACACTCAGTAGCCACTTCATTAGATACAAGATGTAACTAATAAAGTGGCCATTGAGTGTATATCTTAATTACAGCAATTCATTTTGTATTTACACTATTGTACATTTTTAATCAATATCATAAGAGCCAAAGCAAAGCAAGCAGATATAAGGAAAAGATTAATGAGGATGCGTGCAAGAATATGCGCACTGGTAAAGGATCTCTTAGGCTGGTGTTTTGAGTCGCAGAGCATTCTTCTCAAGATTACTCATCTAATAAGCATACTGGATGGGAAATTGTGGGAACACATCCAGGCTTTGTAGATCATCATCATATTGGAGTCATGGATGTTTGAATGCCTGAGGACATGGGATTTGTAAATTATTTGCTATTTGTATTTAAAGCAAACAGAAAAGTTAGCTAAGAGAAATTACATATCAAACGTAGAACCCAAGTAAACTGGAGCTAAGGCGAGGTGGATATCTCAGAGATTAAAAAATGAGTGCAGACCAGTTTCTCACATCAGATACTAAAGAGCTTGATTTAAATTTGATTTGAGTTTGTCACGGGCAGGGGATCTGGCATTGAATTCAAAGAAAATCCAGTGAGGATACAGTAACAGGAAGAACTGTCTTCCAGAAATGGCTAATTCAGCCTCTCATGGGCAAGCCGTGCCACCAACTACAGTAAGTGATAATTAGACACAAAAGAGAATTTCCATTCTGAGCTGACCTCTAACATGCTATAATTTTCACTCTGTTTGTGCACTGTAACATATTACAGATTGCCTCAGTAATCCTTGAGGAGAAATTTGAATACAATGCAAATCTGAAACTAGTCTGGAATTATTTTTGTACTCAGGAAGCTCTAAATGAAAATGTGTGATTTCACAGAAGTGAATTTAATTTTATTTTAAAGTTAAAGTTAATTTAAAAATAAAAATTAATTTAATTTAATTTTTAAACATGATTTTATGGAAGTTCTCTTGAAAATTATTGTTAACTAAATACAGGTAGGGGAATATTACACAAAATGGAAATCAATGATTGAAAGCGAATCAAAATGGACGTGAAAATAAATGGGCCAGTAGTATCTCAGAACCTTAACAGGAAGACACTAAATTGGAATGTATGCGTTATATTTAAGTGTGGACTTCAGCCAGACAACTGGGCCTATTTGAGATGCATGGGCCATTTATATTGCAGAACTGTTTCCCTGAGTCATTTTTCCTATGAAGAATCCCAGCCCCACCGCAGTTAAACCAGGATTGTGTTACAGTTACTGCAGCAGGCCAGTTTGCTATTTGAGTCCATTTTAGTGCTGTTAAACTCTATAGGTCGCTGATAACTAACAAAAAATTTCACCTGTCCGTGAGTGAATGGGTTGCTACGTGGTGCCATTGCCCTGATGCTTGTGCTGGAGTTCAAATCAATGCAGCTCTTTGAGATGCAGCTGAAAATAACTACTTTAGTGGCATACATTGCCTTCAACAAGATCCATATCCTTTCCATTGTTCTTGCTCCAGTTTACCATAATAAACTGAAATTATTAGCCAATTCAAGAGTCTGTTTTCCTCTCTAGCATGTGGCTCAGTCTTGTTCCCTTATCAAGCTATATCTGGAAATTAGTTTCCTTTCATGTCTGGTTTCTGCCAGACTGTTGTGTTGTCTTTGCATCATTCTGAAGTGGAATCACATCCAATTTAAGCATAGTATTTTCCCGCAATATCAGCTTCTTTCAGCAAAAGGTGAGGCTTCCATTCTGAAACTTCACTCCCCTTATATAGCTCAAAGTACTCAGTTAAATAAATTTTTCCTCACAGGAAAGTTATTGCCACTTGTCATGAAAACAGAGAATGCTAGAAGTACTCAACAGGGTCATCTCTGAAAAGAGAAGGGAAGTTTAACATTTCAGGTTCTGTCAAAACAATGATGCCACGCTGTGTCACTAATTTGGCAGAATGGTAAGTTTTGTACATGTAATATTATGCAAAAAAAAGAAAGTGCAGCATTCCAAGTGAAGGGTCTCAATCTGAAACAGCAAAGTTCATCTTCCTCCACAGATGCTGCATAACCTTTAAGTTTCTCCAGATTTTTGTCTGTTAGTCCAGAGTCTAGCACTTGCAGACTTTTGTATCTCCAAGTCTAGATCACTGCTTTCATTGTCAGCTAAGGCCTTAAGAGATTGTACTCCCAAGCAATTAGGGGCATTTTAGTTTGAAAATTTTAACTTACAAATTTCTTCTAAGTACCAATGTTCTCTAATAGTTATGTGATTTATTGATAACTGAAGGTTACTTATTCATGTGTAAATCCTCTCATGTGATGCAGTAGATTAACATAATACTGGCAGGATTAAGAGAGAAATTATCATTAACAATTTATTAGGTACAGGAGTATATTTCCCATTGCTGCCTGTAAGGAGCTTGTACGTTCTCCATGTGACCTCGTGGACTTGCTCCAGGTGCTCTGGTTTCCTCCCACAGTCCAAAGGCATACTGGTGGGTAGGTTCATTGGCCATTGTAAATTGTGTCATGATTAGTTCAGTCCGGAGTTGCTGGGCAGCATGGCTTGAAGGTCTGGAAGGGCGTACTCCACACTGTATCTCAATCAATAGATAGATAGATAGATGGATAACTGAATGAATGAGTGAATGATTGAATAAATGAACAAAGAGGCCACTGAATGCATGTTCATGCTCTTCTACCGCTATTACCCATTACTTCAAGTTTCAGTGTGTTGTGCACGCCAGAAGTTGTAATGGTGGTTATTTCAGTTACCATTGCCTTCCTGTCAGCTTGAACCAGTCTGGGCATTCTCCTCTGACCTCTCTCATTAACAAAACTGCCGCGCACTGAAGGTGTTTTGTTTCTCGCACTATTTTTTGTAATCTTTAGAGAACGTTGTGTTTTCTCTTCTTCCTTCAGCACCAAGTGCGATCCAAATTTGCTCCCGGGCCAGCTGTATGTACAGGCATCAGGACTCCAACTGCAAATATTGTGCAAGAAATATATTAGAGTCTGATTTTCATCACTTATAAACCATGAAATTTGTTGTTTTGTGGCAGCAGTACAATGCAAAGATGTAAAATCAAAGTCAATTACAAAACTAAATAAATGACACAAAAAAAGGAATGATGAGTATTCATGGGTTTATGTATTGCTCAGAAATCTAAAGGCAGGGTGAAGAAGCAGTTCCTAACCTCTGAGTGTGGGTCTTCAGGCTCCAGTACCCCATCCCTAATGGTAGTAACGAGAAGAGGGCATGTCCCAGTAGTGAGGATCCTTAGTGATGGATGTTGCCTTCTTAAGGCACCACCTCTTGAACATGTCCTGAATAGTGGGGAGAGTTGTGCCCATGAAAATTCTGGCTAAGCCTACTACCCTCTGCAGCTTCTTGCAGTCCTGTGTATTGGAGCCTTCATACTGGGCAGCAGTGCTGCCTGTCAGAACACCCTCCATTATATATCTGTAGAAATCTGTAAGGGTTTTTGGTGGCACACTCATCACAAATTGGAGCCACTATCTTGCTGACAGCAACAATGTGTTGAGCCCAGAGTAGATATTCTGACATGTTGACACCCAGGAACTTACAACTGCTCACTTGTTCCAACGCTGACCTCTCAATGAATACTGGTGTGTGTTCTCCCAACATGTATGTTGCAATGAAAGCACAACTACCTTTAATCATTTGAAAATTTGAAATGGTTTGCCAATTTAATTGCATTGTAAATCTTACAGTTTCTTTAGAATGTATTACATTCTGGCATGGAGAGGAGAAGATGGTCCAGCTGAATGCAGTCTTAAAATTACTATAATATAGGACTTTGGTGTAAACTCCCAGAATGCAATGGTAGTCTACACCCATGAAACGCAGTCAAATTTCAAAGCAAACAGCTTTTGGTGCTCCGCGCAGTGTTTCAAGTGATTGATTAATTGGTGTTGAGGTTTCTGAGTGTGGCTTAGCTTGCTGCAAATTTCTTAGATTAGACAAGAGAGTGGCTGTGCATTGACTGAATGTACTTGCTTGGTGGGGCCAGATGCATCCGCTTGAAAAAAAACATGTCAAAGCATTTTTCTTTGCCAACTATTTTACAGCAATGTTATAGCCAAGACAGTTTTACTGTCAGGAGACTAGGTTATCCTCTTAATTCCTGAATAAAGTAATTATCACTTCCAAACAAAAGGTGCATTTCTTTCAAAATGTTATTTCTGTAATGCAAAATGCCCACATTTAAAAAAATGCATGATATAAGATCTAAATTTCCATGTTGTTGTTAATAATGTGATTGAATATATCTTATTCATTCAGATGTTTTACAGTTTTGTAGATAATATTGAAATCTTTACAGATTAACGGGCGTAACAGAAGTAGTTAGGATACTAACAATAATTGCTTCAGGGACACAAGTTCAAATCTCACTAAGGCAACTGAGGAATTTAAATTCAACAAATCTGAAATCTAGTTTAAAAAAAAGTTTTAATTTCACAACAGCTGCAGAACCACTAGTTTGTAACAAAATCGCATCAGATTCATTAACGTCCTTCAGGGAAGGAAATCTGCCATCCAAACCCAGTCTGGCCTAAATGTGACTCCAGATCCACCAACATGGTTTATCTTTAACTGCCTCCTCTGGGATGGACAATTAACACCAGCCCAGCCAGCTATGTCCACATCCTGTGAGCGAATAAATAAAGATGAATGCTAGACACACTATTGATGGAGGTTCTGGTCCTCACTGATGGATTAATTGATCCCACACTTGGGGTAGTTTCCTGAGGTATATTTAAAATCCAGAATCTTACTTCAGGAAATTATGTCAGCTGACACATTCCTTTCTTTCCAAAGGCCAGTGTCTTTGAGCTTGATGAGAAATGCCAGGATCTCTTTGTGAAGCTGCTCGTGGTTTGTCTCAAGCTGACAAACAAACATGCAGAAAAGAACCATGGACAGAACGCAAGCCCTGGAAGAAAAGATTTCACACTGAATGCATGAGATCTAGTTAAGATTAACCCACACTTTGCAAATATTTGCTCTTTTATCAATTGAACTATTAGCTTTCATGGTAAGATGTGAAAACCCCAAAAAAGTCCAAGGAACTGAGCCTTGATAGGTCAAAGCGTTACAAAAAGTTGATATGTCCAATAATTGTAATAAAAAGTATAAATGACATTGCAGTTGTAATTTAGCTTTTAAAATTGTACAAACATATTTTTGACAAAAATATGTATGACGAAATGTGTTTTAATTGCTGTCTATATTAATTATTCCCCAGGGGCCATGAATAGAGGTGGCAATTTACAGAAGACTTCATATACATAGGAAGTTACACTGAAACTATATGTTGCCTACATCACAGACCCCACTGTATTGAGGATTATAGAAGCCACAAATTATATTCAATCATAACAGAACCCAAAGATTTTTAAGTTACTTTGAGAAGCAGCAGAGGTATTCGTTCCTCACTCACACCATTCCAAAGGCATATTTTTTAACACAGTGAAACATGAACAAGGCAATTCTAGATTGATTGATTGATTGATTTATGCAATTTTTGTAGTTTTTCCTTGGATCAGCATCAACTCTTAACCTACATGGACTATGCTTTCAGATCACATGATGACAACAATATTAGCATTTTCTTTCTAAGTATGCAGGCTGTAGCTATGGTAAGAATTCAGTCAGAGTCCTGCTTAATAAATTAAACTTGATCTAGAAGAAGTCCACAGAAGTGTTGCACCTTTTGTTACACACACATGAATGAGTTATATTGCAGTGTTTTTTTGTTTACTGCTTAGCCTAGAAGCTTGGCAACTGATATGTGTGTTACACAAGAAATTGAATCAGGTTAGCCAAGATTCCTCCAAAATGACATCAACAGGTTACAATGGAAAATATGATTACACACTTAAGGAAAGTATAGTGTTAAAATCTATTTAAAGTCTCATATTATTCTGTTAACTATTAAAGTTTTAAAAAAATCGCATTCACTAAATGCTTTTCACAATAATAATATACATTAACAATATTTACTAAAATTAATTTTCATTTTAAACTATGAAAATTAGGCTGATCTAATGTGATGTGAACCAGCAAAATCAAAAGCACAGCTTGCTTTCCTGTCTCCTTCATGTGTTGCCAAGGAACTTTGTAATCCTCTCAAACCAAGAATTATAATGACTTCAAAAGTCCATGTTGAAGCTATCGTTCTATTGATTCCCTGCTCGGGATATTTTAGAATATATGATGCCAATGCCTAAAATTGTGAATTGAGAGAAAGTTTGTATATGTATACAATAATGATAATCTAACTCCTGCTGTAAAAAGTGCAAAGCCATGCTTCTTCTTGGAGGTGTCTCGTGTGGAATCAATCACTGCCTATGCAAAACTGAGTTAATGTTTTAAGGGGGACACTTTCGTCACAAATCACACGTATGCTTCATCATGCAGCAAGGAAATTTCACTAAAAGATAGGAAGGAATGTTTCCTAGTCAATGATAGTTTTGAGTTACCAGGTGTTGCAATTGCAAGGAAATTACCTGCTATTACCATACACTTCAGATTTATTTAATATTAATTTTATCTTATTTAGAGATACAGAGTGGAATAGGCCTTTCCAGCCCTTCGTGTCATGCTGGCAACAACCCACTGATTTAATCCTAGCCTACTCATGGGGCAATTTACGGTGACCAATTAATTAACCTACTAGATATGTAGTGAAGAGTATATTGACTGGCTGCATCACAGCTTGGTATGGAACCACCAATGACCTTGAATGTAAAATCCTACAGAATGCAGTGGATATGGCCCAGTCCATCACGGGTAAAGCTCTCTCCACCATTGAGCACGTCTACATGAAATGCTGTCGCAGGGACATCAGGGACCTCCAACCACACAGTACCTGCTCTCTTCTCACTGCTGCCATCAAGAAGAAGAAGGTACAGGTGTCTCTGGACTCACACCACCAGGTTCAGGAACAGCTATTACTACTCAACCATTAGGCTCTTGAAACAAAGGAGGTAACTTCACTCAACTTCACCAGCCTCATCACTGAACTGTTCCCACAATCTATGGACTCACTTTTGAGGACTCTTCATCTCATATTCTCATTCATTATTGCATATTTATGTATGATTATTATTTCTTTATTTTTGTATCTGTACAGTTTGTCTTTTACATGCTGGTTGAATGCCCAAATTGGTGCAGTCTTTCATTGATTCTGCTATGGCTATTATTCTATGGATTTATTAAATATGACCACAAGAAAATGAATCTCAGGGTTGTATATGGTGACATATATGTACTATACTTTGATAAAAAATTTACATCGAACCTTGGTCTGTTGGTGGAAACCGGAGCACCAAGAAGAAACCCATGCGTTCCATGAAGAGGACGCACAAACTCCTTACAGAGGACGCCGGCACTGAAATCCAGAGTCCGATGCCCCAAGCTGTAATGGAGTTACGCTAACCACTGTACTCCTGATTTACCATGGGGTATGGAAAAATAAGTTATTCCGTAAGCATCTGCTGCTGCAAAGACAATACAGTTCACGTCATCAAAGTCAGTGATGATAAATCTGACTCTAAAGTTGGTTACACAACTTCTTTAAAACATCACCAACAACTTCCTACGGCAACAAGAATGGAGAGAGAAAAACATGAATAAAGCAACAGATGAATGGATGCTAGGAGAGAGGTGGTTAAACACTTGGTCAGAGAAATGTGATAAAGACCCAAATAAAACCTTCTGAAGTATGAGGTAGGGATAACTGAAGATATGGACACTAAAGGGTTGAGACCAAAAATTACATAATGCTGAGTTCTGAGGTTCTGAAGGATTTAAATTTTGGGATATGAATTTTAAGAGAAGTATCATGGTATTTCCATTCGGTGTAGGTTACCATGGACAAGGACAACAAGTGACCGTGATCTAGCACAAATGGACTAGAGACAAAATGTTTGTCAGATAGGGGATGAGAGTCTAGCAATTAAAATGGTCAAGCATGGATGTGTTAAAGACTGAAAAACAATTTATTTCAAGGCAGAATCGGGGTTAGAGGCAACAAATGTAGGCTGCAATTTATTTTATTTGTTTAAATTATCTGACATACAGTGAGTGATAAAGATAGTAATAAATATTTAATCCTAATTATCCCTTGTAAGACTATTTCAAAGCGCAGCTGAGGCATAACATGTAATTGGTGAAACTGTAGTCAACATACCAGACTGCTTTGAATGGCAGAATTTCTTCCCTGAAAGACATCAGTGAATTTCTCTGAAGTGGATCACTGTTGAGTTGGATATTTTGATCTTTGAACACATTCCCTCAGATAATCAACTACAACTGGTACTCTAGAGACAGTGGTGCATTTCATAGAATCATAGAACTTCACAGCACAGAAGCAGACCCTTTGGCCCATCTAGTCTGTGCTGAAATATTAAACTACTTTGGTCCATTGATCTGCACCCAGACCATAGCCCTCCATGCCACTCTCATCCATGCACCTATCCACATCCCAAATCCACCACTTGCGCTGACAGCTCGACCCCCACTCTCACCAGCCTCTGAATGAAGAAGTTGTGCCTCATGTTCCCCATAAACATTTCACCTTTCAGCCTTAACCCATGAGCTCTGGTTTAGTCCCACCCAACCTCAGCGGAAAGCTTGCTTGCATTTACCCTATCTATACCCCTCATAATATTGTATACCTCTATTAAATCGCCCCTCAATCTTCTACATTTTTGGGATAAAGTCTTAATCTTTTCAACCTTTCTCTATAATTCAGGTACTCAAGTCCTAGTAATGTCCTTACAAGTGTTCTCTGCATTCTTTCAATCTTGTTTACATCTTTCCTGTAGGTAGGTGACCAAAATAGGCCTCATCAACGTCTTATACACTTTCAACATAACATCCCAATTCCTGTATTCATTAAATTGTTTTATGAATGCAAATGTGCCAAAAGCTTTCTTTATGACCCTATCTACCTGTGATGTCACTTTCAAGCAATTATGAACCTGTATTCTCCAATCCCTCTGTTCTACTGCACTCCTCCGTGCACTACTGCTCACTTTATAAGACATACCCTGGATAGTCCTCCCAAGGTGCCGCACATCACATTTGTTTGCATTAAGTTCCATCTGTAATTTTTCCGCCCATTTTTCCAGCTGGTCCAGATCCCGCTGAAAGCTTTGATAGCCTTTCCTGCAGTCTACTACACCCCCAGTCTTGGTGTCATCTGCAAATTTGCTGACCCACTTTACCACTTTTTCATCTAGATCGTTGACATAGATGACAATCAATAATGGATTCAGCACCAATCCCTGCAGCACTCCTCCAGTCAGAAGGACAACCATCTACAACCACTCTCTGGCTTCTTCCATGAAGCCAATGTCTAATCCAATTTATTACTTTATCTTGAATGCCAAGCAACTGAACCTTCTTGACCACGGGACCCTGTCAAAATCCTTGCTAAGGTCCATGTACACAACATCCATTGCCCTGCCTTCATCAACTTTCCTTGTAACTTCCTCAAAAAACTCTATAAGATTGTATCTATACGATGTAACATGCACAAAGCCATATTGCCTATCCCTAATCAGTCCCAAATAGTTATATATCTGGTCCCTTAGAATACTTTCCATAATGTTTCTACTACTAATGTCAGGCTCATCATTCTACAATTACCTGGCTTATTCGTGGAGCCTTTCTTAAATAATGGAACAACATTAGCTGTCCTCCAATCCTCCATCAACTCACCCGTGACTGATGATGTTTTAAATATCTCTACTGGGGCCTTTACACTTTCTGTAATTGCCTCCCACAGGTTCAAGTGGAGCACCTTGTCAGGCCCTGGGGATTTATACACCCTAATTTGCCTCAAGACAGCAAACACCTCCTCCTCTGTAACCTGTATAGGATCCATGACCTCGCTGTTGCATTGCCTCACATCTGTGCCTGTCTGTAGAGTAAATACTGATGGAAAAAATCCATTTAAGATCTCCTCCATCTCTTTCAAGTTTACTCATGGATTGTCACTTTGATCTTCTAGATGACCAATTTTGTCCCTTGCAATCATTTTCCCATTAGTATATCTGTAGAAACCCTTAGAATTCTCCTTCACCTTGTCTGCTAGAGCAATGTCATGCCTTCTTTTAGCCCTCCTGATTTCCTTCTTAAGTGTTCTCTTGCATTTCTTCTACTCCTCAAGTATCTCATTTGGTCCTGCCTGCCTATACTTGTTATGTACCTCCACCTCCTTCTTTTTCTTAATCAGGGCCTCACCATAAACCTGTCATCCTTGTCTTTTATTCTGACAGGAACATACAAACTCTGTACTCTCAAAATTTCACTTTTGAAGGCCTCTCGCTTACCAACGTACATCTTTGCCAGAAAATAACCTATCCCATTCCATACTTGCCAGATCCTTTCTGATGCTATCAAAATTGTTCTTTCTGCAGTTTAGAATCTCAACTTGAGGACCGGAACTATCTTTTTCCATAATTACTTTGAAACTATTGTGATTATGAATACTAGTTGCAAAGCATTCCCTTCCACAAAGTTCTGTCACCTGCCCTGTCTCATTCTAATAGGAGATCCAGTATCATGGTCTCTCTAGTAGGGACTTCTACTGTATCTACAGATTAAGGAAATTTTCCTAAATACGTTTGACAAATATTTCCCAACTAGCTGTTTACAGTATGGGAATCCTAGTCAATATGTGGAAAGTTAATATCACCAGTATTACAAACTTATGTTATGTTTGTGATATCTCTATAAACTTGCTCCTCTAAATCCTGCAGACTGTTGGCTGGTCTATAATGTAACCCCGTTAGTGTGGTCAGAACTTTCTTATTCCTCAGTTCCACCCACAAAGCTTCATTAGACAAGCACTCAAGTCTGTCCTGACTGAGCATGCTGTGACTTTTTCCCTGACTAGTAATGCCATCACTCTTCCTTTAGTTCCTGCCACTTTCCTTTGCTTGGTCTTCCCCCACCAACAGAATCCAAGATGGTATACCTGTTGTTGAGGGAGAACAGCCACAGGGAGACTCTGCACTGGTTGCCTATCCCCTTTCCCCCTCCTGACAGTCACCCAGTTAACCTGTGTCCTGTGCATTGGGTGTAACTATCTCCCTGTTTGTCCTGTCCATCATCCCCTCAGCCTCACAAATGTTCCAGAGTTCATCCAGATCCAGCTCCTACTCCTTAAGATGGTCTGTTAGAAATTGAAGCTGGATGCATATCTTGCAGGTGTAGTCATCAGGACACTGGAGGTCTGCCTGCCTTCCCATATCCCACAAGAGGAGCACTCCATTGTCCTACCTGGCACCCCCACTACTCTAAATGTGCAAGGAGAAGGAATAAAAGAATAAATAATAAAAAAGTTTACCTATGGCCTTCGCTTTTTCTCGCAAAAAGCCTCAATGAGTCAAAGCTTCAACTCTTCACTCCAACACTGGCCCACTCACACAATAACCGCTCCCACTATGCCTGCATTAGGTGAAGCTTAGCTTGGCCAAATGTGAAGTGTTGCACTTTGATAGGTCATGTAAAAAGAGACAGTACATCATTAAGGGCAAGACTCTCAACAGTGTTGATGAGCAGAGGGATCTTTAGGTCCAAGTTCAGAGCCGCCTGATATACTGATAGGGTAGTTAAGAAGGCATATGACATGCTTCCCTTTATTAGTTGAGGCATTGACCTCAACAGTCAGGGAGTTATGCTGCAGCTTTATAAAATTCCAGTTAGGCCACACCTGAGGTATGGCATACAATTTTGGTTGCCCCATTATTAGAAGGATGCCAAGGCTTTGGAGAGGGTGCAGCTTTACCAGGATGCTGCCTGGATTAGAGGGCAAACGCTATTTTGATAGTTTGGACAAACTTGGCATGTTCCTTTGCTGTACTGTTCTATGTCTATGTTCTATATTTATCCATTTCAGTCCCAGAAAGAAAACATGAACAGAATATTTTTAAATGCTAGAAGCAGTGATGTTCCAAGAGAAATGAGGAACTATGCACACATTTTATTAAAATGACATGGACAGATGTGGAAAATAATTCAAAGGTTGAGTAGGGAGGCTGGCTTTTATGACTGTAGATTTGTAATATAGAATACATTATTAAAGTGGGGCTGATAATTTCCTTCAGAAGGTAAGTATTTACATCTGGAACTTCTGGCTCTACATTTTCTGCTGTACCTACAGTTTTCACCCATTATTCTACACCCATTGTAACTTGTTACTTCTTTTAGGCTGGAGACAAACACTCTGATCATCATTTCTAACTAACCTTCCTTGCTAGTAGGGGGTTTGAGGAGCTAATCTCACTATCCTCCTGTTCTTCCTACCCATACTATACAATCAGATTCTCTATTGATGAACAATCACCACCTTTTCTGTGACTCTCGTCACTTGTGGACTAAAATGTCTACATTCAGAATTGATCCCAAACCAGCATATACCTACCCAAAGTTAAATTGCTATAAATAATTTAAATTTCTGTAGCAATCACCCCCTTTCATCATTCCCTCTCATAAAGACATGAAAGTAGCCATTTAGAATCTCATCAGTCCTATTTACTACTCCCCATTTCCCTGTTCAATTCATCCCCGGTTATAAATGTCTAACTTGCCAACACCCTAATATACAAACGAGTTCCCAAAATATTTTTAAATTTGTAAGTCCAACATACATACATTTGTTCCTACTCTCCATTTTTAGTAATTCTTTATTAACAATCCTCTGTGCTTTGAGTCCACTCATTACAATACTGCAGAGGCGTGGTTATCATTATTTAATTTTTTGTGACTTACCGACAAAATCAACTTATAGACATCTGTAAAAACAAAAACTGATTGTTATCCAGGCATGGCCTGTACCTTTTTCTCTCCCACACATGCCACCATCTCCCCTTTGATTGTTTTTAACACTAACCTACAGTATGGTCACTTTACAGTAAATAATTAATCTCTGAGTCATTTTTGTTGATGCAGGAAGAAAATCATTTGGTTATGGAGAGAACATACAGACTCGGCAGGCAGCAGGAATTGAATACAAGTCACTGGAAATGAGAGGTAGTGGTGCTAACTGCAGTATAGATCAGGCCTGCTAATGTTGATGTCATTCATTATCTGTTATGTTTTGTAACTTCAAAACATTCAACTAATTCAAAGGAAGACACAGGAGTCCGGGAATGTGTGTCCAACTTTGTGTTTACTTTAAGCAAGGTGCATGCATGTCATATGGTACATAATGACACGTATTTATACATATAATCTGTAATGAATTATTTAAATGAAAAAGAATGCTTAATCAAACAATATATTTACAATATTATTCAAATATTACTGAAATATTAAATACACAACTCTCCTCCCTGCTTAGCTATAAACTCCAACTCAATGGAGAATGGATTTCAATTTTATACACAGTATAATATATAATACAATTACTATATACAGACATCCACAGCATAGTAAATTTAAAAACTGTCCAATTCAGCCTAAAGATTTAATTGCTGTAGAAGCTTTCTTACACTTGTGGAATAATATCTTTCCTGACAAGGGGGATTATTCTGCTTGGCAGGTGAGACTTATGGCTGTGAAAACAGTCTCCGACCCACCCAGCCAACACACTTTTCGTCCCTCTTCCCTCCGGGAGAAGGCTCAGGAGCTTGAAGACTCGTACGGCCAGATTTGGGAACAGCTTCTTTCCAACCGTGATAAGACTGCTGAACGGATCCTGACCTGGATCTGGGCCGTACCCTCCAAATATCCAGACCCGCCTCTCGGTTTTTTTTGCACTACCTTACTTTCCATTTTCTACTTTCTATTTATGATTTATAATTTAAATGTTTAATATTTACTTTCAATTTGTACTTCAGGGAGCGGGAAGTGCAGAATCAAATATCACTGTGACAATTGTACGTACTAGTATCAATTGTTTGGCGACAATAAAGTATGAAGTTTCTGGGGCCTCCTCCATGATGGTTGTAGGAGTTGATTCTGACACTGCAAGAAGTGGCTCTGACAGCTCTGGACACCTTTCTTCTCCCTCCTTTTCTTTTTTCTGTTTTGTGCATCCTGATCTTGGGAAGGTGCATTTAGTTCACCGGTGTATTTTCTTAATACTCCTTCTTTTGTTTCCTTTATGATCTGATCTGTCCTCTTGGTTTCCTCATTCACAACATCAGCAGATGAATTCTCTGTTTCTGTATCTCAATCGACTCATTTATTTTTTTGTTTTCCATTCATCCAGCTGGGTTTTGGGCTCTGCTTTTTGTCTCCTGCTTGAAGTTCATGCACGAACCTTAATGCACACAGAGTAGATTTCGGATTCTTTATACTCACAAAAGCAGAATTCTTACAACTTTCCTGAAGCTTCTTGAACTCTCTTCCAATTTAAAACTAAGCCACATTTTGCAAATAACTGCCTGATTGACATATCAGAATCTTTCTCAGATATGTCGCCAATAGTTGTAGTCGGGCCACTGCTTTCATCACTTCCACGAGTCCTCTGTGCAGCACTTTCCTTCTTTGATCCAATATACTTTCCAACCAAAGTTGGCAGAGGTTGGCAGCAACACTTGTTTGTCCTCTGCGTGGTCGACATAGAGACAGTTGTGGCATCATCCAGTACCCTTTTTAATTCACTTTCAGTTGGTTTCATTGCAGATGTTGCATGCAAATAGTGGATGGATCTCCAATCAAATTGTAGTGATCTCAGTCAATCATACTCCCACAATGCTGGCCCTCCTGCTTCTACAATATACAAGCCCAATGTGACTTGTTGGTTGTTGTAATTCACTGCTACAGATGTCATTCCCACAGGAGTTATCTTTTCTCCAGTATAAGTTCTTAGTTGGATGTCTACTGGCTTCAGTTTAGTGACTTTGAAATGACGTTCAAACTTATGTTGTGGAATGACTGAAACAATCAAACCACTGTCCAATTCCATGTTAATTAATATGCCATTCATTTCTTTCTAATTAATATGGTGTAAGCAATATTGCTTGTCTATTGTTAGCTTTCACATTGTAAATCTCAAGGCTACTCAGTCCTATTTCACTCTCATCATTATCAAATTTTTCATTAACAGCATGCAGATTAGTGTTCTTTTTGAAACTGCAACTTGACTTTTTATTTTTTTCTCTTCCCTGTGCAGGCCATTTATTTTTCTCTGCCCAAAACGCTCATTGTATGTGTCCTACTTTGTTGCATTTTCTGCAAATTTTGCCTTTAAATCTGCACTGGTCTGGTGTATGTGAGCCCCTGCCACAACAGTAACAGAATTTTTGCAGCCAAGCACGTTTCTGTTTAGACATTGCAATTTTGTTCACGCTCACTTTCATTCCTGATCACAACTCAATTGTGTCTCTGTCTGCGGTTTCCATTGAAACAGTAATTTCAACTTTTCTTTTAAATGTGAGCTCTGCTTTTCAGTCATGAAACATTTTTGAATGTTTTCTTGTAAGAATCCACAAACTAAATGATCTCTCAGTGTATCAGTAAGCCCACTACTGAACTGAAAATGCTCAGACAACCTCTTCAATTCAGCCACATGCTCTTTAATGGATTCCCCTTCCTTCTGATTCCACATATGAAACCTAAAGCATTCTGCCATCAACAATGGTTCTAAATGTTCCTGCATTACTTTCACAGTATCACAAAGCTCATTTGTGCTGGATTGGTTAGAGCAGTCAAATTTTAAGCAAACTTCATGCCTTTAAACCCAATGCACTGAGCAAAATTGGTACTCATTTCTCATTGTCAATTTCATTTGCTTCAAAATACTGTTCAATAGCTCAGAATACATGAGCCAGTTATCTTTTGTGGAATCAAACATGCCAATCCTCCTCATGTAGCCAGTCATTTCCGCTTTTTTTATGATTATTGTTACCTGGTACTCAGTCTTTATGAACCTGTGAATTCTTCTGTTTTCCGACTTTTTTAAAAACTCAATCATGCCTTCTCTTCTAAAGAACATGTGCTGTGCTGCTATTTTTTTGTAACTGGACCATCTCTGCATTTTCTGGGCTGCTTTTATTACTCCCTGTTCCTTGCTGTGCTTCGTTTAGTTCAAATGTCTTGCTTCGTTTCAACAGGTTGATAGCCATCTTGGGTTCGTTTTAAAAATACTTTGTTGCCAATGATACGTTTTGTAACTTCAAAACATTAAACTAATTCAGAGGAAGACAAAAGAGTCAGGGAATATGGGTCTAACTCTATGTTTACTTTAAGCACGGTGCACGCATATCACGGTTAATGATGTACACAATTTGCATATTTATACACAATGTATTATTTAAATGAACAAAGAATGCTTAATCAACTAATACATTTACAATATTACTGAAACGTTACTGAAATATTAAATACACAAGCATATCCACATTAATGGTACCAGTAGCTACTGTAGTGTAGCAGTTAGCACAATGCTGTTACAGCTTGGGGCATCAGGGTTCAGAGCTCAATTCCAACGTACTCTGTAAGGAGTCTCTATACATCTTCCTCGTGGAATGTGTGGGTTTTCCTGGGGTGCTCCAGTTTCCTCCCACAGGCAAAGATGTACCAGGTTGGTTAATTGGCCATTGTAAATTGTCCCATGATTCGCTTAGGGTTAAAACAGGGCTGTCGGGGTCGCTGGGGGTGACATGGTTCAAAACGGCAGAAGGGCCTATTCTGCACTGTATAGCTATATAAGTATATGAATTAATTAAATCCGTGTTCTCTCTGAAAGCTTAAAGTTTTTGCTCAGTCTTGGGAAAAGCCATTTTCCATTGATAAAGGACTATTTATAATTTAAGTATGTTTAAGTGCAGGGTAAAAAAAAGCAGCTCAGCATTTGCAGAGACAGTAAAGTTAAAAAAGCAGCACAGCACATGTCCTTTGGAAGAGAAGGCATGATTGAGTTATTTTTAAAAAGTCAGTAAACAGAAGAAATCACAGATTCATTAAGAGTGAGTTCATTAGTTTAATGACCAATGTTTCTGAAACCAGCTTTGAATTTCAGATCTTTTATTAAGCAAATTTATAATCTCCCGATACAGAAAAGGGGTTTGAACTCACATCTCTGCATTATAAGTACAGGCTATGGGCAAAATCAGTTATACTGGTTGCTCTCTACCATGCTTAGAACTGTATTCAGCATTATCATAGAATATAGAACAGTACAGCATAGGAACACAAACACCAGGAAATCTGCAGATGCTGGAATTTCAAGCAACACACATAAAAGTTGCTGATGAACGCAGCAGGCCAGGCAGCATCTCTAGGAAGAGGTACAGTTGACATTTCGGACCAAGACCCTTCATCAGGACTAACTAAAAGAAGAGATAGTAAGAGATGTGAAAGTGGGAGGGGGAGGGGGAGATCCAAAATGATAGGAGAAGACAGGAGGGGGAGGGATGGAGCCAAGAGCTGGACAGGTGATTGGCAAAAGGGATATGAGAGGATCATGGGACAGGAGGCCTAGGGAGAAAGAAAGGGGGAGGGTGGAAGCCCAGAGAATGGGCAAGGGGTATAGTGAGAGGGACAGAGGGAGAAAAAGGAGAGAGAGAAAAAGAATGTGTGTATATAAATAAAGAAATAACGGATGGGGTACGAAGGGGAGGAGGGGCATTAGCGGAAGTTTGAGAAGTCAATGTTCATGCCATCAGGTTGGAACATAGGATCAGCATAGGAACAGACCCTTCAGACTGCAATGTTGTGCCAAACAAATTAAAATTAGTAATCAAATGGCCAACTAAATTAATCTCTTCTGCCTGCACAATTTCCTCACATTCATATGCCTATCCAGACATCTCTTAAAAGTCTCTAATGTATTTGCCTCTATCCCCACCCCAAAGTAGCACATTCCAGGCACCCATAACACTCTGTGTAAAAACTTGCTCCTCACATTTCCTTTGAATTACCCCTCTAACCTGAAATGCATGCCCTCTGGTATTAGAAATTTCAACCCTGAGGGAAAAGATACTGTTTGTTTACTCGATCTATGCATCTCATAATCTTATAAACCTCTATTTAATCTCCACTTCACCTCTGCTGCTCCAGAAAAAAACAACCCAACTTTGTCCAACCTCTCTTAACTCTTGCACCAAGAAGTCCCCAATTTATGTTAGGGAAATTGAAGCCCACCACGACAACAAACCTATTGTTATTACACCCTTCCTTAATCTGCCTGCATAGCTCTTCTTCAATGTCCTGGTGGCTATTGGGGTGATCTGTATTACAACCCCACACTACCTATTTTTGGGTTCGACCCATAGAGACTCAGTGCACAAGGCCTCCATCACGTCTGCTCTGATGTTATCCCTGATTAGTAGCGCAATTGCCCCCACCGTTTTACCTCCATCTCTATCTTTTTTAAAACATCAAAACCCTGGGACACAAAGCACCATTCATCTGTAATGGCCATAGCCTCATAATTCCCTGTACTGATCTATGTGTGGGTTTTCAATGGGTTCTCTGATTTCCTCCCACAGTCCAAAGATTACCAGGTAGGTTAATTGGTTATTGCAGATTGGCTTGTGATTAGGTAAAGTTCATCACTTTTACCCATAATACACATAGTATTAAAATATGAACACTTCAAACTACCTATCCCATCATTCTGTTACTTTGCTCCTGCCGGTTTTCACCGGCCTTGACATATACCTTCCTCTCCATGCCTTCTATTCTGACCTGGTGCTCTGGTTCCCATCTTCCTGCCAAACTAGTTTAAAACATCTCATTTGTATAAGTTTGCATTTGCTTCCATTTTTTTGCTCGATTTTTGCCAAATCTCTTAAATTTCTTTGTAATTTTATTCTCCTATCCATATGATTGAAAATATCACTAAGCTTACAATCATTGGCTACTTTTTTGAATGGCTTTTTTCCCCCACATTACTTAGTTGTGGCCCCAGCCAAATCCTTGCTGGACATCATGACTCATGTCCCATTATCAAGTATAGGAAATATAATTTTTCCACATGATTTTCCTTCCTCATGATGCCATCTATTTTGAGAGAAGTGCACCAGTCCGTCCTGCAGCAAAGCACCCCCACGACATAATGCTGCCACCCCCATGCTTCACGGTTGGGATAGTGTTCTTCGGCTTGCAAATTTCACCCTTTCTCCTCCAAACATAATGATGGTCATTATGGCCAAACAGTTCAAGTTTTGTTTCATCAGACCAGAGGACATTTTTCCAAAAAGTAAGATCTTTGTTCCCATGTGCCCTTGCAAACTGTAGTCTGGCTTTTTAATGGCGGTTTTGGAGCAGTGGCTTCTTCCTTGCTGAGCAGCCTTTCAGGTTATGTTGATATAGGACTCATTTTACTGTGGATATAGATACTTGTCTACCTGCTTCCTCCAGCATCTTCACAAGGTTCTTTGCTGTTGTTCTGGGATTGACTTGCACTTTTCGCGCCAATATACGTTCATCTCTAGGAGACAGAATGCGTCTCCTTCCTGAGCGGTATGATGGCTGCGTGATCCCATGGTGTTTATACTTGCATACTATTGTTTGTACAGATGAACATGGTACCTTCAGGCATTTGGAAATTGCTTCCAAGGATGAACCAGACTTGTGGAGATCCACAAATTTTTTTCTGAGGTCTTGGCTGATTTCTTTTGATTTTGTTTGTAAACTTCTGACCCACTGGAATTGTGATATAGTCAATTAAAAGCAAAATAATCTGTCTGTAAACAATTGTTGGAAAAATTACTCGTGTCATACACAAAGTAGGTGTCTCCAACATCTTGCCAAAACTATAGTTTGCTAATATGAAATCTGTGGAGTGGTTAAACAATGAGTTTTAATGACTTCAACCTAAGTGTACGTAAACTTCTGACTTCAACTGTATGTCACCTCATACAACCCTGAGATTCATTTTCTTGTGGAAATACTCAACAAGGCTCCAGAATAACAACTATGACAGAATCAGTGAAAGACTGCCCAACTGCAACGTTCAGCCGGAGTGCAGAAGACAACAAACTGTGCAAATGCAAAAAGACGAAATAATAATATAAATAAATAAGCAACAAAGATCGAGAAATTGAGATGAAGAGTTCTTGAAAGTGAGTCCATTGATTGTGAGAACATTTCAAAGATGGGGCAAGTGAAGTTGAGTGAAATTATCCCATTTGGTTCAAGAGTCTGATAGTTGAGAGGTAGCAACTGATTAGGCAATAATTCAGCAATATTGGCATTTATAGCTCACATTTGCTTAAGGGAGGCTATTAAATGCCTCCTGGAAGTCCAGCAGACATGACTTGCTCTTTATAAATATTTCCTGGCTCTCTTGGGTCACCTAAAATCTTTCAAGGTGTTCTCTTACTCTATCCCTAATTATTGATCCAAGTTACTGGAGCTATTTAAATGTTACTGTTACATATAAAATTTTCTGGAGCCACAAAGGACAACAGATATTGGAAATTGGAACCAGCAGCAAGCTGTTGAAGGAAATCATTGTGTCAGGCAGCATCTGTCGAGGCAAGGTAATAAGTCAACATTTTGAATGAAAACCCTTCATTGGGACTTCTAAAACAGCATGATATAATTTTCTGGTTTACCACTCTTTAATACCTTGAAGAACAGAGTGCTTCTCAATATTGTAAATCAAAGGGGTAATTTAGGAATTAGGAGAACTTTAGAAGATTATAGTTAGCATATTTGCAATGGTGTTACCTTTTACATTCAAGATCTTGAACAGAACCATCTAGTTCCAGGGATATACCACTGGAAGTTTCAGAAGTCACAGAAGTTTCCTCACCTACCAGTCTGTAATCCTCTCCCTCCTCTACCTTTATTCTGGCTTCTTCCCCTTTCCTTTCCAGTCCTCATGAAGGGTCTTGGCCCACAACATTGACTGTTTATTCCTCTCCATAAATGCTGCCTGATTTGCTGAGTTCCTCCAGCACTTTGTGTGTGCTGCTCAAGATTTCCAGCATCTTCAGAATCTCTTCTGTTTTTAATTTCTTAAATAGTGTTATTTTGGGGAATTTCTACTCAAGATTCAAAATTAATTTCTTTGGGCTGCCTAACATACCTTCCTCATCCTCTACAAATTTATTATTTATCATGTCTTCCATTTCCTATTTCTCTTTACAAGATCATCATTACTATTTCACAAGGTCTCTGCATTATTTTCACCACTCTGACTTTCTTAATATTCTTGCAAAAACATTTTACCTTAAATTTGATCTCTTTGTATGTCCCGCTTTTGCAACTTGCACTGTCTGTATTGTTGCTCTTTTATCTCCATGATAGTTTTTGCTGTTTAAACAGATTCATAGAATTGTTATGGGAAACAAGGAACCCAGTTCATCTGCCTCATGTTGGCCCACTTTATAATAGCCAAGGTCGTCCTACTTCTCCCCAGCTCCCCTCTAGCTCTGCAAATAATTTTCTATTACCTCCAATTCCATTCTGAAACTTCCAGTTGACTCTGATAATGCAGCCCTTTTCCCCCTTTAAATATACACTCCCTCTCTCACTTTTCTCATTCTATCTCTCTATATTTTTATCTCTCTTTGGCTGCTCCATCTATCATTCACTTTCCAGTTCCCCAGCTCTACCCGTGCTCCTCCTCCCTATCTGGCACAATCTGTCAGCACTCCTCAGTCCACCAATCACCTCAGAATATTTACTTGCCACTCCTCTTTTCCTCTTTATGCTGGCAAATTATTCAGATCTCCATTCTCCTCCTGAAACAGGGCTTCATCCCAAAACATCAAAAGTTCCTTTTCTGCTCTGGTGCTTGATCCATTGAATTCAATAGACAATAGGTGCAGGAGCAGGCCATTCAGCCCTTCGAGCCAGTACCACCATTCACTGTGATCATGGCTGATCCTCAAAAGAATCCTCAATTCCTCCAAAAGAGAATCAAGAGACGGTGGGAGAGTTGACAGGAATGTGGAAAGAATATATAATAGGAAAAAAATGGAATTACGGATTGCCCTGTGAGTTGGCATGGGCTTAACAGGCCAAATTGCATTTCTTTACTATAAAGAAATATGGAATATGGAATTCTCAGTTCACTTTACAAAGAATGTCTTCTGTCCTCTTAATTAATGAATTTCATAAAATTACTTCATCTTGCCTGTCCTTATTCTTCCCACTTTGGAGTGTTCTGATGATGCTTCTGGCTGTTTGGCAAGCCTTTGTCCTTATCTACACAGGTAGCAAGTAAATTGCACCCCAAGGTCTTCACCTTGTATGAATTCAACCTTATCTGTACTGGTTATTGTCAGGATTCTCGTACATCTCCACCTCACACATCAATGGATTTTGCCTGTGACTTAAGAGGAAAAGATCAAGTTAATGTGAATATTTAAACTTCTTCAGTGTAGGCATCACCGGACCACTTCACCTGGAACTTTGATGTGCTCAAGTTAATGTGAATTTGTTCTGGCAGAGAGAGAGAAAAAAGTTCAAAATGATCTGACAAGGGTGCTTACCTTGAATGAACTTATGAATTAATTGTAGAATAATGTTCATTCAGTAGCAACAGTAAAAGTTGAATGAAAAACAGCAACACTCACAAAATACTAGAGGAACTCAGCAGGCCAGGCAGCAACCAGCACTTGCAGATTTTCTCATGTTTGTGACAAGCAGTAAGAATTTTGGAAAGTTTGCTCTTGTAAGTACAGGACAAATTAATTAATCCTGAAAAACAAAGTTAATCAGAACAGTTGGGGAATTTTAGAATAGTATTGTGTGACAATTTTGGCATGGTAACTCTATAAACAGTTTAATTTCAAAACTGGATTTTCAAGAAAGTGATTAACATATTTGGATTTATCTGTTGAATGTGCATTAGAAGTAAAATCAATCTACAAACACTGCAATAACTGTGATTCTAATATAAACTCTCATACTGATATCACGTTGTAATATCCACCAGCCTCTGTATGGACATTTTTTGACTCAATCCTGTAGTGAACTATATGAATGGAAACGAATGCTGAATTACATGGTCAGAACAAAAGAATTTTATTACATGTAGATAAAACCTACTTATTTTACATGATAATTTCCAGTCTAAAATAGAAAACCAAAGTAGTCATTTAAAGACTTGTCCTATACTCCAACAATCAGCAATTCTTTTTTGGCTTTTAAATTTATTCCTGAACCACCTGCCCTTTTTGAAAGGTATCTCCTAATAATGTATTTATTATATAGAGTACAGGAAAGTATTGATCATCGAAACTATAACATTTTAATAGTAATTTTTTTATGTATTGCACTGTATGTCAGTGGTAATAAACCTGATTCTGATCGTGTTCAAAGAGCAACAGACAAGATGCTGGAGGAAATCAGCGGGTGTTGCAGCATCTGTGGGGTGGGGTGGAGGGAGCATGGACCGGTTATCCGGTCTGGACTGTCCAGATGAAGGATCTCAATCCAAAATCTGAGCCGTCCATTTACCCTCACAGATTCTAGCATCTTCAGTGTCTTGTGTCTCTGAATCTTTAAAGAATCTGTTTACCTTGCCATATATCGGAAACCGCAGGCCAACTATTCTTCGTGAGCAACAACTTAAGATTGTGTTTATTAAACCTGCTTGATCCTCGCACGACATATCAAACGATTGGCGTTTGCCATGTCTGGTTGCAACTCAAAACCAGACCCTAATGTCAGGCTAACCACTGAAATAACTGCCTGCAGAGAGACATTAGCATTGATAGTAAGTCTGGTATATTTCTGGACGTCTGCGGGTCCAGGTGACAATTTGTCCTACCGTTAACACTCACGCCAAACAAATTGGGTTGACACTAATATACAGCCCCAACAGAGAGTGTTTATATTCGGAGCACTGGTGTGTGTAGACGTCGATCACCAGGTCTTCTTGCCTCTTTGTACTAAATCTTTCAGAGTAACGGGAGGAGCCTGCCAGTGTCGGAAAGGAATGATAGAGGAGGTCGCTACCCAATGCTTCAAGATCGCAGTTGTTGCAGACGAATCCGACCATAGCTCAATACTATTTTGCAATAGTTGCTCGCTATTATTGAGATCGGTTTCTCTCAGCCGCTGGGGACATATTGGAGTCAATCAACTTCGAACATCTAAGTCACTGAAGCGGGCTCGCTTAAAATTAACTGAACGGCGCATGATCGCCCGTCCAAGCAATTCACGTGCGTTTTACTTAACACGATCTAGTTTTTCACCAATTTCCCCAAGCTGAGGAAGTCCATTCGGCTGATCGAGCCCATGCCATCCCTCAGAAAATTCTCTTCAGTCCCATCCCCGCACTTATTCCTCCGTAACCTATTCTCATTCGCAAATGCATCGACTCCCTATTTCCCGCACCGCCTCCTCCCCCCACTATTATTGCCGTTCTCCTATACTAAGGATAATTTACAATAGGCACTAAATCTATCTTGCTGTCTTGGGTGTACGAGACGAAACTACACGGTCAAAGGAGAGAGTACAACCGGTACACAGCCAGGACCATGATCAAACCCGAGTGGATGGAACTGCGAATGGGCCACGCTACCTGCATCCCATGGTCAGCTATTGAGAGTATGAGTTATTATCACAAGACAGATAATGAAGTGGCAAGAATGAAATCACTTGTCATTCACATCTGCATTCTCTTTATAAAATACAACCAGACCCTCGCTTAAAACTAAGAAACACAAGAGATTTCTGCAGGTGTTGGAATTTCAGAGCAACACACACAAAACGCTAGAGGTGTCATAGTCCGGTCCGTGAATTCCGCATTCCGGTTCACGGTATGGTCCGTGGATTCAGGACTCCGGGTCTTCCAGCTGTCCCTTGTTTTGGTTGAGTTAATCATAGGCACCTGATTCCCATCTGTAGTCATGTCATGGTCTTGCCTGGTTCTGGGGCCCAAGCCTGAGGCAAGACCCAGGTTCTGGGTCCTTGTCCAGTGTCTGGCTCGGAGCCCAAGCCCAGACCCCTAGTGCATAGTTCCTTGTCTGGGTTCCCGTCTTTTCCATGCCCAAGCCCAAGTCTGCGTTCTTGGCCCTGGTCCTTGGCTGTATCCTGTCATGTCCCTACTCTAGTCAAGTCCTGTTCCTTGTATTTCAGTATCTGTATCTTGCATTTGGTTTGGTTCCCAACACCCCACTTGTGGCAAGAGGATTTCAGCAAATCAAGCAACATCTATGGCAATGAATAAATATTCTATGTTTCGGGCTGAGACCCTTCTTCAGGACTGGAAAGGGATGGGAAAGAAGCCAGATATGAATGTTGGGTGAGGGGAAGAAGGACAAACTAGAAGGTGAAGCCAGGTGGGTAGGAAACTTAGTGCTGGAGAGGAAAGAAACTGATAGGAGAGGAGACTGGACTATAGGGAAAAAAATGAAGAAAGAGGGGCACCAGGAGTTGTGATACACAGATGAGGAGAAGGGGCCAGAGTTGGGAATAGAAGAAGAGGGAAGGGGGGGGTGAAAATACTACTGGAAGGAGAAACTAATGTTCATGCCATCTAGGTTGGAATAAGAAGTGTTGCTCCTCCACCCCGAGTGTGGCTTCATCATGGCAAAAAAGGAAGCCCCATAGATTGCTATATCAGGATCGGAATGGGGATAGGAACTAAAATGGTTGGCTACCAGCAAATTCCACTTTTGACTAAAGGAGATTTTACAATAAACCACCATTGATTAGCATCTGATTAGAATATCTGAAAAAGGTTGAGTTTATAGCAGCCTGTTGGTACTGATGTTGGGATGCACCATAAATGCATTTGCAGGAGATAGTCACACATGTTCTCCTCTTGTCCATATCCCTATTGTAAAAAATGTAATTGTCTGGAACTAACTTTCTAAACCCCAGGGAATTACACTCAGTGGCCTTTTTATTAAGTACTTCTTGTACATAATAAAGTGGCCACTGAGTGTATATTTGTGGTCTTATGCCGTGTAGCTCATGCACTTCCAGGTTTGATGTTTTGTGCATCCAGGGATGTTCCTCTGGACACTGCTGTTGTAACACATGGTCGTTTGAGTTACTATCACCCTCCGGTCAGCTTGAGCCAGTCTGGCAAATTGCATCTCACCTCAGTCATTAACAAGGCATTTCTGCTCACAGAACACCCCTCACTGCATTTAAAAACATTTTTTTTTTCACATTATCCTCTGTAAATTCTAAAGACCGTTGTGCTTGAAAATTGTAGATCAGCAGTTCAAAGTAAATTTATTATCAAAGTACATATATGTCACCATATACAACCCTGAGTTTTCTGGCAGGAGTACTCAATAAATCCAAGAACCATTATAGAATCAATGAAAGACTGCTCCCAGTAAGGTGGACAAACAACCAATATGCAAAAGACAATGAACTGTACAAATACAATTTATTTTAAAAGTAAATAAATAAGCAATAAATATTGAGAACATGAGATGAGGAGTTGTAGAAAATATGTCCATAGTTCACGATAACAATTCAGTGATGGGACAAGTGAAGTTGAATGAGGTTATCCCCTCTGGTTCAACAGCCTAATGGTTGGAAGGTAATAACTGTTCCTGAACCTGGTGGTGTGGGTTCTGAGGCTCTGGTATCTTCTTCTTGATAGCAGTAGTGAAAAGAGAGCATGACCTGGGTGGTGGGGGTCACTGATGATGGATGCTGCTTTCATGTGACAGCCCTCATGTAGTTCAATGGTTGGGAGATCTTGACACATAATGGAAGAGCCATCTCTACTATTTTTTGTAGGATTCCCCATTCAAGAGCATTTGTGTTTCCATACCAGGCTGTGATGCAACCTGCCAATATTCTGTTAACCACACATTCTTAGAAACTTGTCAAAGTTTTAGATGTCATACCGAATCTTCGCAAACTTCTAAGGAGGTAGAGATGATGTTGTATTTTCTTTATAATTGCACTTATATGCAGGGCCAAGGCCAGGTCCTCTGAAATGAAAACACCAAGGAATTTATAGTGGCTGGCCCTCTCTACCTTTGATCCCCATACGCACTGATTCACGGACCTCTGGTTTCCTCCTTCTGCAGTCAATAATCAGCTCCTTGGGTTTTGCTGACTCAGCCAGATTTTCAATCTCCCTCCTATGATTTGGCCTTTGACAATGGTGTCATCAGCAAACTTAAATATGGTGTTGGAGCTGTGCATAGCCACACAGTCAAAAGTGGAAAGCAAGCAGAGCAGGGGATTAAGCACACAACCTCATTGTGCACTTTTACTGATGGGGAGGTCTGTGAGGAGATCAAAGATCTAATTGCACAAGAAGGTATTAAGGACAAGGTCTTGAAGCTTATTAATTAGTTTTGAGGAGATAATAATATTGAATGCCAAGATGTAGTTGATAAAGAGCATTTAGATGTATGCACTTTTGCTGTACAACTTTCATTCCATGGTCAAAATCGTCTAGGTTTCCTCCCCATGCTGATGTTTGACCTGAGCAACAACTGAACCTCTTGACCATGTGTGCATACTTTTAGGCTTTGATGTACTGCTACATGATTGGCTGATTATATATTAATGATCAGGTGTACAGGTGTACCTAATAAAGTGCCCACTGAGGCTATATCATTTCATTTCAATTTTAAACTGATTGCAACAAAACAATTGCACAGGCAGTTCGGTACTAACAAGGGTTCAGTACTTGGGTACCGGCGATCAGCTTCATGTATTGCCGGTGCGCTTATTAAACTAGTACCTGTAAAATAATCCTGAAAAAACGTTTATTTAGGCTCGTAAAGTCAGTTTCTGTTTCCCAATGTATCCCATTAAAACATTGTCAAATTTAATTTACAATTGGCCTTATTTCATTGCAAGCATTGGGGATTAGTTTAGATTGAGATCTGTCTATACTTCTTGCTGGTTTGATAAAGCAGCCAGCATAATCGAAGACCCCTTCAAACCCAGACATTCTCTCTTTTCCCTTCTTCTGTTGGACAGAAGATACAAGAAGTCTGAATGGTCTGCCACCACACTGCTATGAGACTACTATATTGTTTCCTAGTATAATAAGATGGACATCTCCTTAAATTCTACCTTGTTAGGAACTTTATTGTCTACCTACACTGCACTTTCTCTACAGTTGTTACACTTCTTTCTGCATTGTTTACATTTATGTTGTTCTACCTCAGTACAGTATGCAAGACAAGGTTTTCACTGTATCTTGGTACATGACACGATAATAAACCAGTTCCAAGTTCCAATTTCAATTCACAGTCAGCACAGATATGACGGGCCAAAGGACCTGATCCTGTGCGAGACTGTCCACTGCTCGATGACATCATGTGCTGGCGAAACATGCATGCACTCATTCAGATTGAAAATCTGCATAATAAAGACAGTCATCTGAACTTCTGAGCAAACTAAAATAATGGAATAAGTTTTACTCTTATATTGTTGTGATCAATAATAAAAAAAGATGTGATGTGCAGTCAACCTCTTTAGTGATTCATTGGAAGATTTATTTTACAATACATATGAGCAACATTTTAATTATCTCTACACCAGTTTCCTTAAATTAAGCCACAGAGTACAATGAATTTTATAGACTTCCCCGCCACCCTATCCAAAATCTCATTGATCTTAAACATGAAACAAAGCACAATGCTATATTTGATGGGATGCTTAATTTTTACGTAATTAAATTTGGATGCTTCAAGCGTTTTAAGGCTTGGTCCACTTAACAAATTTAGTGTATCAAAGCCAATTACATCCAACCAATATTGATCTTCACAATCAACAGTCGAGACACCAGATAAAAAAGTAATTGATCTCTGACCCATGCTGTTCAAATATTTTACTAACATTATTTCCATGAAATTAGTGAGACTTTCCAGCAACATTCAGAAAAACATTAGGATTCGTATCTTTATATTCCTTTAAATATTTCCTACTTTATTTTCTATATATACAATCCTATTTATACCCTACTAATTATATTTTTCTATAATCCTACTTTATATTCCTATAATAAATATATTGATTCATTTAAATGTATGACATAGAGCACTGATTTACCCTCATTGTGTTTAACTTTGGTATTTGATCTCAATATGACAATTGTCCAATGAAAACGTTTGCCTCGAAGTCTTGTCAACAGATATTTAACAGCGTAAAAATGTGATTGATCTGCACAGATATCAGCACATATTTTATACATAACTAGAAAGGGATTTTTTTGAACAGGAATCAGAATTACATTTTGCAACAAAATATTTAATTGGTTTCCAATGAAAATTTATTGTTTATGGAATTGTCCTTGAGAAGTGCCCTAATTAGTTTTCTTAATGTGTTTAAATAATTGTTAGTTCAGACGTTGACACACCCTTTAAGATCTGATTTAGATTATATACAAAGCATGCAAAGATCTTTATTGATTCTAATATTGGAAAAAATGTTTGGGATCAAAACAGTTAAGGTTCCCTCATTTTCACAGACGGCTTTAATTAAAGGGTCCATTTACATGTGGCACATTAAGTAAAAAAAGACGCATCTTAAAGAGCAGTTCAGCATAGGTTTCAATACATTCTCATTCTCCGTATACAGCATGTGTGTTTGCAAATCAAGCAAGCTCAGCTGAAAAAAAAAGATGGCAAAACGAGGGCATAATCCAAAGTTAATTGTTTCATGTAAAAATATAATCTTAACTATAACTCAGATTTAATAGTTTGGCATTTCAAATACTGGTCTCTGAAAACCTCAGTTTATTGATTGTTCTTTACGGGGAGCTAGGTGGGGGAGCCTAAATAGATGATAACAATGAAAGTAAAGCAATTTATACTGTCAGATCAATGTTCAAATCGAGTACTGTAAGGAGTATTCACAGTTGGAAGTGAGAGCTTTTACACGAAGACTTCCCATAAACTTTTAGAAATAAAGAAAATGATGATCTATGTCCAAAGGTCCTCCGAAAGTAATTATGAAATCAAAAGTGACCACACAGCCCAGCAAGTTCCGTGTTTGGATAATGATATAAGGTGTCAAACCACCCTCAAGACTGTGAAAATTATCAGTTATTTTACCAGATATTGCAGTGGAACACCATGGGTGGGGAACAATGTGACTTAGTCTAATGGTATTTTCCCAAAGGTTGGATTATTTACATTTTTATTAGGCATTCATGATTTCTAATTTGATTTGGAGACCAGTGGCAAAGGATAAGAAAATGAGGACAAGCGTATCACTTATAGTTGTAGACAAACCACAATGATCTGTATACAGATCTGGCATTCTCCATAATTCATCAGTTTGGGCAATCTGGGACTGAAAACGTCAAGTTAAAAAAAAACTGAAGCTTTAAACCTTGCAAATAGTAAATGTTCAGCTGATTGAAGGAGCTCTGGCCAGCATTAAAGTGGAGTATGATTAAAATGAAACTGAGACAGCCGCCTTCCCTTAATTACAGGGTAGATTTCCTAATTTTCCTCCCAAACTGCTTTCTGGACTGAATGTAATCTAACATGGAAAATGTAACTGAAAACGACTATTTTAATCCAATTTGAAAATCGTAAAACATTGGAATATGAGCATAAATATTTCAATTCAGGAGTTTTAAATCTATTCTGTGTGGGGAAAGTAGTTAACTAGATAATACACATTTTTGTTAATTGCTCCTTAAAGTTTACTTTTATTTTGAGGATATCAGGAATAAAAAACATTAATGTTGTAGTATCAGTTCTATGGCTGAAATTCTACTCAAAATAATTTTGTTTACCAAGTATGATAAGAAAAAATAATAGGAATCAAATGCCAATTTGCTGATTGTATTTAGCATAATAAACTAAATTAATTTCAAATATAATAAAACAAAACAAAAATGTTGCAGGTACTTAGTCCAACTCAGTTTCTACTACTTCAATCATAGGGAAATAATTGCCTAGATTGATGGAAAACCAGTTGATCCAACCCTACTGGTAATCAATTTTAAAGAAATATAAAAAGGAGATGGAACCTTTTAACAGGGGACACAGTGTGCTTGTTATTTAATTAGAGAATTGCTGGACTCGTGATTTTTATATAAACTCGTTTCATTCCTGTTCAAAGCAGCATTTTTCCTTTTTTTTATTTCTGCTAAACGTTAACAACGACAAAAACTACCCACTGAGGCTCAAAATCAGTTTTAGTAAGTGGACATCTAAAGAATTACTAAGTAATAGAGGACGGCTTGTCCACATGTCAAATAGATTATATTGTTTTTATTGAGCAAAGTATGTAAACCAAGCCAGATTTTACAAGTTCCAGACTTTTCTTCAGCTGATTTTTAATTTAAACATTTAAAGGGTCCAAACAGCTTTGTTTTCACACAGAAACAACATTTATGCTGCAAGATTTTTTTGTTGTTGTGTACGAGCATCTGAGTGTCAGCACCGCTCTTGCCTCCGCTGATATGTTCTGCAATTAGAAGCGATATTTTAAGTTATAGTTTGGCTTGAACGTGCAAATATGTCCGGTGCATTTCAAGGAAATGTTAAAAGTTCTTCCAGAAGCCTCCAGCTGACAGTGAAAGCGGTCCGATTCACGGCCGAAGCGTTCGTTTTGAAAAACCATTCTGATTTTCTTTACTGGACTGAGTATAAAACTGCAAACGCAAAATCTACCCATTGCAGGTTAAGTACTTTGAATTAATTCAAATCTATGAAATAATATTGGAATTACCGAATTAAATTCTGAAGATCAAATCGAATGGGGGGGGGGATGATTGCTATTAAGCCTCGCTGATTAGTCAGTCGTGCCTATTAAACAAAATCTTATGGGAACGGAATCATAGGCTAGTAGACTCGGCTCATTTTAGGGGCGAGCTTCCAGTCAAGCCAGATGAGGTTAAAGGGGAAAGGTCAGGCACTGGAGAAGTATGCTGGCGCCCAGAACAGCAGTCCGGAGTTCTAAACTGCAGACATCGTCCCCCAGCTAATTTCCTTTGGTTTGGTTAAATGGTTTGCCTTTCTCTTAATTGTGCTCAAGTTGCTAAGAAAATACTTTGTTCCTATTTTGCATGCGAGTCATTGCAACAAAATGCTGGCTGAAGATCTTACAATATTTTTGCTTTCACGCGGTTTAATAATTATAACCACGGATTGCATTTTGGATGTTAGTGGTTGTCACTTCTATTTTGCTCCGTCCTTTTTACCTTAAACGAATAAAGATACATGGGGTATTCAATGTCACAAATAGTAATCCATTACTTAATGCATTTGTGGTCCTGTGGTGCCTTTCTTTGTGGAACAGCATGTAATACCACAGACTATAAGCCAAATTGAAAGTGACATTTCAAAAGCAAAATGATAGGAGATAATTAATTACGAGAGTTCACGCAAGGGACAATGTACCATTGTGTTGTCGATTACAGACACAGTAACTTTACAATGAATTTTACAGGTATATATTACTGTAACGTCTTATTTTCTGAACAGTAATCTGAACATCTACAAGGTTTCTGCACCACTCAGCAGTCATATTTTATGGGACTCGTATATTTTAGGCAAAGCGAGATGAGGTGGAAAATGGTCCATAAATTCTGACGTTGATTTACACGGGAGTCCATTTGCAGACCATCCCGAGGAACCCTTGCTAAATCCTGATCTGCACCAGCTGGAACCTGCCATGCCAGGAAAACGCTGAGCAGAGTTCACTAACTGCAGACAGAGCTAAAGTAAACAGAGGTGGTCATTCACATCCAAGTTAGCAGCCTTTGGACAGATGATCGGGACCGGAGACCACACACCCGGACCACACAAGGACCAGACTGCCCCATTTGCACGCAATCATACGCGAAATACTCCTCCCACTCTGGCAAATTGTTCCGTGCGGTCCTAATGCCCGCATGTTTGCCTCTAGTGCTGCAGACGCACGAAAAAAAAACTCAATCTTTATCTTGTCACTCAAAATAATTTTGCATTTCCAATAAGATTAGGATTTTCTTCCTAATTTTACTTATATAATAATTTATCACGAGCAATCTCCTTTTTAACTAGTTTTTTTTGTTTATTTAGGTTTGTATATGTATGTATACGAAACAAAGAGCAACATTTACATTTTGTGGAGATTTATATTATTTATGTGTGTAATTTGGACCATTTTTCCTGTGCGGACGATGCATCTGGAGGCGGTCTTTCGAATAATTACATTATTTGAGAAGAAGATTTGGGGAGCTTGCTGGAATGTGGGATGGGATCGAAGAAGCAGTTAATTACTAGGTCAAGGAAGTATTTTGTGTTTTAACAATTAACGTGTAAAAAAAACTTTAAATAACACCATACCAGTGTGTTTTATATTTTCCAAATGAGATTGAGGGTTATATTTAATGGATGGTTCTTATTTTGTGCTTTTCATGACATTGGGTTTAACTTTCAATACATTGACTTCAATATGGAAAACATATACTTCCGACTATGTAATACATATATTAAGTTATGGCTCATTGCACGATATGCCATCGAAGTAGAGTACCTTTGTTTAACCGCACGGTTAGTTTGAGCAATACTTAGCCGTTCTGACACAGAAGGGGAAGCCAATGGGATTTTCCTGCCGAATTCGAACATGCGCAATATTTGTTTGTAGTCACGTTCCCAAAATCTGGTCTACAATACAGAGCATATTTGACCGCATTGCATGCTGCAGAATTTCTCAGTCTAGCACTATTCTACAAAGTATATGTTGTGATATAAAGCGCCATTAATGATCAAATTCATGTCTGCGCTTTAAGTTATCAAATTGAATGTGTCATTACGATAATGTCAGATGAATCTGGTCTTAGTAAATGAAATTAATCAAACATTTGTTGAAATGCATTAAAATGCCAACCACGCAATTTAGTTGAGTTGTGTAATACCTATTCTTTAGCGACTGAAATCTACCAGCTATCGGTAGATATCACTCAAGCAAACGGGCCTTGCAGTGAAATTAATGATGTGCTTCTACCAGCTGCTTAGTCTCACACCGGTAAATTAACGTCAGGCCACTCTCTGAAGGCTTTAAATTCACCAATTCAAAGTGGCCGTTTGCAATCAGAGGCCAAGCAAAAAAAAAGCAAAGATAACGTTTTACAAAACGTGACAAATGTTGTGTTAACACCTATAATCGCGGCTGAGCCCGACAGATCCCGCGCGAATAGACACATTGAGTTTTGTGGTTTTATTTTCAAAGTAGCTTAGGTAATAATTCTATAAACGTTCCATGGTCGGTGATTCTGCATCTTAATGATCAAATGTGACATACAATATGGAAAAAGAATGAAGCTTATGATTAACTGACGATCGCATATGTCATTTAGAATTACTTACCCGAGTTCATGTCAATACCTGGGAGGTTTGAACATGTAAAAAACATTCTTATTTTTAATGCATGAATCTCCCGATTTTATATATTCAGACTTCTGAATATTTGAAATGAAGAGTTTGACGAGTCTAATAAATAAATGTTTAACGTTAGATGATGCCTTCTATCCATTACTAAACCCGTTTATGTATCTTTTTCTTTGGTATATTGATGAAGGTCAGTTTATGCCTAACAAGATCAAAGAGCAATAACAAAAATCCTTATCACTCTGCTATATATAAAGTGACAGAGCCAACTTTTCACCTTGTCATTTAGGTAACAAGAGATTGCTAATTGTAGGAATTTAGATAACATAATTTAAAACCTTGGTTATTTTTGACACAAAAAAAAGCAATATATAACATAGGTGTTTCTTTCCCACCGACTAGTCGGTTGTCTGGATCCCTGCTGAGATACATGAAGGTCATGCCCTTTAAGGGCATTGAACCGCACAGCAGACCACAGAACACGCTAAAAGAGCGTTTTGGCTGTCCTGATGTTACTCGTATCCTCGCCGGGATACTGCCTAAGAAACAAGAAGAAGCTAATTATTCAAGTGAGCAGGCAACCAGGCAGACATTCAAATTATATAATTTACAGGTCACTGGTACATGCTTTGAGTTCTGCCTAGGTACTTGAATTAGGGTAAACCAAAATATGCAGCATAACTGTGAGATTCCCTTTGAAGAGGTTTACATTATCAAAAGTTACGAGTGTCTTTTCAAAATTAGTAAAGAGCTGGAGCAACCGAAACAAAACGTGGAATACTCCCGTTTTACATTTATTTTATTTCCATCACTTTTTCGTTCTTTACTATAAAGGTTAAATACAAATTATTATTTTCAATTTAGAAGAGAATCAGGTGTGTTGTATCGTGCAATGTGTTGTTTTGCGGCAGCAGTACAGCGCAATACATAACATTTCTATGAGTTACAATAAGAAATATTTTTAATGAAATAAATGGTGCAAAAAAAAACAAAGTACTGTGGTAGAGTTCGCGGATTCACGGACTGTTCAGAAATCTGATGGTGGAGGGGAAGAAGCTGTCCCCAAAACGCTGAGTGTGTGTTTTCAGTCTCTTGTACCTCCCCTGGTGATAATAATGAGAAAAGGGCATTTTCCGGATGGGTGAGGGTCCATAATGATGGATGCAGAGCACCAGAGTTTATATTGCACAGATTCTATATAGAGTTTGTTCTGAATGGATTGTTTCAATTTCCAAATAGTAGTGAAGAACGACAGATATCTAATAACAAAATATTAACTTTGCGCCAGTACATTAGTCGACAGATCAAAAGTTGTTGATATATTGTATGTTTTCTATTTTTATTAGAAATCTTATTTTTTAATATTGTGCTGTTATAATGTTATAACATCAAAAGTTAAATACTCTTCCTCAAGTACAAAAAGAACTAGTGCTTAACTAATGAGAGTTATTATTGGTAAACATTACACAAAAGAGGCCAGCAATTTAATAAATGTGCCGCATGTTATATATTATTTTGCCCGGGGTTTGAATTATTCAAACACAATGGAGTCGAAATTTGCATCTTTTTTTGTGATATTAATATTAGTTTTGCAAACTTCCGGGTTGTAACGTTATTTCCCCGTGAATTAATTTGCCTCACACAATGGCTGGTCGGGACCTGACAATATTGCATGGAGAGCAGATCCAAGCGGAACACCGCCCCTTCGATCTGCGACACGGAAGTCACTCCGAATCAAACACAATGCACCAGGAAAAGTGGGCAACGCAATCTGGTCCAGGCATATATTTCTTACTCAATGAAGAATGATCGCAGTTTCCTCTTCCAGTTAAACTTGTAGCCATAAAAAGTGACCCGGGCAACTTTCCAGGAGCCCCTGTTTATTCTTCACAGATATTTTGTGAATGTAGTTTGCGTGATATTTGCAGATCATAGACTTTGTCTTGTTTTGACCTCTGCGCCATCCCAATTAAGCAACAGCAATTTACTATTTTCCCCCAGTACAGAAGACATCCAAAGTAATGAGAAGTAGTGTTAACGCCAAGATTTGTTATATTAAAAAACGTGGAAAAAGTGAGAGCGTCCATGGTAAATAGCAACGATGATTTAATTCGCATTTTAATCTACCAATATCAATTTTTAAACGAGTAATTTAATTCCAGGGGAAAGAGTGAAATAATCGGCCACCTAATTAAACCAGACGCTCCATTTTCTGTAAAAGGAGAGAACCATTCCGCGTGTGGTTAGTTCCACGTGTGGAATGCGACGAATGCATGCTTCAGTTAGCAGGAACCATCTAACCAGTGTTTTTAGATTTGACGGATGTGGTGTCAAATCGGAATATTTCAACAAAATGTTTCAGCTAAAGGAAAATATAAGACAGTCGTTGTTTGAAACCTCGTTATTTCTTGGTTATTAACGAGTGTACGCTGTTTGTTCCATTATTCCATCCCAGCTAAAGAAACCTACACGAGCCTTTTAGCTATTTCCACACAGCGTATACATCATCCTGCGTTTCCCCCACCTGACTTTCACATGCATAGTTTTTGATGATATCCTTCATCCTTGGTACGGAACGGTTTATTTTAACTAGGGGAAAAAAGGATATTTCCAAAGTTTATAAAGAACGCGGAGTAAAATCGGATATGTTGCTCTACCTACCATATAATTAATGACATTTTTTAAAATTCAATCGCATTAGAGATGTTATATATTGAATCCTGAGCAACACGAATTAGATTAATAGTTCTCAGTTAAATGACAAACGTACTTTGGAAAACAGTTCTTTTGAATATCTAGTTCGTAGGCAGGAGGATTCATTTAAACGGTTCAAACAAGCGACAGTATCCTTGGTATGGGTACACAGAAAAGATTGCCTTTATTCATGAAAATGTAGATGATGATAATGATGATAAGAAAATGTCTTAAATTGAACAATGAGTTAAAATCTGTAGAACATTGAATAAACATGAAGCGGCATGTTAATGAAAATGTCCATTTCCTATTCTGTGCATTAATCTTCTATCAGAAGTTTAGACTTCTGCTGGAATGCATAATAGCTGGAGGCTACTGAGGAAAGCGCTGTCCAAATTTCTCTGCTCACCATTTGATGCCTCATTTAACAACGTGGGTAGTTCATAGAGGCTAGAGATCTGGGCAGCCTGGAAAGAACAGATCCAAGACCAGGAGGAGCCTTTGAGTCTAAAGAGTCCACCCCAGTGACACGAGAATAAATATCTCCGTAAGATTTATACCATGCATGTAAGAAAGAGCAAAGATTTATAGAATGCTTATTTAAGATGGGGGCGGGGGTGGAGAGAGCAAGTTTACCAGTGATTAGAACTTCTTACAGATGCAGGGTATCCTAAGAACTGTAGATCATTAAAAGGCTAATCGGAGCATATGTTTCACCATACGTTTAAAAAATATAAAATATAATTCTCATCATTTATACTTTTAATCTAATTATTAACTTTTTGAGTGTTAAAAAAAAACTTCCGCGGAAGGAAATGAAACTGAAAACGTAAAGTTTATTTGCAAATAAATAATCTAATGTTCACGTATATTACGACCAGCTTTACTACCATCAAGATGAATGAAAAATCGCGCGTTATTCATATTCATCAAATTTAAAGCAGACTCCGAAATTATGATAGAAGGAAGTGGTGGTAGGGTGGGGGTACTTCTTGACTGGTAGACCAGTAAAATACGGGATACAATTTTCTTTTAATTAATTAAAGAAAGGAGTACATTTTATGGAAAATGTACTTGTTACTTGGCCTTTGCTGACACCAGATCAATCAGTAATTACATAAATCCTGTTTTAGTATTTATAGGGAGTTCTGTAAACTGATTCTTGATTCCGGTGTCTTAGTTACTTTGTCAAAAATTAAAATGGATGGTGGGTAAAGACAATTGCATCAAACTGAACCCATCTCAACCTCCTAAACACAAGAACTCTTAAATTTTAAGGAAAACTTCGGGGGGAATATCATAACAATGTGCTTTTCTACATCCAGCATGTTACCATTATTGACTAGTTGTTGTAGCCATTTTATCAATAAGTACAGACCCTGTAAGCAATACTATTTGGAATGGTAAACGCTTATAATTAATGGTAGTGGTACTACTTTTAATGGTAAAAAAATAAAGTGATTATCAATGGATAGATCTCTTGACAAGCAAAATAAATCTGATGTGTAGAAACCGCCAGACTTAAGGCTCCATCCCATAAACCAGGGAGAGAAACTGATTATCCCAGCAAGCAAGCAAACTATTTGAGGGTATTATCCCCGTATTGCTTACCAACGTGTAAGTCAAAGGACTTGTAACATGTTACTATGTAATTTTTACTCTACATTTCTAATTGTAAAGAGTAATGCAAAATTTTTCACTCCTGCATTATGCATTCCATCACAGTGAGTTAAAATAACTTAACATTTAAAAAATCAACAGGCATGCATCACCTTCCAAAATACGCACGCTTCCTGGAAACTCCTAATGCCCCCAAGTGAAACCTCCCGCAATTTACTAAAAGTGGACGATGACTCTTGCTTAATAGATTGTGGATCTGTATGGCGTGTCACGTTATTTTTGAGGAATAGTCTCTGTGGTAAAAATAAGAAATACAGTATTTTTAAAGTATCAGTTATTTGTCACTATCTCTGAAAATGTTTTTAATTGATTTATTTTTGAAAAAATTTAAAGAGACACAATATTAGAGAAATCCATGTACAGCGAACCTCATTAGCCTGGTAATTGATTTGTTTATGATTGCATTGGGATGAAGTTGTACTTCCAGTTTAGGTCTCGGTATTTTAGCCAGAATAGGTCACAATCAACTTCTTAAAAGTCACTGTATCGCGTGTGTTTTATTTGGTCTTTGGAGTTAATTGACTGTTTTGACAATCGAGCAAAGGATTGATGACCAACTAATTAACAGGTGGTGTACAACACAAGGGTGACTGAGAACGATTCTGTTAAATGCTTTATTGCTTTGGTAATGCCTCAATCCCCAGAAGAAGAAAAAAAACTGGAATACTACAAATTTACAAGCTCCATGTAGATCCTTTCAAAGCCTGCGGGGCGTCAAGCGACTGAACAATTGGTTCAATGACAGGACTACCTACCAGCTCAGCAAAATACCGCAGGCAGTCGGTAGATTTTTTTTAAAATTCAATCGTTCTCTTTGAGCGTATTAACCCTTTCAGGACCAGAGTCAAATGTTCCAACCACTGAAAGAGACGACATGACCCGCAATTATTTCCTTTTAAATAAAAGACAATTGCTACTAAAGCGAATGCTTGCTATTAATGGAATTTAAACTGTAGGTTAAACTGTTAAATTATAAGCTACAAATAAAGGCTAAGGCGAAATGTAAATAATGGTAGTGCAAGCAAACCTACAAAGTTACACTTCTCTCTGAGTTTTGATGAAGGGTCTCTGTCCGAAACATCAGCTGTCTTTTTCTCTCCATAGATGCTGCCAGTCCTGATGATTTCCTTTGGATTTCCAGCATCTGCAGAATCTTTTGTGTTTGGACCTCTCTCCGTGTGGTGTTTTCTTTAAAGGGTGAAGACAACTTCCTTCCACGAAAACCCCATAACTGCCATCTAAAAATAATAAACAAAACTCAAAATTGCGAATGTGACTTGTTTCTTTAAAAAACACAGCCGAAAATTATCAAGTGCATTTTGTTTAAATATTAACTAAAAAAGTAACTAAATTATGACGTGCTTTATTTCTCTAATTCAACTGCATGAATTCTTTATTCGGTTATGAACCTAAGAAGAAGTCCTGAACCAAAGTCTGGCAGAATGCTTTAATGTTAAAAGGAAACTTACGCCCTTTTAACAATCAACGGCATCGTCCGATAGTTAAATACCCCGACTGTCAATAAGGATCTTACATTTATGATCATTAGGAGGGAGAATAACGTTAAATAATGGTTTTACTAACAAGAGAAAATCTGCAGATGCTGGAAATCCAAGCAACATACACAAAATGCTGGAAGCACTGAGGAAGAAATAGCAGCCCGAAACGTGGACTGTAATTTCCATAGATGCTGGCTGGCCTGCCGAGATCCTCCTGCATTTTGTGTGTTTAATGGTTTTACGAAATGTATTTGTTATGTGTGAGCTAGTGTGCATGGTATGGTGCTGCGTTAAGTAGATTAGCAGTTCGCTCCAAAATGTATATGCACAAAACGTTTAGGTAACTCTTTGACTCAGACATTGAATATGATGGAATGTCTAAACAGTGCTCCCTGCACAATGATAGAATAATTCTCTCTAATGTACAGGAATATGGCTAAACATTTCACTCTTTACTCGGAACTTTAACAATCTCCAGGTACTGTGTACAGTATTGGATATTGGGTAACATATATAACTGAACAGGGATGGATTGAACCCAGGCTGTTCTCCGACAGAACCGAGCTCTTTCAATTGCAACTACTGTACTGCTGTTGCAAACTGTCGGGCTCTTAAAGTTGCCGGTGACATTTAAACAACATATTGATGAGGCCTGGCGATTGGAGATTTACTGCTCCCACACACTTCGGTGGTTCGGCTTTGAGAAAGGCGTGAGAATAGACAGAGTTAATATCTTTTTAGCAGATAGAAATGAACCTTGCGAATAATCGATCTTATTTAAGAACGGCGTTGGACCCTGAGAGGGTTTACTTTACAGTACAGCAGTCGGAATAATATGAAAAACAATATTCTCGAAACAATAGATAATTAATTCCGACGTAACGTGACACCACTTTGCGTTTTCATTGTTCCAGGAGTCCGTGGAGGGTATTTCACAATTGCCCACAGTGATAGATAAAGGCACTTCCACGACAACTCCCTTCGTGCCCGTCTTCGATTAAAAAATGTTACTCATATCAGACAGCTCACATTGCGCATTGAGGATAAGTAATTACGAACGAGACTATGACTTTTTGAATCAGTTTAACTTGACGTTGATGTCTTGTTTAAAAACAATTGTTGTGTCACTAGCTTTTAAGTATATCAAAAGTCAAATAGAAACAATCGCTTCAGCAGAACTCAGCTGTCATATTTCCCGCTTATGCCTGGCGTGTAAAGGTGAATGAGTTTTCAAAGTATGTTAAAGAAATCAGAAGCGGAGGGCAGTTAGAATTAACACCGCCACATTGCATCGAAAATTATGTTTTGATTGTTATGTTTGAATTTCAATGAGTACCGGAACACCTAACATTTTATATTGCCTTGACATTTGACCCTTTCCCCATTTCAGCAGAGCATGGTGTGAATGAGGTTCCTTAGATCTTCCTTAAAATTACATACATTTTAATCTATTTCAAGGAAGGCGCCCGCTCGAGACTGTGAGAAAATGGTAGGACCTCCCATTGTGCTTGACCAAGTCACAAAACATCACGTGATCAGAATACTTCCCTCTCCCCACCTCTCATTCAATACCAACAGATTTCTGAGCACTTGTATATACATATACATATTAATATACATATACACTTGCATAATGAATGTGTGCATATGCACAAAAGATGAGTATAATTTCTTCAGCGAGAGAGCTGTGAATTAGAGCAGATCAGAATAAGGAGCAGGGTAAGACCGTTCGCACACTGAGACGGCTCCACCATTCTATCATGGCTGATTTATCTTCCCTCACAATCCCACACTCCTGCCTTCTCCCCATAAGCATTCACACCCCTACTAATTAAGAAACTATTAACCCCTGACTTGGCCTCCACAGCCATCTGTGGCAATGCATTCCACAGAATCACCACCCTCTCTGGCTAAAGAAATTCTGATACGTCCTTGTATTCTGATATTGCACATTCTGGTCCCAGCTTCCAGCACTATAGAAAGCATCCTCTCCATGTCCATACTATCCAGGCCTTTCAATATTCGGTAGGTTTCAATGAGATCCCCTGTCATTCTCCTAAACTGCAGTAAGTACAGGCCCAGAGTACCAAATGTTCCTAATACAATAAACCTTTCATTTCTGGGACCATTTTGGTAAACCTCCTCTGGACCTTCTCCAATTCCAGCACATCCTTCCTTATATAAAGGGCCCTTATCTGCCTACAATTCTCTAAATGTGCTGTGACCAACACTTTATAAAACATCAGCATTACATCTTTGCTTTCACATTCTAGACCTCTTGAAATGAATGCTAACATTGCATTTGCCTTCCTTACTACCAACTCAGTCTGCAAGTTACCTTCAGGGAATCCTACACGCGGATGCTCAAGTAAACTTTGCACCTCCAATTTCTGATTTTTTCTTTGCCCTTATTCCTTCTACCAAAGTCCATGACCACCTCCCTGTACTGTATTCCATCTACCATTTCTTCGCCTATTCACCTTATCTGTCCAAGTCCTTCAGGTTCCCTGCTTCCGCAATACTACCAGCCACTCCACCTATCTTTGTAACATCCACAAAGTTGGCCACAAAGCTATCAGTTCCATCACCCTGATCATTAACATACAGTACAATTTGAAAAATAGAGGACCTAAAACTGAACCCCATGGAACACCACTAGTCAGACCAGCAGAAAGTCCCCCGCCCTGCCTTTATTCTCACTCGTTGCTCTCTGCTAGTCAGCCAATTTTCTGGCTAGGCTAGTATCCTGTCCTGTATACCGTGAGCTCCTATCTTGTTTAGCAGCCCCATGTGCAGCACCATTCAAAGGTCTTCTGAAACTCCAAGTAAACAATACGCACTGACTCTCCTTTGTCTGTCCTGTCCATTATTTCCTCAAGGAATTCCAATGGATTTGTCAGACAAGATTTTCCCTTAAGGAAACCATGCCAGTTTGTTTTGTTTTATTATGAGTGTCAACGTATTCTTAATGATGGACTCTAACATCCTATTGAAGTCAGGTTAACTGGCTAAAATTTCTTGTTTTTTGACTCCCTCCCTTCTTAGAGTGGAGTGACATTTGCGATTTTCCAGTCCCCCGAAACATTCCAGGTTCTAGTGATTCTTGCAAGACCACTACTAATACTTCGATAATCTCTTCAGAGCCCCGAGGTGTAGTCCATCTGGTCCGGGTGACATATCTTCCTTCAGAACTTTCAGCTTCTCAATCACCTTCATTTTAGTATATTATAGTATAGCGACTATTCACTTCTGCCCTCTGTCTCTCTCGCACTTCTGAGACATTGCAAACGTATTCCACGGTGATGACATGCAAAATACAGTACTAATTCAGTTCGTCCGCCATTTCTTTGTTCCCCGTTAATACCTCTCCATCGTCATTTTCCAGTGGTACACAGGACATTGAAGCCAGCTTTCGCTCTGGACAAAATATTCAGATCCTAAATCCACTTTAAATAACTTCAGGACTATAAAATACAAAGTCAGGTTACTGTGGTATGTAACAGGCTAAAGTTAACGACAGTTATCATTACCCTAAACTGTTTACTTTACTTCATAGTTTAATTATTACACCAGAGCAAAAATAAAATATTAACATTTCTATCTAATAGATTTTAAATTATGACAAATTTTAAAGATGCCCGTTGTCTGAAATGATCTCATTTGGAAAATTGATGTAGAATTTAATTTTGAAGAATATTTCTGCCTCTATTGCAATTTTTTTTAGAGAGTAAATATTTGTCTTTCCTTTCTATGGGACGGAACTACCACTTTACAGTTATATGACTGCGACTACCCCATCTCTGCCAAATCAATCTACATCTTGCCCCCGTTGTTACTCTGAAACATCCCGGTGATTTAAAATAAGTCTAGCCGTGTCATACGCTGCAAAGGAAATGGATCTACGTTTGTATGAATAATTTACATTTCAATCTCTATTTAAAACAAACTTTTATCTCGCCATATAAATTATTCCCGCTAGCTCCCGTGCACCCTGAAATTTGTACAGCGAAGTACGTGATATTTCCTTCATTTTGAGCGACCAACTTTGAATCTGAGAACATAGAACTTGAATTCAGTATGCGGCATGAGTTTTAAAAAGAGGCCAAGGAATTGTCAAGACTGAAAAAAGGATGAAATACACTAATAATTTTATGTCATTTTAATTCCACTGAGATATTTGCCAATAATCCGCAAGATGGCGTTTTAACGAAAGTTCGGCAGATGGAACAGAATGTAGCTTTGACCGTTCAAATAGTTGATCTACTCGATGCATTTACCAACTTTGTAGAAAATCTGCATCCATTTCTACTATGTCTCATATTAAATTAAATCAACGCTGACATCAATACTAATGCGAGGAAAAGCAAAGTGGATAAATTTTGACGCAATGTAAACTGTAGAATCAATACACATCAAAGTTGGTGGTGAACGCAGCAGGCCAGGCAGCATCTGTAGGAAGAGGTGCAGTCGACGTTTCAGGCCGAGACCCTATCTGCGGACAAAGACTTGGACGCTTGCAGTAACTGTCACTGGCAGTATTATCTTGTGGTGACATTCAATCAACATCAATTAAAAACAATGAAATGAAATGTGTTGCAATTTTGGGGAGTTTGTAGATTTCACCAACATTGCCCTTTTGTAATAATCTGTTATTTTTGATTTCAGAGTAACTATGCGCTTGTCCTTGCGTGCCCTTGTTAAAAAAATTAGGTTTGGTTGTCAAACCAAGATGAACCATACTGAAGTAATCTAATACGCAAAATTAATGCAGTGTAAAGTAGTATTTTCTACACTGACCAAGTCGCCAAGAATAACATTGAATGACTCTGAATCAGCTTTTCACTGGAATGAAAAGATTGGATCAGATTGAGTGAGGACTGTCCAATCTTGCAGCTATGTGGCAGGGAAAAAAATAGAAATTTGAATTCCTACAATATTCATCATGACAGCAGGTAACATGTTATATGACCATATTTACCACTTGACGAAAGCAGAGTAAAAATGTGCATGTTTTAATCAAGGAGACACAAGAGACCAGATGCTGAAATCTGAATGCTGTAACAATTCTCATTGAGCTCTTAAATATTGGAAGGCCTAAATAGCATGGATGTGCAGAGGATGTTTCCTATAGTGGAGGAGTCTAGGACCATAGGGCACAGCCTCAGAATACAAAGGCGCTCCTTTAAATTAGGGATGAGGAGGAATTTCTTCGGCCAGAAGGTGGTGAATCAGTGGAATTCATTGCAAAAGACAGATGCAGATGCGAAGTTATTGTGTATATTTAAAGTGGAGGTTGACAGGTTCTTGATTAGTAAAGGTGATAAAGGTTATGGGAAGAAGTATGGGTTAGAGTGGCATAATAAATCAGTCATGATGGAACGTCTGAGCAGACTGAACAGTCTAGTTCTGCTCCTATCCCTTTATGGTCTTATGGTCAATCTGCTGGAGGAACTCAGAGGGTTGAGTAGCTTCTGTGAGGGGCAAGAAATTGTTAACATTTAGGGTTCAAACCCTGAATCAAATCTTTATTTGTTAAATGGTGCCAACAGAGGGACAAATGTTGGATAGAATTCTGTAGGACCTCCCTTCATAATGCCATTAGGTCTTCCACTCCCTGTTGTCACCTCCCTGTCAATTGGCAAGCATATTTCCCCAAATCACTAGCTTGTGACTTCAAATTTCATTCCAGAGACTTGAGCACAAAAATCTAATCTGATACTGAAGGAATGTTGCACTGTCAAAGATTTTGTTTCTGAGATGAGGCAATTAGTCAAAGAAATTCACTGATTTCTAAGATGGATATATATGATCCTATTACATTGTTTCAAGAAGTTAATATTTTCTTCCTATTCCTTACTCTTTTTATTAAAATAGATTATATATCAAAAAGGGAGTTATTTCTGAACCCATGCCCAATATGTACATTCAGTGGCCAATTTATTAGGTACCTCCTACCTAATAAAGTGGCCACTGAGTAAATATTCGTAGTCTCCTGCTGCTGTAGCTGATCCACTTCAAGTTCCGACATGTGTGCTCTTCTGCACCTCACTATTGTAACGCATGGTTCTTTGAGTTACTGCTGTTTTCCTGTCAGCATGGACCAGTGTGGCCATTCTCCTCTGACCTCTCTCATTAACAAGGCGATTTCGCTGAAAGAACTGTTGCTCACTGGATGACTGTTAGTTTTCCCACCATTGTCTGTAAACCCTAGACACTGTTATGCATGAAAATCCCAGGATATCAGTAGTTTCAAGCCACCCTTTTTGGCATCAACATCATTCAAAGGTCAAAGTGGCTTAGATAAAATTTCTCCTCCATTGTGATGCTTACTCTGAACATATCTGAAACTCTTGACCATGGCTGCATGCTTGTTTACATTGAGTTGCTGCCACATGATTAGCTAGTATTAGATATTCGATATTTGCATTAATGAGCAGCTGTACAGGTGTACCTAATAAAGTGCCCACTGAGTGTATTTCTCCATGAACATGCATTCAGTTGACGATTTACACTTCGTGTTTGAATGGGAATTGATGTACTTAAGCTTGCTGCCACATTTCTGCAGTAGCTATCTTGCCAAAGAATTGTGTTTTAGAAATTTGGGGATCTCTGAGAAAGTGTGATGAAAATGTTATCCACACAAGGATTTCAATATTTTTCTACTAAAGTAACAGAAGAAAGAATTTCTGGCAAGGTTATGAAACATTTGTTTCTGAATTCACCTGATGTTTCTTCCTAGACCTTGGTGGTTGCAATCTTGCCTTTTGAATCAGAGGGTTACAAAGACAGGAATAGATATAAAAGATAACAGAACAGAAGTAAGCATGCTGGAAATACTCAACAGATCAGGTTACATCTGTGGAAGAGAAAAAGAATCAATGTTCCAGTTCAGAGAACCTTCATCCAATCTGAAACATTAACTCCATTTCGCTTCCCACAGATGTAGTCTGACCTGATGAACTTTTCCAGTATATTTCTGTTTCTGTTTTAAATTTCCAGCATCTGTATTCACCTTTTTAACTTTCATTTCAAGGTGATATTATAGTGCAGAACTGTTGGATTGCTGCTTTGTTGCGAAAGCAACCTCTTCGTCTAAGGTTTAAAGCCAAGGTTTAAAGCATTACCAAAGTTCTTTATTATTCATTTATAGTTCAATGGTATATATATTTTATATGCATAGGAGTTTGTATCATGTAGAAAGGAATGTGAAATAAAATATATTCCATGGAATGTACAGTGTGGAATAAGGCTTATTGTATAATATTCCAGATAAACCTCCTCTTAGCATGCCTAATTTGCAGTCATTACTGTTCCTTACTCTCTTGTGTGTATATTCTGATCTTCATAAATACCTACTTACTTACTGCCCATTGCACTGCTGGTGTTTAAGGCAGCAGATAAAGTCCTTGAAATCTAGTGGTGCTCAGGGCTTCCTCTTGATTTTCACTACTGTTAGCCATGCAGGTCCCGGTTGGACACTCAGGAATGCCATCGCACTCAGATGTAGGATTCCTCATTGCTGTTTCCGTAACTGTTTTGATTGACCGGTCAGGGTTGTTAGCCCTGAGCTGAACCTCCAAACCTGGAAGACCAGTGGATCACTATTTGTCTGGCCTCTACCCATTGACCTGTTTGGCATGGGTGACCCTACCAAGAGCCAAAGCATAAAGCCCTGACCCAGCATAGCTCTCTGGGTCATTGAGGCATGCAAGCCTCCAAACCATGACAAGGTTGTGGTCCCTTTGGAGGATCTCCATAAATGCAGTCATAATATTACCTCCACCCCTTGCAGTGGAGAATTCCATGTTTTGACTGGTCTCTTAGGAAAGATAGTTTCTCCTGAATTTACCAATATATTTAGTAGAGAAATCCCCAATTTGTATACTCACATCTTCTCCACATGACCTTATTAGGTCCTGTCACAATACAGGAGACTTTTCTCAGAACAGGTTCTTTCCAGTTTTTGTGTTTTGGTTTGTTTGAATTAATATAGGCTTGGTTTTGTACAAAACAATCTAAATTACTACAGTAAAAAGATTAGGGAATAGGACAAATACATTGTACTCTTAATTACAAATGCAATTGTAGCAGTGAGATGAATATGGCAGACAATGTTTTTGTAAAGTTATACTTCAGCCTACTCTTGTAAAACATGACACATTTATTGATAAAGTCATTTCACATATCACACTTTATCTTCTAACATGGATAGTATGTTTCCTATCATACCATGCGACCTCATTGTGAAAAAAAGTTTCTTCTTGTCTTCTTACAATGTTATCCTCTACTTAAGAAACAGGCTCCTTGTCAAATGATGTAAAAAGGAAGAGAAAATTCAGCAGCCTTAATGGCAGCTGGCTGGAGTAATGGAAAAATGACATTAGTAATGAAGCGGAATGAAAAGAAACTCAATAATGGAAAAAGACAGAAGGCTGTATATATCATTCACAGTGAAATTTGGCTCTGATTGCATTATGGACTGCTGCAATACAATTCCAGTTATGATTATCTTCTTAAACACTGCTTTCAGTCATTTGATAATGGTACAATTTTACAACAAATTCCCAGGCACGTTTTAACTTTCAGTTTTCACTTCCAAATCAAGATAAACATATTTTCACCAACCAATTAATTGAAGGTAACAAAATAAAAGACACTTCCATCACAGTGGATTAGATTACACATTTTATACTATTGGGTCATTTGCTGTGAATTTATGGCTGATTGATAAAAACACTATCTGGATGTTGGATTTCCCTAATTTTAGGTGCACTGAGCTATCACAGATTCTGCAGATGCTGGAAATGCAGAGTAATAGACACAAACTGCTGGAGGAACTCAGCAAGTCAGGCAGAATCATTTTATATAAAGGAACACATGGATAATGTTTTGGGCTGAGACATTTCATTAGCAATTTTGTTAGCACAGGTTCAGCACCCCTTATCCAAAATTCCAAAATCTGAAAACATTTGAAATCCAAATAGTTTTTTTGAGTTCTGACATGACATCACAAATGGAAAATTCGGCAAGATGCTGGGAAGGTTCCCAGGAAATGTGCAGGTCTCTGCACATCACAGACAGTCCTGAGAAGTGACCTCATACATGTGATGAGCAGAAGTTAATGTAGAATATATAAACAGTGCATAAAGCAAAAGAAAATGAAAATCCCAATCTTATGTTGAAAGGATGGATTTATCAGTGTTGGAGTGAATATATGCCACTTAATGATATGTTGATCATGAAATAAGCGAAGATCTATCACAACGAACTAATAATTGAAGGTAATTGTGAATATTCAGCAAGCTGGCTGAAGAAATTTAAGAAAAGGCACATCATTATATTTTAAAAACGCAAACAACAGGAATTCTGCAGATGCTGGAAATTCAAGCAATACACATAAAAGTTGCTGGTGAACGCAGCAGGCCAGGCAGCATCTCTAGGAAGAGGTGCAGTTGACGTTTCAGGCCGAGACCCTTCGTCAGGACTAACTGAAGGAAGAGTGAGTAAGGGATTTGAAAGTTGGAGGGGGAGGGGGAGATCCAAAATGATAGGAGAAGACAGGAGGGGGAGGGATGGAGCCAAGAGCTGGACAGGTGATAGGCAAAAGGGATACGAGAGGATCATGAGACAGGAGGTCCGGGAAGAAAGACAAGGAGGGGGTGGGGGGACCCAGAGGATGGGCAAGGGGTATATTCAGAGGGACAGAGGGAGAAAAAGGAGAGTGAGAGAAAGAATGTGTGTATAAAAATAAGTAAAAGATGGGGTACGAGGGGGAGGTGGGGCATTAGCAGAAGTTAGAGAAGTTGATGTTCATGCCATCAGGTTGGAGGCTACCCAGACGGAATATAAGGTGTTGTTCCTCCAACTTGAGTCTGGCTTCATCTTTACAGTAGAGGAGGCCGTGGATAGACATGTCAGAATGGGAATGGGACGTGGAATTAAAATGTGTGGCCACTGGGAGATCCTGCTTTCTCTGGCGGACAGAGCGTACTCACTCTTCCTTCAGTTAGTCCTGACGAAGGGTCTCGGCCTGAAACGTCGACTGCACCTCTTCCTAGAGATGCTGCCTGGCCTGCTGCGTTCACCAGCAACTTTTATGTGTGTTGCTTGAATTTCCAGCATCTGCAGAATTCCGTTGTAGAGCGTAGGTGTTCAGCAAAGCGGTCTCCCAGTCTGCGTCGGGTCTCGCCAATATATAAAAGGCCACATTGGGAGCACCCCATCTGTTACTTATTTTTATACACACATTCTTTCTCTCACTCTTCTTTTTCTCCCTCTGTCCCTCTGAATATACCCCTTGCCCATCCTCTGGGTCCCCCCACCCCCTCCTTGTCTTTCTTCCCAGACCTCCTGTGCCATGATCCTCTCGTATCCCTTTTGCCTATCACCTGTCCAGCTCTTGGCTCCATCCCTCCCCCTCCTGTCTTCTCCTATCATTTTGGATCATTATATTTTAAAGATTTAAAAAAAATTAAAGATATAGTGTCTGCTGATTGGGATGCAGCAGAAAAATTAATTGAGTTTATGACGATCGTCACCAATGCAAATCTAACACGAGATTGTCTACAATGATGATTGGGTTTTATACCTTATATAAAACCTAAAAAAGTAAAATACAAATGCAGTGTACTGTAAAGTTTTAATCAAACACGGCATCGTTGGTGAAGACTGAAAGCCTGCCGTTGTCTGTTATTGTTCAGCAGCTGATTCAGGTATTCTCCGGGTGCTGCTGTGCTGCTACTGTTACCCTGCACCCTGCAGTTTCATTACATTGATGATATGTAACAATTTCTACCGTTAAGTATATATGTGAGATAAATAAGCGTAAAACAAAGATTGCTTACAATAGCACCTAAATTCAGTCGAATTTTTCCAATTTAACCAATTTCCCCCGGGGATCAATAAAGTATGACTATGACTAAATTATGGTGATCCCAAGCTATCTCATTATATATTCCAAAATCTGAAATATCTCTGGCCTGAAGCATTTCAGATAAAGGGTACTCACTCTGTATGAACACCAAATGTTAGATCCTGCAAAAATTTAAGAAAATGGCAAAAGCAAGGTTTGAGATAGCACATCAAGCCAGGCAGCATCTATGGGAAAAAAACACAGTTGACGTTTCAGGCTGAGACCCTTCTGCAGAAAAACGCTGAGGAGCAGATTTAAAAGGTGGGAGGGGGAGGGTGTGGAGAGAGAAACAGAAAGTGAAGGGTGAAACCAGGAGGGGGAGGGGTGAAGTAAAGAGCTGGGAAGTTGATTGGTGAAAGAGATACAGGGCTGGAGAAGGCCTGTAGGAGAGGCCTTCTCTAATAGGAGAGAACAGAAGGCCATGATAGAAAGAAAAGGGGGCAGGGGAGGAGCACCGGAGGAAGACAATGGGCAGGCTTGGAGATAAGGTGAGAGAGGGAAAAGGGGATGGGTAATGGTGAAGGGAGGAGGGGCATTACAAAAAGTTCGAGAAATCAATGTTGATGACATCAGGTTGGAGGAGGCTACCCAAATGGAATATAAGGTGTTGTTCCTCCAACCTGAGTGTGGCCTCAACGCAACAGTAGAGGAGGCCATGGATTGACATATCAGAATGTGAAAGGGAAGTGGAATTAAAATGGGTGCCCACTGGGAGATCCCGCTTTTTCTGGTGGACGGAGCGTAGGTGCTTGGCAAAATGGTCTCCCAATCTATGTCGGGTCTCACCGATATACAGGACGCCACACCGGGAGCACCGGACACAGTAGATGTCCCCTACAGACTCTCAGGTGAAGTGTCGCCTCACCTGGAAGGACTGTTTGGGGCTCTGAATGGTAGTCAGGGAGGAGGTGTAGGGGGCAGGTGTAGCACTTGTTCCACTTGCAAGGATAAATGCCAGGAAGGAGGTCAGTGGGGAGGGATGAATGGATAAGAGTGTTGCATTGGGGCCGATCACTGTGGAAAGCAGAAAGTGGAGAAGGAGGGGGGGTGCATGGAGGGAAAGATGTACTTGGTGGTGGGAACCTGTTGGAAATGATGCAAGTTCTGGAGAATTATGTGCTGGATACAAAGGCTGACGGAGTGGTAGGTGAGGACAACAGGAACCCTATCCCTGGTAGGGTAGCAGGAGGATGGTATAAGAGCAGATGTGAGTGAAATGGAAGAGATGCAGTTGAATACAGCATTGATGGTTGAGGAAGGGAAGCCCTTTTCTTTGAAAAAGGAGAACATCTTCTTCATTCTAGAATGAAACACCTCATGCTGAGAGCAGATGTGGCAGAGATGGAGGAATTGAGAGAAGGGGATGGCATTTTTACAAGTAACAGGGTGGAAAGAAGTATAATCCAGGTAGCTGTGAGAGTCCATGGGTTTGTAATTTACATCAGCAGAAAAGCTGTCTCCAGGGACAGAGACAGAGAGATTGGGAAAGGGGAAGGAGGTGTTGGAAATGGACCAGGTCAATTTGAGGTCAGGGTGGAAGTTGGAGACAAAGTTAATGAGGTTGACGACCTCCGCGTGGGTTTAGGAAGCAGCACCAATGCATTCGTCGATGTAGCATAGGAAAAGTGAGGGATGAACACTAGTGTAGGCTTGGTACATCGACAGTTCCACATAGCTTACAAAAAGGCAGGTTTAGCTGGGACCCATGCGATTGCCCTGGTCACCACTTTGGTTTAAAGGAAGTGGGATGAGCCAAAGGAAAAATTGATTAAGAGTGAGGACAAGTTCTGCTAGATGGAGGAAAGTGGTGGTGGAGGGGAACTGGTAGGGTTTGGTGCCCAGAAAGAAACAGAGAGCTTTGAGGCCTTCCTGATGCTGGATGGAAGTGTATAGGGACTGGACATCCATAGTGAAAATAGATGATGGGCACTAGGGAACTTGAAATCATTGAAAAGATTCAGAGTGTGTGAAGTGTCACGGATATAGGTAGGAAGGTGGGGAGGGGGTAATACAGTGTCGAGATACGCAGATATGAGTTCAGTAGGAAAAAGCTGAAACAAGCTGGAAGAAGAAAACCTTATACTCCATCTGGGTAGCCACCAACCTGATGGCATGAAGGTCAATTTCTCAAACTTTTGGTAATGCCCCCCCACCCCCACCTTCACCATTCTCTATCCCCTTTTCCCTCTCTCACCTTATTTCCTTGCCTGCTCATTGCCTCCCTCTGGTGCTCCCTCTCCCTTTTCTTTCTTCCATGGCCTTCTGCCCTCTCCTATCGGACTCCCCCTTCTCCAGCCCGGTATCTCTTTCACCAATCAACCTCCCAGCTCTTTACTTCATCCCTCCCCCTCGAGTTTAACCTATCACCTTATGTTTCTCTCTCCCCTCCCCCACCTTTTAAATCTACTCTTTATCTCTTTTTTCTGCCAAGGGGTCTCAGCCAGCAACGTCAACCGTACTTTTTTTTTCATAGATGCTGCCTGGCCTGCTGAGTTCCTCCAGCATTTTATGTGTGTTGCTTGGATTTCCAGCACCTGCAGATGTTCCCTTGTTTGAGCTGGCACATGGTGGTTTACCATCTGGAAGGTGCACTAAATCAGGATCTGCCCTTTCCCTGATGGGGAGTGAGGGAGATCTGTTGCAATGGCTGTGTTGTTGTCAAGCTGTGTGTAAAGGGTGTCATTGACCTTTAAGGACCTGTCTGCAATGTAGCCACAAACATGCTGCATTAAAGACTGTCAAAGAGCTGAACATGATGGTCAGTGGGTGTCGCTAGGTCCCAATGTGGGCCTACACCTGCTGAGATGTAAATTACATCAAGATGTTCTAAAAAGGCCAAGGCTACAACTTTCAACTAATACTTATGTTAACAGATGCAGATAAAGGGATTCTATGCACTGTGGTGTCATTAATTACTTGCCTAGCAGCAGGAATAACCTCTCCCTCAATGTCAACAAGACAAAGGAGATGGTTATCGACTTCAGTAGTAATTGCACCACTCTCACCCATTTTCATATCGATAGCACAGCAGTAGAAACTACGAGCGCTTTCAAGCTCCTGGAGGTGCCCATCTTGCTCATCCCCTCATGGTCCTAGAACACATCCTACACAATCAGAAAAGGTCACCAACACCTCTACTTTCTGAGAAGGCTGAAGAGAGCTGGGCTATGCACGTCAATACTCTTGTCCTTTTACAGGTACACAGTAGAGAGCACCCTAACAAGCTGCATCACTGTGTGGTATAGAAACGGCACTGCAGTGGACAAGAAGGCTCTACAAAGAGTAATTAAAACTGCCCAACACATCACTGACCTCAGCCTACCAGCAGCCAAGGACATATATAAAGAGAAGTGCCAGAAAAGGCCAGCGATATCATGAAGGATCCCACCCACCCTGCTCATGGACTGTTTAGGACATAGCATCCACAGCAGGACTACCAGACTAAAACAATTACTTTCCCCAAGCAGTAAGGCTGATCAGCACCTCCACCTACTAACACCCACTACCATAACTTTATCATTTCCTGCCAGATTCACCTTATCTACAGACACTCCTGTGCTTATCATCACTTTATGGACATTCAATCAATGTATATAAGCTATTTTATGTATTTATAATTATTCTGTTTTTAACATTATTATTTTGATCACATTCTATGTAGTATTGTGTTTAGTTTGTGTTGGATTGCATGCAGAGTAACAATTATTTTGCTCTCCTATACACTTGTGTACTGGAGATAACACTCTTGATTCTTGAAAAGGCCAGGAGTTTTGAGATCAGAATCAGAATCAGAATCAGGTTTATTAACACTGGCATATGACATGAAATTTGTTTACTTAGCAGCAGCAGTACAATGCAACACATGATAATATAGAAATAAATAAATAAAATAAGTAAATCAATTACAATACATTTAGATACATATGTATATTAAATAGATTAAAATAGCACAAAAACTGAACTATTATATATTTAAAAAGTGAAGTAGTGTTCATGGGTTTAATGTCCATTGAGGAATTGTATGGCAGAAGGGAAGGAGTTGTTCTTGAATCACTGGGTGTGTGCCTTTAGCCTTCTGTAGCTCTTCCCTGATTGTAACAATGAGAAGAGGCATGTCCTGTGTGATGGCGGGGGGGGGGGGGGGGCCTTGATAATGGACATCGCCTTTCTGAAGATGTCCTTGGATACTACGGAGGCCAGCACCAAAGATGGAGCTGACTAATTTTTCAACTTTCCGTAGCTTCATGGACATGAAGTAAGGCCTGGATCAATCTAACCAAGGATATATTGCCTTTAAAAGGGACAGAGTGTTCCACTTTCCATGCTCACGTAAACACTGTCAAGATTCACTTTAAACTGGAGTAAGAAAATGCAGCCTTTAGAACTTTGTTTAAAATCATTCAAAACAATTGGATTGTTGAATATGGCTTTAAAATGGGTGGCATATATTATTCTCATTGAACCCTAGCACTTCTACAGGTTCTGACAACCAGGGCTTTCCACAAACAGCAATTTGATACATCTCAACCGAAGAGCAACAAGTTCTTTAGAGAAGTGCTCTAGGCTCAACTGGTTTATGCTGCTTCATAAAAGACCTTTCCACTTATATGCCATTGCTTATGTTGCTGATGTTGACATTGCACCTGGTTCTATTCACTGTCCCTTATGAAAGGAGAGAGGTCCATGACTCAAAGCAGCAGGATCTACACAATATACCGTATGTGTTTGGGCTGATACGCGGCATGTTCCAATTTCGCCTCCATATAACCATATAACAATTACAGCACGGAAACAGGCCATCTCAGCCCTCCTAGTCCGTGCCGAACTCTTACTCTCACCTAGTCCCACCGACCTGCACTCAGCCCATAACCCTCCATTCCTTTCCTGTCCATATATCTATCCAATTTAACTTTAAAACGACAACATCGAACCTGCCTCAACCACTTCTGCTGAAAGCTCGTTCCACACAGCTACCACTCTCTGAGTAAAGAAGTTTGCCCTCATGTTACCCCTAAACTTTTGTTCTTTAACTCTCAGCTCATGTTCTCTTGTTTGAATCTTCCCCACTCTCAATGGAAAAAGCCTATCCACGTCAACTCTATCAATCCCCTTCATAATTTTAAACACCTCTATCAAGTCCCCCCTCAACCTTCTACGCTTCAAAGAATAAAGACCTAACTTGTTCAACCTTTCTCTGTAACTTAGAAGATGAAACCCTGGCAACATTTTAGTAAACCTTCTCTGTACTCCCTCAATTTTATTGACATCTTTCCTATAATTCGGTGACCAGAACTGTACACAATACTTGAGAGTCAGCCAATAAGTATCTTCCCTTGATATACAATGGCCACAATATAAAAAAAATAGACATTCTAGATCTGTATGTCTCTTGTAGAGGTAAGGTGGGCATTATTATTAATTAGGAATCTAAATAATTAGGAATCTAAAAGACTAGTCACAAAATACTAGTAACAAGATCAGATCAGAGATTTAGTATCTCGTGAAAGGTAACTCACGTTCTAACTCTCCAAAGCCTTTCCACCATCTACAAAGCACCAAAGCATAATCAGGGATGTTAGGAATTCATCATTCAGAGTGCTAAGAACAACGTGTGCTATGTTTTTAGTGTGGTGAATGTTTCCAGCAGCTTCACAGAAGCTTTGTAAAATAAAATATAACAAAAAGCCACAGAAAGACGTATTAGAGCAAATGACAGAATATTTGGTAAAATGTTAAAAAGCATCTTGGCAAAAGAAGCAGCAGTGGAGAGAAAGTTCAAGAAGATAGAATTGGAGGAGGGCAGTTGTTTCAGTAGTCTGGAAATATTTGGAGATGGGGATGACTATCAGTGAGATGAAAGGACCAATGCAAGTTTGGTTCCATGCAGAAAAATGTGGGTGAGTCATCAGAATCAGGTTTATTATCACTGACACTGTACTGCTGCTGCTCCTGCAAAAGGAAAACAAATTTCATGACATATGTGAGTGACGATAAACCTGATTCTGATATGGGTCTCTATTGTGGACTGAGAGTGAAAGGGGGCAGGGAGAGGGGAACCATGATTGGGAAAAGGGGACGGAGTGAGAAGCACTGGAGAGATATTTAGTAATGATCAATAAATCAATTGTTTGGAATCAAATGACCTTGCCTGGTGTCACAAGCTTGGGTGTGCCTGCACCCATGCCACCCCTCCACTCCTGGCACACCTTCTCTGCCACCTGTCCCACGCCCCTCTCGTGGCACTCCACCCTCGCCATTCCCAACATTCTTTTCTCCCACCAGATTTACAAACTTGCTCTGCACCTCACGTTGACATATATGGTACTGTGGTAGAGGGGAAATGCTATTCCTATGTTCATAAAATGTTGAGTGTGTATATTCAGGCTCCTGTATCTCCACCCCGAGAGTAGCAATAAGAAGAGAGCATGTCCTGGGTGATAGGGTCCTTAATGTTGGATGCCGCCTTTGTGAGGCATCAACTTTTGAAGAAGTCCTCAGTTGTGAGATAACAGCCCTCTGCAGCTTTACCTGATCCTGTGCAGTGGCTGCTTCATATGAGACACTGGTGCAACCAGCTAGAATGCTCTTCACAATACATCTGTAGAGATTGGCTCAAGTCTTTGGTGACATACAAAATCTCCTCAAGCTCTTAATGAAAAATAGCTACTGGCGTGTCTTCTTCATAATTGCATCAATATGTGGGCCCAGGATAGATACTCATTGATATTGCCACCTAGGGACTTGAAACCCCTCACCCTTTCCACTGCTGACCTCTGGAAGAGGACTGGTGATGAGGAATAATATGTGGGAGGCCACCCATGAACCAGTTGGAATGATCAAGCATTGGATAACAAAGAGGAGAGTTTAAACAGCAAATCAGCTTGATTTGGGGTAGCACTGGGTGATGATATAGAGGTGGAAAAATTGGCCTAAGTGATGTAGTCCAAATCTTACCTTTGGTTTTCAAGATTTAATTGGAGGAAGCTCTCTCTGTGCTCTCTTGAGTCTGCAAGGTGAGACTGTTTTCCCTAGGAAGAATACATGGTTTGTGTAAATAGACTGTTATGTAATGCAAGGCAGTGATCATGGTAGTGATGAAAACCATGATAGTACATCAACTTCCTGTTCTACTTCTGGACAATTAGCTCTGTGATCCTGTCAAAGTTGAAATTCACCCTAATAAAGTATAAATGTACCATCAGTTATTGAATTGCACCAGACTTAGAATCAGTTAAGAATTGTATCTTGTCTGCATAGTTTCACCCACATATTGTATATTAATTCTTTTATTGGGGATAAAATAGGTTTTATGTTTGCTACCTAGTGATTTGGACAATCTTCTGTGTTTTATTAAATAAGTAATATTAAAATTTATGTAAAAAATCAACAGATACTGCATAAGATGGCGTTAAGTTCCTGCGGACAGCTAAGTTTGAGGTGAATGCTCTATAGCTCTCTTGCAGTGGGTTTCTTGTGAGATCGAATAAAAATATATATAGTGGCTCGTGCTGTTCCCTGCACTTCTCCTGGAGTTGGTCCAGTGTGAATATTATCTGCACTGCGTTTCCCGCACAGTAATTCAGGAAGCAGCTTTTTGTCTAGGCGGTAAGTCATTCCCCAGTGATGACTTTCCCTGTGGAAAATGGCAGACTGGTCTTCCACAGTAGCTTTTCTTATGGAGGATATGTGTGACATAACAGAGAATAAGTGTGAGCAAAATCAACAAAATATGAATAAAATTGTAATAGGCCAACACCAACACCAAATTTCTGCTCTAACAAAACTTTACCAAGATGGAATGGCCTTATATACAAATTTATAATAGATTTTGTTTTTTTCTATAGCCAGCTGCCTGTTTCCTTCGTGCCCATCCATTGTCCTGCCCTATGCCCACATTTCCCAATCCCCTTATGTTCAAAATATCATTCATAGCCTTGAATATACTCAGTGAGTCTGTCATCAGCAGCCCTCTGAAAGTGAGAAATGCAGAGTTACCACACTTGGCATGAGAAACTTCATTCAAAAATGACTTCCCCTTCCCCAGAAAATAATCCCCATTTGTTTATCCTTTCCATTGAAGGGAAACAATTATGAAAAAAAAACTCACGAGATTCTGGAAATCCAGAGTAACACACACAAAATGCTGGAGAACACAGCAGGTCAGGCAGCATTCATGGAGTCAAATAAACAATCGAAAATTCAGGCCGAGACCCTTCATCAGGAATAATTTCAGCATAAGTTCTTTAAATCATTTTCAGAATTCTGACACTGTTTTAATGAGAAAATTCTCATCCTTCTAAACTTCATAAAATATAGTAAAATTTCAATAATTCACTATTCAACTATTTTGGAAATCCTAATAGTTTGGCTATCTGCAGTGTTTCACCTGGGCCTGGTTTTCCACTTTCCATTTTAACTGGAAATCCTTTGATAAAACTCTAACATCTGAAAGAAGGGGATTAAAACTGTACTGGGCCATTAACAAGAATAGCATCCAACGGATTGGAAAATCTGTCAATCTGGCTCCACAGTCATCCCAAGTATGCTGGACTGTCAAACTTTTACTAGAGAAGAAACTTCCTCAATCATTCTTTTAAAAAAAACTATCTCATTCCAGGAATCAATCCAGTAAATCTGTTCAGCTCTGGCTAGAGTCATATTTCTCTCCCCTTGGGCATGGAGACAAGAAGTGTGCACAATGAGTTCTTTCAAGAGATCTGTGCAACCTCAGTAAGACTACCTTACTTTTACGTTCTAACCAATAAAGGCCAGCATAATATTTATCTTCCTAATTGCTTCATGTACCTACATATTTACCTCATGCATCTCTTGAACCAAGTTATTTCAGACCTCTGTACATCAACATTTACTAACTTCTCAATATTAAAAATTATTTTGTTTTCATTCTTCTTACCAACGTGCACCGCATTTTCCCCTATTATACTCCATCTGCTACCTTCTAAAATAAACCTAGGTCTTATTACTTTCTCCTTTCTGTCATCCTTTCAAATCATTTTCTCTATAACTTCTATCATCAGCTAACTAAGATGTCTTATATTCTGTTTTTTGTAACTTTTATAAGTTTGGAACAGCTGAGGACTGGTCTCCTAGCAATCCATCATCTGCCAGCCTGAAAAGACCTGAACTCTGTTTCTGCAATTTAATCAAACTTGCATCCTGTTGTTCTAACAATGTTGGCTTCATTTTATATAATAGTCTTTCTTCTTTGGTACTTCAGTTGAGCACTATTTTGTAGCACCCGACATTGTGCTAACTGATTTATAAATAGTTGTACAGATTCAGGATCAAATACAAACCCAATTTTTAAAAAAATGTACAAAGTTTGTAGATGATGGAATCGAAATCAAAAGAGTCTCTGACTTGAAATGTTCTCTTCCCATTGGTGTGGCCTGATTTGATGAGTTCTTCTTCTTCCTTTAAGCCCATTGCCCCTACTGTGGCATCAGCCACCTTCAGCAGCTTTCCAGAGTTTTCTGCCAACGCACATAAAAGTTGCTGGTGGATGCAGCAGGCCAGGCAGCATCTCTAGGAAGAGGTACAGACAATGTTTCGGGCCGAGACCCTTCGTCAGGAGTTCCCTTGGTCCAACGAAACAGGAGTTTTCTGTCCTGGGCCAAACGTTGATCAGTCCTGTGGCTTCTGCTTTCATCACATGACTTCATAGGTCTTTTTGGCAAAGATATTTTCTCTCCTCAGGATGAGGACGTTGGAGCTTCTGTTGGCATTTCTGTAGCTGTGAGTCTTTACGCGATGAGGTTGCTAGCCTCAACCCTCCTACTTTCACATCTGGATTTGGGACCATCCAGGGCGGAGTGAATTTTCTTGAAATGAGTTTAGCTCATTTTAACCTTGTATGGATTTCCATATCTCACCAGTGAAAAAAAAATATCATATTACACAAAAAAATGTCGGAGAAGACACTGGTGAGCTAATATAAATAATTCCCACCTGAACTTGCAGCATTTGAAGACAAAGTAATAATGCTAGAAGTGGACTTCTGTTTTTGTTCTCCAGAAAGCCTTTTGTACTCGCATTAGTGAATGCCACTGACTTCTAATCAAGAATTAGTGCAACATTGTGGCACAGTACCCTGCTACCTTGCTCAGAGTTTAGGATGTGTCCCCAGGAATGAATATGCAAAAAGATGTAAGGTAGCTTAATATATAGAGAAGTGCAGTACTGACTGAACCTGGTACAGCTCTCCAAGATTTCTTTGTAGTAATAAACTTAATGACCAGCAACTACAATTGAACTTAGAGTCATAGATAGAGTACAGAAACAGACCCTTCAGCTGATCCGTGTTTCTGCCTAGTCCCATCTACCTGCACGCGGACCCTGACCACCCTATACCCCTGTCATCCATGTACTTATCCAAACTTCACTTAAATGTTACAATTGAACCTGCATGTACTACTTGCATTGGTAGCTTGTTCTACACTCGCACCACCGTCTGAGTGATGAAGCTTCCCTTCAGATTGCCCTTAAGTGTTTCACCTTTCACCCTCTAGTTGTATTTTCACCCAAACTGTGGGGAAAGTCCTGCAGGCATTCACAATATCTATACCCCTCATAATTTTGTATACCTCTGTAGGATTTCCCCTCATTGTCTTATGTTCCAGCAAATAAAGTGCTAACCTATTCAATCTTTCCCTATAACTTAGGTATATTTGTTATCACAAAGAAATCTCCATTCTGGGGAGATCGGTGTAGCCATACAAAGAGAGGGATAGACAATAGCTTCTACCACACAGAATAGAAGATGGTGGGAGAGATTGGAGTTTCTGAGTGCTCTGTGAACCAGAAGATCATTGCTGCAAGTGCCCAGTATGACCTGTCCATAATGGGCCGACCTAGGTGCCACAGCAGCACCACATCACAATGCTGAGGGGCCACACTGACCACTCCAGCCTGTCCTATACCAGCCCCCATAGACCAACTCTCTGCACCAAGGTTTGGACAATTCATTGCTGAGGCAATGCTGGGGGGGCGGGGTGGAGGGGGGCAGGGATTCACACCAACTTCTTGGCACAGCATCACACAGCCCAAGTTCATATAAAGTAGAGTAGACTAATACCTGTGAGTGTTCACACTGGTGGACCAAGATGGGTATAAGAGCTCTGAGTCGACTGTCACCCTCCACTCCATCCGTCAAAAGTGGAATTTCCCGGTGGCCAAACTTCTAAATTACGATTCCCATTCTTGCTTCAACATGTCAGTCCATAACCTCCTCTTTGTGCTAAGATGAGGCTACTGTTGGGATGAAGGAGCAACACTTTATTTTCCATCTGTGCAGCCTCCAACCTGATGGCATGAATATCAAATTCTCCTCTCAGAAAAAAAACTCTCCTCCTTCCTCTTCTTCATTTCTCCACTCACCTCTTCTTATCTGCCAATCACTTCCCATTGGATCCCCTCCTCCTTCCTTTTCTTCCATGGTCTGCTCTCCTCTTCTATCAGATTCCTTCTTCTCCAGCTCTTTAACTTGACCACCCACCTGGCTTCACCTATCGCCTTCGAGCTATTCTCCTTCCCCCCCCCACCTTTTTATTCAGATGTCTTCCCTCTTCCTTTCCAGCCCAAAATGGCAACTGTTCCTTTACTTCTATAGGCGCTGCCTGACCTGCTGAGTTCCCGCAGCATTTTGTGTGTGTCTCAAGGATGGTTTCTTGAGTTTTGATCAGGTAACTCACAATATAAGCTTACATATACTTTGCATCAGAATTCCTTGATTTAGGTTTAAGCATTGGCATTGGGAGGATGTTCAACATTGACAGGTAGGGAAAAATGAAAAACAGCATATCACCTTTCTGTTCTACTCCTGACCAATCAGCTCTGTGGTCCTGTCAAAGTTAACTTTCACCTTAATAAAGCATAAATATACTATCAATCATACGACTGCACCAACCTTATTATTAGTTAAGAATTGTATCTTCTCTGTAAGGTTTCATCCACATATTGTATATTAATTCTTTTATTGTGGATAAATTAGGTATATTTCATGTTTGCCAAACTTTACATGGCTTTTGAAGTGTGGCCTATCCATTATTATCTATGTTAAGTAACAAAATACAACTCTGACGGTAAGATATTTTGAAATCTCTCGTGAGATCCTTCAAATATGTCATTGCAATTCTGCACTAAATAATTGACCAGGTCAAAGCTAGGAGACAGTTTGCCCAGCAGTTTGACCTTTAACTTTCCTTTGCTAAATAGCCCTTAATTGATGCAGTTGTCTGTCATCTGGGCAGCAAATGATTTCAGAGAGGTCAATAAGGGAAAGTCTACTGACTTCGTAACAGGACTCTCATTAAAAAATCCTCACTAAAGTGTTGAATGAAAATGTAAAGAATATATTCACAACATTCTTTATTAGTTTGCATCCCAATTTTTAGTTTTCAGAGATAAGCAAAAATACACTTAATTTAGATACAATACGTTTCAGGTCTGGAGGCTGCACTGTGAACTGTTGGTATTCAAACAGTTAATTAATTATAGGCTGGATTTTGGCTGTGACTAGTGGTTTGAAATGGAATCGATAGTATTTAACCATCTAAGCAGCAATAGGTCCAGGACTTATGTGAATGCACTATTGAACACAGACATCTCAGACTCACTGAGAGATTCAGAAAGCTGAATCTGTCAGCTCACATTGCCACTGGGCTGCACAGGCAGAGCTCAGTAATGCATTAATCTGGGAAATCTGAAACTGCAGAATTTGAGACCATTTTGATTTCAATAGGTATTTCAGGGCTATGCAATTTGATTGTAGGGCAAGGGGAAGAGTAAGATATTAGTTTAACATTATTTTCCTTTAATGTTCTTAATTATTTATGTTATGGGGATTTTACTAAATTACTTCAGACTGTTAAGTATCTCTGAATGAGTGATCAGATAGCTTCTGCATTTAGCGTGACATAAGTCCAATTACACTGCAATTTTAAATTTACACAGTACATCCATTGTTTCATGCCTTTGCTATAGTAATTGTTGTTTAAGTGAATTGGGAGCTATTTGGTGTTGGAAGCATATAAGAGCAACAAAATTATCCGAAGGGCGTAAAAGAAAAGTGGTAGGTTATAACTGACTAAATGACATAAACCTGGAATAACAGTGTCACTTTGCTTTCTCTCTCATCAGTGAAAATGCTGCTCTGCTGTCCTAGACATTAAACACTTATACAAATGCTCCGCTGTACCTTGCCATTCAAGTACCGCCTACATTTTAGCATTGATTAAAAAATAATAATACTCTGCCATGGACAGTTCCAAGCCTGGCTGCATAAGAAGGAGGTTTGGGCATAGGGCTAGCAACTCTGTCCTGTAACACCCAGAGCTACAGAAACACCACAGGAGCTCCAAAGGCCACATCCCTGGGAGAGGAAGGATCTTCGCCTTGAAGACGTATTAAGTTGTGCGGTGAAAGCTGAAAGTCCACGGAAGCCACAGGCTGGTCAACCCCCCCATCAACTGTCTGGTATGGAGGGGCCATTGCGCAGGATCGAAGTAAGCTGCAGAAAGTTGTAGACTGTGTCAGCTCCATCATGGACACTAGCCTCCCCAGCATCCAGGACATCTTCAAGGAGCGATGCCTCAAAAAGTCGGCATCCATCATTAAGCACCACCCCCCTCCCATCCAGGACATGCCAACTGCTCATTGCTACCATCGGGGAGGAGGTACAGGAGCCTGACTGCACACACTCAATGATTCAGGAACAGCTTTCTCTCTGCCACCAGACTTCTGAATGGATTATACCTCACTACTTCTTTCGCGCTACTTATTGAATTGAATTGATATACATATGTGTGTGTGTGTGTGTGTGTGTGTGTGTGTGCGTGTGTATACAGTATATATATACACACACTTATATACTTCTTACTGTAATTCACGGTATTTATTATGATGTATTGCAATGTACTGCTGCTGTATAACAACAAATTTCATGACACATGCCAGTGATATTAAACCTGATTCTAATTCCAAGACCACCACCATTGACTCAAGATAGAGGACTCTGGCGAGCTGCTAATGGCTGCCTCTGTCCCAGAAGGAGTGATGTTCTTAACTAACTATCTACCAGACTGAAAAGTAATAAGGTAAATGTTTCTACTAAGATTTAGTTTAAATACTTTCATTGTGATCAATTAGTTATTGTATCAAATGCTGTGTTTCACTGTTATTGAGCAGCCATTGTGATTGAGGATTCTCTTATCGCAGTATTTAACAATTGAAAAAGCAATCAGCTCTGTAAACCCGGCATCAAAGTTACAGGACCTCTGTTACATGGGTGCGAAGCTGAAACCATTTCACGTCAATGTGAAATCAGCAGGAGATGGTATTTAACAACATAACAATGTCATGTTACACTTTTAGATACTTTCTGGGGACCATAGGCTAATAAGGACATTTGTTCAGGCAATAAAAAGCGTAACATGAGAGTATCCCCTGAGGATTTCATACGTCTGCTACCCATCATTGTGCTTGACCGCCTTAACTGAAAGAGGAAGTAGTTGCAAGTGCATTTACAGACTAACAAATCAATTAAAATGACAAAGACAAATATTGTGATATAAGACTTCTACGCTTGCAATTCGAAATCCGTACCTCATAAAAGTGGACCTAATGGGGCAGATTTCTGTTTATACAATAACTAGGTTAACTCAAATTTCCACTGACAAAAGAGGCTGTATATTTACCAGATCAGGATATGACTTACTTCAGGTTGGCTGATTTTAGCTTAAACACAATTTTATAACATGGATGAAAACTTTTCTGCTTTGATATTAAAGAGCGGGAAAGCAGTGTGCCAGTTATAGCTTAGAGCATACAGGGATAGTTATGAAACCCTAAAATTAAAAAAAAATGAAACAACAGTCATTTACACATTGTTTTGAAAGAACAGAGAACTTTATAACACACTCTAATGAAATATTGATCTAAAAGAAAATAATATGCTATTGTTTATGTAATAAAAATATATGGAACATGAAGAAATGTGATAGGTTAAAAATATGTATTCATAAGAGATGTTAGTGTTAAGAAAAGAAACTCTTTCCATTTTGGGCACATAGTGTTAGCATCAAATATATCTAAGTCAGAAATAAAACAGCTGGATACAGTAAAATCTTCCTTTACTTGACCCACCAATGTGTTCCAGGAGAAAATCAGAGGTGATTTATCTGTGCAGTAGATTTTTTTTCAATTTCCAGAATAGTTTTCTTGTAACCTCACTGGTTAAAGGATAAAGAACTTGCATTAGTATAGAGATCAAATCACAAACAAGAGAGAATCTGCAGATGCTGGAAATCCAAGCAACACACACAAAATGCTGGAGGAACTCAGCAGGCCAGGCAGTGTCTATGGAAAAAGAAAGACCCTGGGTCTCGGCCCGAAACATTGACTGTATTTTTCTCCATAGATGCTGCCTGGACTGCTGAGTTTCTCCAGCATTTTGCAGTAGTATAGTGCCTGATAATTTAAGGACACATCAAAGTTATTGAATCATTTTTGAAGTTAAATCTCTCCTGTAATATCATAGCAGTCACCTTCTGCAGTTAATTTACTCACAGGAAGGTGGATGTGGAGAGAATGCTTCCTATAATGGGGGAGTCTTGGACCAGAAGGCACAGCCTCAGAATAGAGGGATGTCCCTTTAGAACAGAGATGAGGAGGACTTTCTTTAGTCAGAGGGTGATAAATCTGTGGAATTCATTGACACATATGACTGTGGAGGCCAGACACTGGGTATATTCAAAGTGGAAGTTAATAGATTCTGGATTAGTAAGCGTGTCAAAAGTTACAGGGGGTAAGCAGGAGAGTGGAGTTGAAAGGGGTGATATATCTGCCATGATGCAATGGTGGATAAGACACAATGGGCCGAACAGCCTAATTCTCCTCCTATGTCTTATGGTCTTATATCCATTGAGAACTGAGTCAGCATACAGAGAGGATGTGCAGCGGCTAATGGACTGGTGCAGAGCTAACAATCTGTCTCTGAATGTGAACAAAACAGAAGAGATGGTTGTTGACTTCAGGGGGACACGGAGCGACCACTCTCTGCTGAACATCGACGACTCCATTGTAGAGATCGTTAAGAGCACCAAATTTCTTGGTGTTCGCCTGGCGAAGAATCTCACCTGGTCCCTCAACACCAGCTCCATAGCAAAGAAAGCCCAGCAGCATCTCTACTTTCTGCAGAGAAAAGTCCATCTCCCATGCCCCATCCTCACCACATTCTACAGAAGTTGTATTGAGAGCATCCTGAGCAGCTGCATCACTGCCTGGTTCGGAAATTGCACTATCTCGGATCGCAAGACCCTGCAGCGGATAGTGAGGTCAGCTGAGAAGGTCATCGGGGTCTCTCTTCCTGCCATTACAGACATTTACACCACACGCTGCATCCGTAAAGCAAACAGCATTATGAAGGACCCCACGCACCCCTCATGCAAACTCTTCTCCCTCCTGCCATCTGGCAAAAGGCACCGAAGCATTTGGGCTCTCACGACCAGATTATTTAACAGTTTCTTCCTCCAAGCCATCAGACTCCTCAATACGCAGAGCCTGGACTGACACCAACCTATTGCCCTCTACTGTGCCTATTGTCTTGTTTATTATTTATTGTAATGCCTGCACTGCATTGTTCACTTTATGCAGACCTGGGTAGGTCTGTAGTCTAGTGTAGTTTTTGTATGGTTTTCACATAGTTCAGTGTAGTTTTTGTATTGTTTCATGTAGCATCATGTACCATTTCCTGAAAAACGTTGTCTCGTTTTTACTGTGTACTGTACCAGCAGCTATGGTCGAAATGACAATAAAAAGTGACAACTTGATAAATACTATATAAAGGGGATTATATTTTGATAACTGTCATCATCAAATTGCAAAGATTTCATAACCAATAATTACTTTTGAGGCGTGATTGCTATATTTTACAGATAAGAAACTTTCATTCCATTAGGATGAGCTAGATTTAAACCTGGAATACAGAAGTGTTAAACTGACTGCCTCACTCACCAGAAAGTATAGACACAGGAAGAAAAACCACATGACATAAAACAGGCAATTTATTTTAAAACTATTATAAAAAATTAAGATGGATTGCTTTTGTAAAATTATTTTGCTTAAATTAATTATAAATTAAAACAGTTTGACTAAAGATCTAAAGCAACAGTAAAGCTGTCATGAGATAAAGTTGGAAGAGTAACACAGCCCACATATATTATGGGACAAAAACTTCACATAGTAATACTACTGGTTAAAAACTTACGATCAGGTAAACAACCTTTCACCACTACACTATGCTTTCTATTGCCAAATCAACTTTGGATCCAGATTGCTAAAGCACCTTGGATTCTACGTTCCCTAACTTTCTGGACCAGCCTGCCATGCAGGACCATATAAGAAGCCTTGTTATAGTTCATGTATACCATGTCTATGGCTTTGCCTTAATCAATTCTCTTAGTAACCTATTCCAAAAAACTCAGATCAGATTTGTAATTCGATGTTTTCATGCTTAAAACTCCCCTTGCCTTTTCAACTGATCACAAATCTCATCCCTAAGAATTTTTTTCTAATAGCTTCCCTGCCACTGATGTAAGGCTCACCAGCCTGTAGTTTCTTGCTTATCCATTCTTGAATTGGAGAGCGACAACAGCTACCCTCCAAATTTTTTGGTTTTTCACCCATGGCTAAAGAGAATGGAAAGATGTCAGTCAGAGCTCTAATTGCCTCTTCCCTTGCTTCTCATAATACTGTAGGATAGATTTCATCAGGCCCAGGGGATTTGTTCATATTAATATGTGCCAATATCTCTAACGAATCTTCTTTCCTAAAGCACCATGTTTCAGACTATCCCCATACACCTCCCCTCACTCTCCATTCTTCTGATCCTTCTCTCTGATGAATACTTTTGCAAAGTATCCAGTCAAGGCATTGCATGTATCCTCTGGCTCCACACAAGTACTTCCTGATGTGACCTACTCTTTCCCTATCTACCCTTTTGCTTCCGGTATATTTATAAGAGGCTTTGGATTCTTTTTAATCCTGTTTGCCTGGGTCATTTCATGTTCCCCTTTTGCTCTCATAACCACTTTCTTAGGATCTCTCCTAAGTAAAGGATTCACATGATAACAATTTCTGTACCTGACATACGCTTCTTTCCTTTTCCTGGTCAAACCCTCAATTTCCTACTTGAAATCAAGGTTTCTGTCTTTACCATCTTGGTTTCTTACCCCCACACAGGACGCGCTGACCCTGAACATATCTACAGCAAATTCAATGTGTTTATATAACATTGCTGCAAGTGTTGTTACTTACTTTGGCCAATACTACTGTGAAACGGCAAGCCGCAGAGTCCCATAGGGCTCATGACAAACACCGTATCAGAATTTTCTGGGCATATTGGGCATACAGCATAAATTCTGCAAATTTATACCAGGTCATTAAGTTTGTAAGAAAGAAGAAAGCCCAGATAAATAAAGTCACAAAGTCCTAGAACAATGAACCAGGTCTTTTGGCTCACCTTGTTTATGTGAACGATTAAGTACGTAGCCACCAACACTAAATCCATTTATTAGCACTTACCTTACAATTATCTAGATACATCTTAAATGATCAGACTATTTTTGCATCGACTCTCCCACAGGCAATGTGCTCCAGATTCAACGTTCTCTCTAATTTTTTTTTTGCAGTTGCACAAACCAACCATTGTTCTGAGCAGGAAATTTTGACACGGCCTGAAAACAGTGCAGCACTTCAAGAAAACATTATATAAACTAAAATTTCAGCTATGCTACAACACAGGTTACATGCACGGGAGCATTTCAGTTACTGTGCCTCCGTGCATCCGCACAGCTAAGAAGGAACAGTGCCTAGATTCAAGCCACCTTACGGGTGCAAAAGTTCTTCCTCTGACCCCCTGCAAGCCTCTTATACTTTACCATAACCCACAGCTCTCTAATTTTAGACATTTCTATAATGGGGGAAATTTCAAGATTCAGATCACATGCACATCAAAGCATGTAGTGAAATGCATTGTTTCCATTAACAACTGGCAGAACCTAAGGATATGTTAGGGGCAGGCCGCCAACATAGCATGCCTACCAAAAACACGGGCACAACAAAACAGAACAAAACAACAGCAGCAAAACATGTCCTTTTCCTCCCTTCCTTCCACATGCCCACACACCCATACAGACAAGCCTCCAACCCTAAGAGGGATCTCTAGTCCTCCTGTGGACTCGCAGACAATGAACCTCAGACTTCCCCAGTGCACTTCCGATTCAAAGCCCCAGGGCTTCAGCCACTGGGCTTCGCCTTCCAGACTTCCGATCAACATTCGGGCTTCAATATTTGGCATTGGTCCCAGTTCTAGCCAATGACAGAACCTCGACCTCCAGGCCCCAGACTCTGGACTCACTGACTCATATATCTAGGGATCACTGGCTCTCATGCCCCCTCCTCAAGGAACAGACAGTGAAATCAAGGAATTTTGGTGGTGGGGTAGAGATACGTCTCTACCATAGGAGGTGTAGGATGCCCATCACTTCTCTAGTCTGCAGAGTAATGATAATATCTGGGGTTGTCTTGTAAAGACACTGCCCAGAAGAAGGCAATGATAAAGCACTTCTGTAAAATTTGCCGATAACAATCATGGTCATAGACCATGATCACCCACGTCATACACAACACAGCATATAATGATGATGATCCTATCTATACCCTTTAATGTTTCAGAAAGGAATCAGACTCACGATTAACTGTAGAAGTAGTCTATCTTTCACTATGGTACTCACAGTGAATTTCTAGCAGTTTCATATGCTTTTATGGTGTGCCGATTTCCTTCTGATAAAAGATGGGTGGGGAGGGAGGCAAGCTGCAGGTGGGGGAGAGGGAGGCAGGGTGAGATGAACTGTAACGGAAGGAAGACAGAGTTCCATCCCAACTTAAACTGATGCTAAAATATTGGGATGATTTATGGAATGTTTATAGACAGGTAATAAACAAATACTTCTAGTCTGCATGAAACGACAGTCTCTCACAGTGGCAGTCGTGAGAAGATTAGTTTGGCTCTCATCTAGCAGCCATTATTCATAAGACGGTGTTTGATGCTGATCTGTATTCCATACAAACGATACTGACTCCCTGTGTATAAACACGCCGTTAGCGTGGCAGCAAGCCTTGAAAGGACATTGGGGTTATTAGATTGTCTGTTCTGGAAACTTCCACTCTTGCTCCACCAGTGTTCGTGGCTGAAGAAAGCTTGGAATGGCATATTTCTAGAGTTATGTAATGTCATTTCTGGATAATTAACTCACTCTCCAGTTCAGTCTGCACTCCTTTAAACATTCAAATGCCTGTGGGTGGCTCATTAGCTATTAGTCCTACAGAACAAGCATAAAGTCATGGAGCACAAACACAGATCTTTCAGCCCTCCCTGTTCCTGCTGATCATCAATTACCCATCGATATCTACCAGCACGTTGTCCTTGGCATTTAAAACTTAAAACAATGTGGTACTGGCCCTTTGGCCCACAATGTTGAGCTGATCTTTTAACCTTCCCTAAGATCAATCTAACCCTTCCCTCCCACGTAGGCCTTCATTTTTTTCCATCCATGTGCGTATCTAAGAGTCTCTGAATCTTGGTAATGCATTTGGCTCCATTACTACCCCTGGCAGGGTGTTCCACGCATTCACCACTCTCCATGCAAAAAAAAACACCTCTGATATTCCTCCTGTACTTCCCACAAATCCCCTTAAGTGATGCGGCCTTTTATTAGCCATTGCTGCCCTAGGCAAAAATGTTCCGGGCTGCTCACTCTTACCAATGCCTCTTATAATCTTATGCACCTCTATTACGTTATGCATCTCCAAAGGGAAAAGCCCTATCACCCTCATAATACATGATCTCTAACCCAAGTAGCATACTGGTAAATCTCCTCTGCACCTTCTCTAAACCTTCTCATAATGAGGCGACCAGAAATGAACACAATACCCTAAGAGTTTTATATAGCTGCAACATTACCTCAGAGCTCATGTGCCCTGTCACCTGACTAACCTTTTTATCCATCCTATTAATTTGTACAGCAATTTTTGGGGATCGATGGACATGGACCCAGGGAGTATAGCTATGAGCAACTGAAAAGAGTGCCAAATTTCAGTAAAGATTTCATATAATGTGCCTCTGAGGAGTCTGAAGAATATTAGGGGAAATTTTACAACTTCACTGACCAGGCAGTAATTGGAGCGCTTCTTCCCCAAATGTCAATCCATTCATTTGAAGAAGAATGAGGCTTAAGGCCAACAAACATGACAGTCTGAAGCTCAAACAAGTATAAAAGGAAAATGATGTTACAAGTAAAAATATATTCCATTGGTCGGACAGCATCTGAAAAGATGTGATAATTTGAATTAGTCTAATTCAAAATATTTTTGAACAAAAGACTACACACACAGCATATTTTAACTCTAAATGCATGTAAAAACAAGTTAGGAGCACGTCATTAGTGAAACTATCACTGGAAAGAATACAATGAAATTCCTTCTATATTAAAAGATGCTTACAATGTCATTCCTGATGATATTTTAAGCTGCCATTCTACCACTTGAGTTAACTGTGGTGTTATGGGAATGAAACATCGTTTCAATCCAATAACTGCTGTTTGATGTTCTACAGAAATAGTCATAAACCACAAAAAGCAACAACATCATGGAAATGTTTCAAAGAATTAGAACATTATTAATTGAGGTGACCCCTGTGCTAAGGCTGGTTGGGTAATAGAAATTCACTCTTACAGAATTCTCAAATGTGAGCTACAGGACAAAATTTTCCCCTTACAGAATTTATGAGAAAATAGCTCATAAATCAGTACATTTTATTTCAATTAAAATTCATAATTTTTTAATTAAAAATCATTTTCAGAGCACTTTAGTCAAGTAACTTTTTTTCCTCTGGTAAACAAAATGACAAACTGATGACAGAAAGACAATTCCAAGATGGCGCTGGTGATGTTATGCAGGCAGCTTACAAAACTACTAGATATACTTCTTTTGAACTACGATTGCTGTATCCGCAGCCTGTAATTTCCCTTTAAGATATGTACCTATGAACTGTCTAAACAATCTAGTGATTTCACAATCTCCCGAAGGATTCAGTGAAGACGCTCACAAATTTCTACAGATGTACTGTGGAGAGTGTTTTAACTGGCTGCATCACTGTCTGGTATGGGGTGGGGTGTCACGACACAGCATTGAAATAAGTTGCAGAAAGTTGTAAACTCAATCAGCTGTATTATGGGCACTAGCCTCCCCAGCATCCAGGACATCTACAAGGATCGATGACTCAAAAAGTCAGCATCCATCATTAAGGAAACCAATCACCCAGGACATGCTCTCATCTCATTGTTACCATCAGTGAGGAGGTACAGGAGACTGAAGATACACTCTCAGGAATATCTTACCCTCTGCTCCTCTGATTTCGGAAAGGACATACCTCACTCCTTTTTTCCTCTTTTTGCACTACTTATATAACCTGATACTGATTCTGGTTCTGAGTTTGACTTTCAGGAATGCACCTTGAAACGGATGAAGTTTGGTCATCACCCAGACAGGTTTCAAACCAGATTAAGGCACCAAGACTCGGGAGCAGAAAATGAATCTGTATTTAGCCCCACTACTCTGTGCTAGCCAAGGCCCCCCTCACGAGCCAATCCCTTCTTTTATGTACAGTATTTAATATTTCAGTAATATTTTAAATATATTGTTTGATTAAGCATTCTTGTTTATTAAATAATCTATTATAGATTTTATGTAAAAGTATATGAATGACATACATCATCATGCCACTACGTCATACATGCATGCCCTGCTTAAGGTCAAATTGAAACTAAGACATATTCTCCTGTGCTGAGAAAATTCTAACAGTGGTGGATGCTCCAAGGCCAAAGGATGTGTCGCAATTGTGGTCCTTCTCGGGATTTGTCAGTTACTATCACAGGTTCCTGCCAACTTGGCTACTGTGCTCCACCCCTTGAATTCATTGCTGCAGATTGGGAAGAAATGGCAATGGACAAAGCACTGTGAGGAGGTTTTCAAAAAGGTTAAGCAAATGCTGATGTCAGACACTGCTCTCACACAGTGAAGCTTGCCTGTGACTTGTCACCTTATGATATCGGCGCAGTCATGTCACATGCTATGAGTGGTGGAAGCGAATGCCTCATCGCCTTTATATCATGATCCTTTACTGCTGCAGACAAAAACTATGCACAAATTGACAGAGAGGCCTTGAGTCTAGATTGGGTGTAAAATGTTTCAACCAGTACTTATATGGGAAAGGGTTTTCCCTTGGTACTGATCATCAACTGGAAAATCACAACCTGTGTGGATTGGTGATAATATCTCCTCCTTACTAATGATCAATACTGGTGCACCTCAAGGGTGTGAGCTTAGCCTATTACTCTACTCCTTTTATACCCATGAAACTGTGGTTAGGTATAGTAGCTCAAATGCCATCTATAAATTTGTTGATGATAGAACTATTGTTGGAAGAATCTCAGATGAGAGGACGTATAGGAGCATGATATACCTGCTGGTTGAGTGGTGTTACAGCAACAACCTTGCACTCAATGTCAGTACGATAAAAGAGCTAATTGTGGACTTCAGGAAGGGTAAGTCAAGGAAACACAACCCAATCTTCATAGAGGGATCAGAAGTAGAGACTGTGAGCAATTTCAAGTTCCTAGATCTCTAAGGATCTGACCTGGTCTCAACATGTTGACCCAGCTATAAAGAAGGCAAGACAGCAGTTATACTTCATTAGGATTTTGAGGAGATTTGGTTTGTCACCGAGAACTTCTACTGATGTACTGTGGAGAGCATTCTGGTGTGGGGGAGGGGATGCGGGGGTTTCTACAGGACAGGATCGTGGAGGTACAGAAGCCAGAATGCACACACTCAGTGATTCAGGAATAGCTTCTTCCCCTCCATCATCCAATTCCTAAATGGACATTAATCCTATGAACACTACTTCAATTTTTTCTGATGTTTGGAGATGGGCTCTGTTTTTTGGAGGGCTCAATTACAGGATTGAATTCAAGAGGAGGACTAATCATTGAAATGCTAAATGGATTGTCCCATTTACCCTTTGAAAAGGAAGTACCTGAAATATTTACAAAAGAGGACACTCCCTAATGCAAATCAAAAGTCTTCCTATTATGGCAGAGATGATCTAAAGGAAATCAGAAAAGACCCCTTACTGTCTCAGCTCTATATGGCCACCCAAAATGGCTGGAATGTGCATTTTTACCAGTACGGGGATAAAGCTGCCCCTTGACGGGGGTTGCCTTATATAGGGATTGAGATTTGTTGTAGCATCCAAGCTGGAAAGCTAAAGTATTGGCATTGCTGCATACTGCTCATTTAGGCATGGTCAAAATGAAAGCCTTGGCTCAAAGTTTTGTCTGGTGGCCTGGCACAGGACAGCAGATTGAGCAGTTTTCCATGCACTCTTCAGGATGCTAACACATACAGAAGCTGCCAAGGGCAGCGCCTATTCATCCCTGGGAATGGTCTGCATTGCCCTGGCAGAGGATTCATTTGGATTTTGTTTGACCATTCACAGCACAAAGTTTTTGGTAGCAGTGGATGCAGCTACAATGTGGCCAGAAGTGTTCCCAATAGCCTCCATTACAGCCTCGCTCACTGTTGATGTGTTGAAAAGCCTCTTCTCAAGGATTGGTGTTCCTGAACACTTAGTCAGTGACAATGGACCACAGTTTTGTTGCGGAAAAGTTTCAGTCATTCTTGAAAATGAATAGAAGAAGACTTATTACATCTGCATCATACCACCTAGCCACAAATGGCTTGGGGGAAAGGTTTGTCCAGAGTCTAAGGAACACGCTGTGGGCAATGTCAGCAGAACACACTTCACTGACACTGAGTCAGAAGCTCACCAATTTCCTCCTCACACTCCACAACCAGCAAGTCAATGCTGTTCCTTACATTCATGCTTGGACCAACTCAAACCCAACCTCTGAAGAAGCATGCGGGACAAACAGCTGAGACCAATTGAAGGCTATTCAAGCAAGGGTGTTCAGTATTTCACTCCTGAACTTGCAGTCCTGGTGAGGGACTACAGAGGTGATCAAAAGTGGGTACTTGGAAAGATTAAGGATGGAAATGGACCACTCTCCTACACAGCGCTGATTCGAATTCAAAATCTGTAGCTTCTTTCGGTACTGTGCAGTAGGCCCACCCCACCCTACACCCATAGCACACAGTGCCACAGACTGTCAGAAAGCTCTCCACAATACATATGCAGAAGTTTCTGAATGTTTTAGGTGATGAATGGGATCTCCTCAAACTCCTAATAAAATTTAGCTGCTGTCTTGCCTGCTTTATAGCTGCATCGATATGTTGGGACTAGATTAGATCCTCAGAGATCTTGACACCCAGGAACATGAAACTGCTCACTCTCTCCACTTCTGATCCCTCTGTGAGGATTGGTTCATGTACCCTCATCTTACCCTTGCTGAAGTCTGCAATCAAGTCTTTCGCCTTACTGACATTGAGTGCAAGATTTTTACTGTGATACCGCTCAAGTAGCTGGTATATCTCACTCCTATACGCCGTCTCAGCTCTATCAGAGTTTTTACAAACAATGGTTGTATCACCGGCAAATTTATAGATGGTATTTGAGCTAAGCTCGTCACACAGTCATGGGTATAGAGAGAGTATAGCCGTGGGCTAAACACAACTCCTTGCATGCGTGTGCATCTCAGAGAGTCTGATATTTTCTGGAGATGACACTTTGATCAGTTGAGGAGAGAAGAGCCAATTGTCAGAGAAGAAAGGTTGCTAGAGCTGTCAGAACCACTTCCTGCAATCCCAGAGCCAACTTCTACAATCACCATGGAGGAGGTCCCAGAACCAGCCACAAGTCTCAGGCAGAGTGACCTTCCTTGTCAGGAAAACATAATCCCACAAGAGTACTAAAGCCTCCAGGGAGGAGAGTTGTGTATTTAATATTTCAGTAGTTTTTGAGTAATATTGTAAATATATGGCTTAATTAAGCATTCTTGTTTGTTCAAAGTATGTGAATGACATACAGCACACATGAACACCTTGCTTAAGGTGAAAATGAAACTATGGCACATTCTCCTGGGTTCCCGCCTTTCTGCTTTCAATTAGTTTTTTGTTTTAGAGTTACAAAACATAACACCTTCTGGTTGTGTTTGACCCATCTCACTCTCTTCTCACTATTACCATCCGACAGGTGGTTCAGGAGTTTTGGGTTCCATGCCTCCAGGTTCAGGAACAGTCGTTGCCCTACAGCCAATGGGCTCCTGGACCAGCGTGGATGGTTTCACTCACCTCATTGCTGAACTGACTCCACAGCCTGTAGACTCAATTTCAGGGACTCTACAGCTCATGTTCTCAGTAATTTTTTAAATTCTTTTTTTATTTTTTGCATGATTTGTCCTTGTGCACAATACATGTTTGCCGGCCTTTTTATGTATGATTTTTCATTGTCCTGAAAGTGATTGCAAGAAAATGAATATCAAGGTTGTATTTGGTATTCACACTTTGATAATAAATTTACATTGCACGCTGAATTTTGAAACTATTGACAACACATGACTCAAATGGGAGTTCTAATGATGCCTGAATCACAGGAATGTTGCCCTAGTAGCCGCTGAAGGGACGGGGCAGGATAACATTTTGCATGCTGTATATAAAATTTCAATGTTCAAAGAAGATTTATTATCAAAGTAGAGTGCATGCAAAAGCTTGGGCACCCCAGTCAAAATTTCTGTTACTGTGAATAGCTAAGCGAGTAAAAGATGACCTGATTTCCAAAAGGCATAAGGTTAAAGATGATACATTTCTTTAATATTTTAAGCAAGATTACTTTTTTATTTCCATCTTTTACAGTTTCAAAACAACAAAAAAGGAAAAAGGCCCGAAGCAAACGTGTGGGCACCCTGCATGTTCAGTACTTAGTAACACCCCCTTCAGCAAGTATCACAGCTTGTAAACTCTTTTTGTAGCCAGCTAAGAGTCTTTCAATTCTTGTTTGGGGGATTTTCGCCCATTCTTTCTTGCAAAAGGGTTCTAGTTCTGTGAGATTCTTGGGCCGTCTTGCATGCACTGTTCTTTTGAGGTCTACCCACAGATTTTCGATGATGTTTAGGTCAGGGGATTGTGAGGGCCATGGCAAAACCTTCAGCTTGTGCCTCTTGAGGCAGTCCATTGTGGATTTTGAGGTGTGTTTACGATCATTATCCTGTTGTAGAAGCCATCCTCTTTTCATCTTCAGCTTTTTTACAGATGGTGTGATATTTGCTTCCAGAATCTGTTGGTATTTAATTGAATTCATTCTTCCCTCTACCAGTGAAATGTTCCCTGTGCCACTGGCTGCAACACAAGCCCAAAGCATGATCGATCCACACCCGTACTTTTTGGAGAGGTGTTCATGAAATTCTGCACCCTTTTTTCTCCAAACATACCTTTGCTCATTTTAGCCAAAAAGTTCTATTTTAAATTCATCAGGCCACAGGACTTGCTTCCAAAATGCATCAAGCTTGATTAGATGTTCCTTTGCAAACTTCTGATGCTGAATTTTGTAGTGAGGACGCAGGAAAGGTTTTCTTCTGATGACTCTTCCATGAAGGTCATATTTGTGCAGGTGCCGCTGCACAGTAGAAGTGCACCACCACTACAGAGTCTGCTAAATCTTCCTAAAGGTCTTTTGCAGTCAAACAGGGGTTTTGATTTGCCTTTCTAGCAATCCTACAAGCAGTTCTCTCGGAAAGTTTTCTTGGTCTTCCAGACCTCAACTTGACCTCCACCATTCCTGTTAACTCCCGTTTCTTAATTACATTACAAACTGAGGAAATGGCTACCTGAAAATGCTTTGCTGTCTTCTTATAGCCTTCTCCTGCTTTGTGAACATCATTTATTTTAATTTTCAGAGTGCTAGGCAGCTGTTTAGAGGAGCCCATGGCTGCTGATTGTTGGGACAAGGTGTGAGGAGTCGGGGTATTTATAAAGCTTTGAAACTTGCATCACCTGGCCTTTCCTAATGATGACTGTGAACAAGCCATAGCCTTAACAAGCTAATTAAAGTCTGAGACATCGGTAAAAGTTGTCTGAGAGCTCAAATCTCTTGGGGTGCCCAAATTTTCGCATGGTGCTCCTTTCCTGTTTTTCACTGTAAAATTGTACAAAACAAAAATAATACACTAATCTTGCTTAAAATGTGGAAAAGAATGTTTCATCTTTAACTTTATGACTTTTGGAGATCAGTTCATCTTCTACTCACTAACTATTCACAGTAACAGAAATTTTGACTGAGGTGCCCAAACTTTTGCATGCCACTGTATGTACAGTATATATGTACAACTTTGAAATTCATCTTCTTTCACACATGTAAGTTTGAGATTGCCCAATACTGATGAAGTGTTGCATCCAGCGTATTAAGATATTTCTCTTCACAGATACTTGTGAAGTTAACAAATCAATTGCTGCCTGAGTAGTGCTTGGAGCTTATGCAAACATGAGGAAAAGCATCTTTGAAAACCGTGATTTAAAGGTCCAAACACAATTTTTGGTTTATAGAATAATCATCCTTTGTACTTTACTATATGGAGTTAATTATATAGTAAAGTAACCTACAAAAGGTACCTGAAAGCCCTAGAACAATTCCACCAAAGATCCTTACAAATGATTTTGAGGATCAGCAGTAAGGACAGATGCACTAACGCCAGTATTCTGGAGGAGGCCAACATGAACGGCATCTCCACCATGATAAAGCAACACCAACTCCAATGGATAGATAATATCTTTCACATCTCCCCAAACAGTTCCTTTATTTCCAGTTGAAGGAAGGTCAGTGAGCTCCTGGTGGCCAGAGAGAACACTTGAAAGATAGCATGAAAGGCGGCCTGAAGACATTCAACATTACATCTGAAAACTGGGAAGACATTGTACTCAATAGATGTACCTGGAGGGAATCCGTTCAAGATGAAGCTGTGCTGCATGTGAGCAGCCTCTGTTGTGCCACAGAGAACAGGCAGTAGCTGTGAAAGGAGAAACTGGGCAACCAAAAGACCCAATTAACCATAGCCACCACTTACTTTGCACCAGAATATGTGGATTACGGATTGGCCTCTACAGCCACCTGAGGACTTATCAATGGATAACCCTTTGGGAGAACATCACACTTGACTTGAGTGATCACACTAGAGAAGTTTCTGTTTGTTGTAAATGAATGGCTCAAAATTAGGTTGTGATATATTTTATCATTAAAGTGAAACTACGTTCCTTTAACTACCAGCCCAGATGGGTAAACGTGTTTGCTATATTATCGGCTAAAGAAATTTCATTTTCATGGCTTTCTATGTGCTCCATGGACTGACATCAGGCTAAGGTTTATTAATGTGTGTGGGGTGTATGGGGTGTCAGGGAGGGTAGCACCTCTGGGGAACATGTTGTGTCCTTTTCAAAGTGGTTAGTCCACCTTTGGTCCCCACCTGGAACTCAGCTCTCACCTGTGGTTCCACGCAGCTGTTTGCATGCGACAGCGGCCACACCCTAGGCAACGGCTTCGACAAGCCGGCTTAACCAGGTGAGGGTAGCTGATTGGTCTCAAACCCTCAGTGAGATAGGGAATTGTCTATCCCAGCATGTGAAGACAGACTCCGGTGGACTGAGCGGACGAGACCAATGGAAGGTCCAGCAGTCAAGAAGGCGGTCTCTGCAAGCGTCGTGGAACGTGTAGAGCAGGACAAGACACTGAAGACGTCCCGGTCATCCACTGCGCCTAGTCCCATCTCCAGCCATTTCAATTCTGTCTTGCCACTGGATCCAGATGACAATTGGGAAGAGGGAATGAGGCTGACACTGCGCAACTCTCCCTCACTGAAATCCAAATCATGCGCTAGTCTCGACACCATCAGGTGTCGAGGTTTTCATCGATGACAACGATGGACGAACATGGATGGATTAATGTGTGTATGGCATATGTTCCTGTTATTCCTATTTACTAAGGGAAATAATAAATGGACAAATCTTTGTTAATGGCTAATAATAACTAACAGTAGTTATTGATACAACAATGCAATACAAGTCATAACACAGAGTAGTCAATGTTCCTTAAGGTATATGCACACCTTTTATATTGCATTGCTTTCCCTTCCCCCAATATTTAACAAACCCGAGCCATTCAATAGCAGGGGACACAGTGCTATTTTCAAAGACCTATGCAGACTCTACCTCCACAACACCACTAGCAGAATTAAATGTCAAAGCTTTACCATAATACCGTATGTTATGTTTCTTTCTTTCCATCATCCTGCTGAGTTCCAGCAATGGTGTTGGTGATGTTTTAGTACCATAGAGAAGTGGGTTGTTTGCATCATCCATGGAAATTATTTCTCAGATGGTTGTTATTGAATGCTGTGAATGCTTGTATCACCCAACAGAAAACAATGAACTCTAGGATAGATAGAGCACACTTCCTTTGGAACTTATAATGAATTCATTTTGAGTCAGAAGGTGCATCGCAACAATAACAAAAAAAACTTTACATAATTCCATTAATGAAGCAGAACAACTCAAAATATTTCACCTGTGTTATTAACAGAAAATAGATTTCTAATCACAATGTTGAAAGGAGATACCGTTATAGATAGAGACAAAACCTTACAGGGTTTTGAAAATAAGGATGAATATTTTAGCTTTGAGCTTGCTTAGCTGGAAGCCAGTGAAAGTCAACAAACCAGGGGTGACAAGTAAAGGAATGCGTATCAATTTTAGGTCTAGAGTCGCAAAATATTCAATAACCTCTTGTTTACAGAGAGTGGGATGAATGTATTGTATCACAGATATAATTACAACATTTAAAAGACAGCTGGATATATACAGCATTGAGCAAAAGTCTTCAACACATATATGCAGCTGGACCACACTCAGGCTGGAGGAGCAACACTTTATATTTGGTCTGGGTAGCCTCCAATCTAATGGAATGAACATCGATTTCTTGAACTTGTGGTAATTGCGCCTCTCCTTCAACATTCGTGCATTCTCTTCTCCCTCTCTCACCTTATCTCCTTACCTGCCCATCACCTCCCTCTGATGCCCCTTCCCTTTCCTTTCTTCCGTGATTTTCTACCCTCTCTTATCAGATTCTCCCTTCTCCAGCCCTGTATCTCTTTCACCTATCAAATTTCCAGCACTTTACTTCAATCCTCCCCCTCTCCCCGTTTCACCACCCACCTGCCATCTAGTACTTTTTCCTCCCCTCCCACCCACCTTTTTTCCAGTCCCAATGAAGGGTCTCGGCCTGAAAGGTTGACTGTTTACTCTTCTCCATAGATGCTGCCTGGCCCGATGAATTCCTTCAGCATTTTGTGTGTGTTGCTTGGATTTCCACCATCTGCAGATTTTCTCATTTATATAACTAGGGTGCCTAAGACTTCTGCACAATACTGTATAGTGATTAAAACAGGAAGATGGTTGGGAAACACACATAAGAGTACTTAGCTTTATATTAGCTCAGTAGTATTATGTATTATTTGGTAAATGAAAATGCATTATACACAATACCGTGCAAAAGTCTTAGGCACCCTAGCTATATGAATGCACCTAAGCCTTTTGCACAGTACTGTAGATGGATAGGGAAGGTTTAGATCAATATCAGCCAAACACAGGCAAATGGGACTATCTTAGATGAGCAACTTGGTCAGCATACATGAGTTGAGCCAAAGGTCCTGTCTCCCTGCTGTATTATTTTATGAGCTTTGAGTGAGGCAGCCTCAGTGAATCAAAATATAACGAGAAAATGTCAGAAATATTCAGCAAGTCAAATTGGTCTGTGGAGACCGAAAACGATTTATATATCAGGTCTTTAATGACTCAGCTGAAAGTGATCCTTTATTTTCGGTTTTATTTCAAATTACTTGCACAGTAATTTTCATTTAGTGCATTGGCAAAATTGAGTCCAGAGTTAACAAAAGCAATAATGAGGGTTCCAGTAGAAAATAAATTATTGCTGACAGTCAGGATGAGGTAGAAATAGGATGAACCTGTTATGGCATGAAAATAAGTTCCAAAATTCAACTTTATATTACATGGTAAAACTTGTAAACCAGGCTTCTAAATCCTTGTACTTTAACCACAATGAAAACTTTGCAACTTTTGTACGTGTTTTTGAATCTAAAGAAATGATACCCTCAGTGAAGATTATTTCACAAAAGAAAAGGAGTTAAAGACCAATAGGCTGTGGACGACGAAATTCATTGCATTGTTAGGAGAATTGGTTACAATGGTGTTGAACAAATTCTGAAATGCAAGACGATGTTTCAATTTACTGTTTGCTCTTAGGGTGTTAGATGTCAGTGAGATATTTTACACAAGGCATGTGTCAAGAAATGGTACTTCAGTGGATTAAGTCTCAAATTTGAATAAACCACCGAAATAAGTGGTGAATTCAAAAGTATAAACTACATTTATATTTCTAAGTGTGATCTGTTTTTGCCAGAATTCACTGAAGTTTTACAGATGACAAGGAAGCTGTCTGCTATGTTGCTATAATGCAAAGAAAAATCTTAAAGAAAAATTCAGGTACTTTCTGAGAAATAAGTAAAATTTCTAAAACCTAAACCAATAAAGTTCCTAACACTTAAAATCCACTTCTACAGAGCTGGTGTTAAAAGCTACATCATGACAAAAAACACCAGTTATTCTGTTTCAGAGACCTCTCAACCCACGAATCCTCCAAGCTAAATCAGATTGACCCAGGAGAGACAGAGTTAATAAGTGAGCACAAATCACTGACGTTGAACACCTGGCACTCTTGGGTGACTACAAGTATAGTCACTGAAGTCTGAGGAGCAAGGTAGGGGGACTGTTAGGAGAAACATTAATTTCATCTAATAACATGTGATGGTACCAAAATCTGTCAGCAATAATTTTGTTTTAAAGATTGTTTCTATCATATACTGTATAAACAGAGTTTGTTTCTGGGTGGTTTGTAACGTATGTTAATCAGCCTCCTCTTCTTACTCGTCCATTGCTTAGACTTCAAAACTGTGGAGTCTCCAACACCCAAATTCACTTTCCCCCTGCAATCATTCAGCTTTTAATATCAAACTGGCATCTCACTGCATCTCCATTTCTGCCTTAGTCAACATTCTGTGCTTCAAGAGCTGGTCACTCCATCTTGATGTAAATTTGTTTAAGAAAGTGAGTGAGATCAGTCAATAGATGGTGGACTCCCCTAGAGACTCCTCTCAGTTTTAACTGAAATCATATCAGAAAGAGGTATTTACATTTAAAATACATTTTCATGACCTCAGATCTACTGAGAAGATGTGTCATTTCTGCCATAATGGAGAAAGTAAAGCAGCAAATTTGTATACAGTAAACTCCTTAAAGCATCAAAATGGTAACAATTGGATAATAGATTTTAAAAAAATGTGACCTGACGACTTAATATGTTGTGGGATATGGGGGAAGATTATTTGGCTATTTGTTGGAATAATGCCATCAGATGTTTATGTCATCTGAGAGAACATCACTTATACAAGAGATTCTGCAGAGCAGCACATGAAATGTTAAGGAACTCAGCAGTTCAGGCAGCATCTACGGAGAAAACTGTCCATAACTTAAGTATCATTTGGAAGGTAATGATCATATTAACAGTATAAATTATGGACTGTGGGATGAATATTGTATTTCTCTTCTTCAAAATAGCTTCAAAGAATCTTTTCCTTCAGTTGAGAGGATAAATTGTATCTCGATTTTCAGCTTCATCCAACATAGTAACACTGCCTTGGTCCTCTGCACTGTACCCTGGTATTTAAAAAAATTTGTTCCTGAATCTATTCAAAATTACCTCTCAGGACAGTTATTGTATGTTTCTCATCTGTTCATCAACAATAGAGTTTATCCAGAACAATTTAATCACCTGCTATCAAAGCTATTTAAATTTATGTTGTTTCATTTTGCTTTCCTGTGTCTGTTGGTGCTTAAATGCATTTATATGGTCCTGCATGATGAAAGAAACAAGTTCAAAGCAGCACACAGAAAATGCTGGAATAACTCAGCTGGTCAGGCAGCATCTATGGAAAAGAGTCAACAGTCCACATTTCGGGCCAAGACCCTTTAAAGGCCTTGGCGTGAAACATCAGCTGTTTACTCCTTTCCATAGATGCTGCCTGACATGCTGAGTTCCTCCAGCATTTTGTGTGTGCTGCTTTGGATTTCCAGTATCTGCAGATTTTCTCATGTTAAAGAAACAAGTTCATTGCAGTCTCTGAAGTGGTTAGCTCTGAGCTCAGCTTAACTCTGAGGTAATATACAGTACTTACCATTTTAAAGATTTCAGACCACATGCACTGCTTCATGGTTAAGCAGCCTCGACTCAACTCTAACTTAACATTATACTGTAAACATATTTTTGGGTGGAACATTTGTAATGGAGAGGCAAAGATGAGTTTGGATTATCAAACAAGCAGAAAGAACTGTAGTGATACAAGAGACCATTCACTAGTTGTAAGGCAGAAGATAGATCAACATTTCAGCTGAGACCCCTTATCAGAACTGGCATCACCATTCCTCAGCTGCTCCTCAATGGACGTGAGCAGAACAGCTGCCTTTCTGTGGAAAAACGACTGGCCTGTTTGAACTCCTGACCTTTACATGGTCGCCATTCCTCCTTTTTATTTTGTTCAGTACAAAAAAGATGGCATCCCACAGACCCCACAGTGCTGATCTGAAGATGGGATTCCACTTAAAACATTGACCTCCTTTTCCCTGTTCCTGAAGCTGAGCTATTGCACAATTCCAGACCTTTCTGTTGCTTTTATATTTTTCCTTCTGCATTGTGCAGTAACTTCATGGATTCTCCCATTTGTGGGATACTCACATGCCTGTGCTTTGCAGTCTCATCTGAAGTTTGCCTCGCTATTATTTTAATGGAGTTGTTTACTTTAAGTGTTAACACCTCAGCTGAAATGCCAGAGAGATGAATTCCAGATGAACGCAATGAGAAGTTGCACACCAACATTTATGGGACCGATTTCTGCATGCCTCTTCATCCTGGAAGGCAAATGAGTGTCCACTGCTGGTTAAGTAAGCAAAACGCACTCGGTGAACTTTTCACTCAGGATAAATCCAAAGATTTACATTTTATTGAATCAGGGCACAGAATTTTACTTACTGTATCTACTGTGAGCACATCTCCAACCCTCCCCTTCTTAGTCCCTCACGTTCTCCAATTACCATCTTCAGTGGGTAAGGCTTTGAAAGCCTTTGCACAGTATATCAAAAACTGTGTGGATGACTAATACTGAGTAAAAGCTTTTACTGCCAAGAGATATTTTTAACTCAAAGCCTCACCGTGGACTTGTTCAACCTTCAAATTACCATGTCTTAAAGCACTTTGCACAGTCCTGATGAGCATGTTTGTGCATGCTTTATCAATCATCTTGACACCGACCATTATGTTCTGCACGCAGCAACACTCATGCAGTCTTCTCTCCTTCACTGTGTGCGTTGCTTCTCTGTGAAACAGAAATGATTGATTGCTTATGGAATATTTATGCGCAGAGCTTAAGTGCTCCATGACCATTTCATTTTGTGCGACGGTGAAAGGTCTGGAACATCAGGGCGCGCGTAAACACACACACACACACACACACACACACACACAAACACACACACACACACACACACACACACACACACACACACACACAGAGTGAAAAATGAAACCACTTGTAAAACATGCCACTAACAGTCCTCAGCATTATGGTGCCTTCCCTCTACACAAACCTTAGAAGGGATAGTATTATATTAACTGTGGTTCAGCAGGAAGCACACTTGGCTTTGACAATGAAAATTAAGGGGTTAACTCCAGCTCCTGTGACTTGGCAGCCTTACATTATAGCTTTTACAATGCCTCAGATTTATTATGCAACATCCTGAAGTTATGAATGCAAGTTTCTTCTTTATAAGCAAACCAATGCACCGCAGCTCCTCATGGGATACCTTCTGCATTTCCAAGACTCAAATAACCCTTAATTACCCAAGTTCATCATGCATATTTCTTGAATTGTACTGTATCTTCAAGGTTTCACTTTACCATCTGCATGAATTTGGCTATGACCAAGTGTTTGTGTGCATGATAGTTCATCCACATCACTTAGACGTAATTCTCATAGCAAGGGTGTAACAGTTATATATCAACATACATATCCACACATCGATGGTATCCAATTAGCTTCTGCTTTAGCTTCAGACTTAGTCAGTTGCTGCACATGCTTAGGGGCTAGTTTTGGATGGAGGGTGGAGGCAAAGTGGAAATACTGCAGAGGTTTAACATTTTATCAGCATGATTGCAGCTGTTTTCCACCTACTGCACAATAGCACCAAAAGGACAATGGACCCAGATCATAAAATATTCAAATACTTGGTGTGCAGTAGAAGGCTATTTGAACCATTGTATCTGTGCTGGCTCTTTGTGGAGATATCAGATTCAGTTCTATTCCCGTGCTCTTTCCCTGTAGTCCTCTATATTCATTGCCCTCAAATATTTGACTGAAATCTTTTAGAAAAACACAGCTAAATCTGCATTTCCGGGCACATATAATATAGTATGTTGTCATATCCTTGAATGTATTGACATCACCTATCACCTTTTAGCTAGCCTCTTTCTCCTTCTCAGTCCTGAAGAGGGATTTTGGCCTGAAAAGTTAACTGCTTATTCATTTCCATAGATGCTGCCTGACCTGCTGAGTTCCTCCAGCATCTTATGTGTGTTGCTTTGAATTTCTAGCATCTGCAGGTTTTCATGTATCTGTGTGTGTGTGTGTGTGTGTATATATATATATATATATATATATATATAGTTTATCCTCACCTAACCCATAGATTTTTTGATCTTCAGTTTTTGATCTTCAGCCTATTATTATTTGTGTGCCTTTGCTCCTTAAATCTTTGTTATTGGAAACAGTTTTGTCAATTTTATATTATATAGATCCATATGGGTTTGAATATACATTTAAAAATTGTGCTTACCATCTAATATGACTGCTGTTATATAAGTGATGAATACTTTCTATAAAGTATGCTTTTCAGTGGCTCTATCTTGGCTAGTGGACAGCAATGGATATTAAAATGGTAGTTGGGATGCTAGTGCCTGGTAGAAAAGGAGGCAACAATTATTGTGAGGTAATAAAGAACAAGATTTGGCAAGTAAATTTGTAATGACAATAGACAGTGGCTGTGGCAAATATATTGATGATATATTCAAAAGGTCTCAGCTATTTGATCTGTGTGTGGCATGAGTAGGAATATTCTCAAAGTGATAACATCATCGGAATCCCAAGAGAGGGGACAGAACAGAAAAAGAGTGCAAAGAATGAAAAGAAATATTGTAACAACAATAATATGAAAATATTATATGAAAATAAGAAACAATATGAAAATATTGTTGGTGACGGGAGAGCCAGAGATAAATGAGATTTTAGTAAGAGAAGGGTGCTGATGACAACATGGTAGAGATATTCAACGGGATGCTAACACAATGCTTTCAAAAATTTTCTAGAGATACAAGTTTGGCATTTGCAACCAGAGACCAGAGCAAACGGCTGGTTAGCTTATGTCCAGATTAAAGACATTGTCAAAGAAGTTTAACTTCAACATTTCCTTAGCTTGGGTACCAAAGTTTGGGTTTGTTTTTTGGAACGGTTGATGAAACAATTCAGGTGAAGTTGCTTGATATGAAGGATGTGAACTTGAGGGAAATATGAAGAGTGGCTTCCTCTGTGGGAATGGTGGTTAAGTGTGCCAGTCAGATTCACTTGAGATGCAATTCAGAAATGTGTGTGTCAGGCCCAGGATTGCTCCTATGTAGTAAACACCCTTATTGACCACAGTGACATGTGTTGTGTGATGTCACAAGGAAACCATTAAGTCATAAGGTCCCAAAAGGCACAATGAATCAGTATGTCTGTTATTGTTCACTGAGATCAGCTTTCCGTGCACTTAAGCTACAAGTGGAGAAGGGGCTGCCTATTGGAAATCAGTGGAATGTTGATGATGGTTCAGCAGTGTGATTGGGCATCATCATTGGTAGAGGTCCCTAAGGCAGAAAGTGTTAAACATTGATATGAGCATTTCAAAATTATTCTGAACTAAGCCATTGACAGTGAGCAGTTTCCATCGACTAACTTGCAATGTTTATTCATTAAATTGATAGCTTCATGATGTTTCAGTGAGTTAGATCCACGTATTTCATAGCCACATATACAACTAAAATGGAGTCAGGAAGTTAGGCTATTCAAGCATTAATAGCAAAAGGGGTTACCACATAGAGTTAGATTGTTTAGTCCATGATGGACAAAGTTCAGCAAGGAATCTCAGGGCTTACATGAACCAGGAAGACATTGTCAGTGCCACAGGGACCAAACAGGATCACTTATTGTTAAGGCAAATATCCTTCAAGTTACTAGGGCCATAGTCGTGGCCGAGTGGTTACGGCAATGAACCAGACATCTTTTGGGGTCAAAAGTAATGGGGAGAAGGCAGGAGAATGGGTCGAGAGGGTAAGTAAATCAGCCATGATTCAAATGCAGAGCAGACTTGATGAGCCAAACAGCCTAATTCTGCTCCTATATCTTATGGTCTTATAGTTACAGAACCATGACGTACAACTGAGTGAATCACATGCTCAGCAATTCAGGAACAGCTTCTTCCCCTCTGTCGTATGATTTCTAAATGGACGTTGAATCCATGAACACTACCTCACTTTTTTAAAATAATATTTCTGTTTTTCAATATTTTTAATCTAACTATTTAATATACTTACCATAATTGATTTACTTATTTACTTTTTTCTTTCTATACTATCATGTATTGCATTGTACTGCTGCTGGTAAGTTAGGAAATTTCACAGCATTGTTGTATTTAAGATGGCTATTGTTTTTCATTTGGGCTTCTGAACTGAAAAGAATGATGGAAGCCTCTGTAGGGAAATTTGAAGGCCATAGTGGATCTAATTAACACTGTTTAACTTTTATTTCAAAGAAGCCATAGATGTATGCAATGTGGAAACAGACCTTCAGCCACCAAGTCCACATGAACTATCAAACATGCATTGCGCTAAACCTACACAAATTGCACATTTTTTCAGTTTCCCCACATAGCCCCTATTTCCAGATGGCACCACGCAACCACAACCAAGGGACATTTTACAGTGGGGATGAGTACGTATACAAAACACAAGAAGTCATGCTTCAGATGTATAAATCTAAAACTGGGCCATATTTGGAGTAATGTCCGGTCACTACCCTATAATAGGGATATAGAGGCTTTGGAGAGGGCACAGAAGAGGTCCGCTGGGATGCGGCCTGCATTGAGGTGTATTAGCAAAGGGGAGGTTTGACAAATTTGAACTGATTTTGCTGGAGCAACTGAGGCTGAGTGGTAAACTTATAGTAGTATATAAAATTGCAAGGTGCCTAGATAGAGCAGATAGTCTATGGGCACACGATAGTGTATTGTTTAAAGTAATGCAATTACAGCATTAGCCACTTGGATTAAATTTCGCCACTATCATTAAGGAGTTTGTATGTTCTTCCCATGTCCATGTGGGCTTCTTCTGGATGTTCCAGTTTCCTCCTACATGCCAAAGTCATATGGGTTAGGAGGTTAATGTGTCCCATTTGGGTAGCATGGGCTCATTCAGCTTGAAGGGCCTGTTGCCTAACCAAATCTCAAAATAAAATAAAATAGTCCATCTTTTTCCCTGAGTAGAAACATATTACTGGGTTTAAGACAAGACATGGAAAGTTTAGGAGCTGAGGAAGACAAGCTTATTATATAGGCAATGGTAGGTGCCTAAAGCATGATGCCACAGGAAGTGGTGGGAGCAAATATGAAAATAATGTTTAAGAGGTATTTAGACAAGACATATGGACAGACAAAACAGTACAAGCCATGTGAAGACAGCTGAGATTTGTTTAATTTAGGTTGGTAAAGGCTTGATGGAGCAAAGGGCCCTTTTCTGTTCAGTTCTAAACTTCCATGTTCTTTATGCAAAGGTGAGTGCTGACTATAAGGTGAAGTGCATGGTGAGTATATAACTTCGGTGATGGAGTAAAGATGAGCAGTGAATCCTCCCTACACAACTATTCCTTACAGAAACCACTACAGCTGCCCTATGATTGCTACAGCTCTGTGGTGGGCATAGTCATCAGATCTGAAATTGAGTCATAAACTATTGAGATTCCCATAGGAATCTCATTTATGTTTCTCATACCCTCCCGCAGAGAAAGAAAAATTTTGTATAAATGGGAAAACAAAGCTTTGACCCCCACCATTTTTATAGATACTCGTTATTCCAATAGTATTCATTGAATTCAGAAGATTGGAGGAATGCTTCTGAGAATGTTTTGTCTCAGCTGCCTTATGAGGAGGCAATATTTGAGTTGGAATAGCTGAAAGAGTTATTTATATGGATGATCCTCCCAAGGTAAGTTTATTTAGAGATACAACACAGATTGCAGCCTTCCAGCCCTTCAAGCCACATTGCCCAGCAGCCCCCAATTTAACCCAAGCCTAATCATAGGACAATTTACATTGACAAATTAACCTATGAACCCGTACGTCACTGGACGGTGGAAGGAAATCAGAGAGCCCAGAGAAGACTCACAAATTCCACATGAAGGACATACAGACTCCTTACAGAATACGTCAGAATTGAACTCTGAGCTCCGATGCACCGAGCTGTAATAGCGTTGCATTAAACGCTAGGCTACTGTGGCACTATTGTGTAAGTACACCTTGTCAAGACATTTAGGGAATTACCTTCAGCTTTATTTCCTGACCTTTTCCCTGCAAACAATATTTGCTTTACGCCTTTCTAATTTCCATTCAAAATCCTTCACTGTCTCTGTTTCCGCTACCCTCTCAATAAATGAGTTCCAGACCATGATCTCTCTGTGCAAGGCCCTTTTCCTTACAGCCATCCTATCCCTTTTTGCTCACAAATTTGAGTTTGTTTACAGTAGTCCTTGAATAGGAGGCAGAGAGTTAGAATTTTGGAAAGAAGGTACAAGAGAAAGATCTTTGATTCTTCATTTTTTTGCAGGGGATTTGAGCATCGCAACAGACAACTAACCCTTTTGAAATCCACTTTGGCCTTTTATGTAATGATGTTAGATTTACATCCTTCTAAGTGAAGAAACCCCTCCTTTTCTCAATCTAAAATCATCAATGCTTTAACCTGAGACATTCCCCTCAGGAACTTCAGAGTCATTCTGACAAACCTTCTCAGAATCTATTATGTTCATTTCATGTTCCGTTAAACTCCAGAAGGTATCAGCCAAGTCTGTTCAATCTTTTATCATAATTAACTTACTTATCAGGAGGGAGGCTATTTGGCCCATTATACCAAAGGCTGTTCCTGAAAGAATAACTCCATCATTCATATTCTTCCTTGTATTTTTCTGTAACGGATTCTCTCTCACACTCCACATAGTAAACACTGGTTGAATCTGGGTCGTTAGAGCTGTAAGGCACCAGCACTAACAGTTGCACCATTCATCCACCACTAATATAATTCAGGTTTGTTAATCTGAATTTAAATTGGCAATCAGCCCATTTCTGTGATGGGATTTAAATGGAGGTCATTGGAATGGTAATCCTGGCCTTTGGATTACAGCAAGTAATTTAGCCACTCTGCCACTCTAGTTTTTTCAATTGCTCAACTCCTCCGTCACAGGATCAACCTAGGGAACCTTCTCTGTACTATCTTAGACCATAACAGCATAAGACAGAGGAGCAGAATTAGGCCATTCAGCTCATTAAGCCAGCTCTGCCTTTCCATCATGGATGATTTATTATCCCCCTCAACCCTATTCTCCCGCCTTCTTTACATAACCTTTGATGCCCTTACTAATAAAGAAACTATCAACCTCCGCTGTAAATAAACCAGTGACTTGGCCTCCACAGCCATCTGCACCAAGGAATTCCACCCTCCTCTGGCTAAAGAATTTCTTCTTATCTCTGTTCTAAAGGGATATCCTTCTATTCTGAGGCCATGCCCTCCGGTCCTAAACTTTCCCACTTCAGGAAACATTCTTTCCTTATTCACTCTAGCTAGGTCTTTCAATATCTTATATTCAAGATAAGCATATACTAGTTTAAATAAGGAGACTAAAAATATTCCAAATACCTCATATCTGATCTCAATAAATATGTGCAACACACATCAAAGTTGCTGGTGAACGCAGCAGGCCAGGCAGCATCTCTAGGAAGAGGTGCAGTCGACGTTTCAGACCGAGACCCTTCGTCAGGACTAACTGAAGGAAGAGTGAGTAAGGGATTTCAACAAATATGTGTACAGTTTTGACAGGAATCGCCTTTTCTTTTTTTACATTCATTTTTACAATAAAATCTTCTATCAATTCCTCTCAATTTTCTTTGCTTAATTTGAGATGTTGCTAAGATAACGACTAAAATCTTTGACCTGTTGTACAATGTAACCTGGAATATTCTTTGCCAAAATTTTATTTTGCTGGACTAGCTTCCAAATTAGTCTGGAGAAACAAAAAGAGTCTCATGCTCAGGAAATCGTTTGCAAGATATAATTCTCAAGTGTGTTCAACAACAGAGACAACAGGACCAGAATAAAAATATGATTTGTTCACTGTAACCATGAGGTTACACAATAGTTTCAAGATTCTTATTCCAGTATTTTGAGAGCTACTACTAAACATAGAATGCAAACTTTAATCAAGGATAATGAGTCATCCCCTGCAGAAAAATAGAATTTTATTGGTCAGTATTACCTATATGAAATACATATATTTTAGATTGTGGATCTCTGTTCTCCCTCCATGACTTTGACTGGACCCCAAAAATAAGGGTTATATAACAAAAGCGATTTCCAGAACCTAATCTTTCATGCAAATCTTTGAAAATCATGTGAAGAAAAAGTTCCCCAGCCATGCCTTTATTGGCCCATTCCCAGTTACAAGGATGCAAAGCGTCAGTTATAAGCATATGGTTCATTTTGCTTTTCAACATTTCTCACTTTGAGCTATCTCCTTCAGATTAAAGCTTCACACTTTTGGTGTCTTGCATGTTTTTAGAGGCACAAGTCAGATATTATTAACTTACTATGATGGCTGGTAGAAATTGGATGATCTTCTATACCCTGTTAGCTTTCCTCTCCACTGAAGTGAGGAGAAAGATATTTTTCATGATCTGTTACTGCCCTGGTTATGTTCAGACTAATTCCTTCCAAGTATTAAATCTGAATCCTTTTGGGCAGTCAGATTTAAAATAACTTCTTGACTTTCATAAATTAGAGATGAGTAAGGATGTAAAATTTGTGAAATACTTTATTCTTTCTCAGCAGTCATGGAGCGTAAATGCCTTTAATCACATTTAATTATTAGTAACAAAATCTCATCTCAAGTAATTCACATGCAAGACATTAATTGTGAAATTATGTTCGCAGATAAAAACTTTTTTATCCCCTTCTTTTTGGAGCCAGTCTTATGAGATAAAAACTAATGTGAACATCAAAGCAATGCTTTGAAGATTTCCCATTGTGGCTCAGCTTTGAGAATTGCAAAAACAATAGTCTAATGAGTTTTGTGGCCTTTTTAATAGACTTTTGGGTTTTACCTTGGATACTGGAAGGCAGTTTGATCAAGTCAGATCAATGAATGAGTACAAAGTTTGCACGCAACTCAGCACTTTCAGATAAGAGGAGGAGGGAACTGGGCCTTGTTTGCTAGTACCAGACTTTCCACATGAAAGCACCACCTCCTCTTGGGAAAGGGATTCCAGTCTCCTTGGTAAACACATAAATTGGATAGGATGCCCAAGGAAAAGCAGTGATTTGGCCACTATCCAAAGCATTTTTATTTTGACTGAACAAGAGTGGAGGATTATAAAAAGGGAGTTGGGAGCTATAGAGGGAGAGCACTACCTTGCTTACAGAGTAACCAAATCTGCTGAACTTTGAAGTTAACTTTTCTCCCCCCCCATTCATCAAATATGACAATGTTAACCTTATTAGTGAACTAAGAGGTTTCTCTTAAGTAAATATCCTACTTCTCCTTGTGAGGCATTCATAATTGTGCCTGCTAGCTGTTTTGCCATAAAAAATATACTGCCACGTCAGAAAAAGCAATTTGACATTTAAAGATGTATAATGACTGATGTGAAACAGGGTTAAAAGTTGCAACCTAGATATTCATGATGCTCACATAAAGGCTCACTGTTAAATTTCCTCCAAATTCACTCTTTCCTGTCCACGTTAAAGAATTTCTTTTAAGATAATGAGTACGGATGTCAATATTCTTTGACTTTGAGACAGAAAAGGAGGGAATTTTGTTACAGATAAGGTTGTCTAGCCACTGAACTGAGATCGGAATCATTTGCTACAGTAGCCTCGAAACAGGGCCAGCAGAAATGAAGATGGCAATCAAATCTGATATGCAAATGTGCAAGTTCCAAGTTCATATCGCCATAAAACTCCCCTCTTTGCAGTTTGATTTTGATGGATCCATAACATGAAAGACATCTTTAAAAGGCAATACTTCAAGAAAGGTGGATGCCATCATTAAGTACACCTAACACCCAGCACGTGCCCTCTTCTCAGTACTACTGTCGGGGAGGAGGTACAGGAACCTGAAGACACATAGTCAATATTTTAGAATCAGTTTTTTCCTCCTCTGCCATCAGATTTCTGGATGAACAATGAACAATACCTCACTATTTTTGCACTAGTTATTTAATTTTTATATATATTTCTTATTATAATTTATAGTATATTTTATGTTTTGCACTGTACTGCTGCTGCGAAACAAATTTCACAACATGTTCAGTGATAATAAACCTGATTCTCTATCTGAAATACTGTATATGCTATTGCTGATCGTCACTGGCATAGCAAGCCCTTCCCTCTCTGCAACTCGTTTTACTTATTTAGAGCTAAAGCGCGGAACAGCCTCTTGTGGCCCTTCGAGCCGTGTCGCCAGCAACCCCAGATTTAACTCCAGCCTAATCACAGGACAACTTACAATGGCCAATTAACCTGCTAACCTTCACATCTTTGGGATGTGGGAGGAAGCAGGAGCACTTGGCTGAAACAGACGCGTTCCACCACGAGGATGTACAAACTCCTGAGGGAGGAGATCAGGATTGAATTCTGAACTCCAAGGCCTGAGCTGTATAGCATCAGGCTAACCACTATGCTACCGTCCGTGTCGCCCCAATTGTGATCTCCTTACTTCAGATCCAATCTGATCTACCTATCCACTATTCTAATAGCTAATATGTGCTGCCTTCAGCACGTCCTTGGGTTGTGTTGGATGTTAATGCAAACAACGCATTTCATGTTTTGATGTAAGTGTGATCACTGAACCTGAATCTGATTCTTCACTCTTGCATCATCCCGATTTCCTTATCTGATCCATAATCCTGTTGCCTTCAACCCCAGCTGCACCATTTTCTCTTCATCTGATGTGATATAGGACAGTCTCCTTGCTCTGCATGACCCTAGACATGAGCTCGATCTGAACCTCATGACCCTATGTTGAGTTTCTCAAAAGGAAGCACCAATCCAATCTGGCTAATTACATACCAGATTATCAATCACCAACAAAACGACTCAAGGAGCAGAGTTGTGGAGAGAGGGCTGAGCGGGCTGGAACTTTATTTACTGGAGTATAGGAAATTGAGAGTTAATATTATAGAGCAACCCACACAAAATGCCAGAGGAACTCAGCAGGTCAGGCTGTACCTGTGGAGGGAAATGAACAGTTGACATTCCAGGCTCAGACCCTTCACTGAGAGTGTATAAAATAGATAGGGTGAATGTGCGCTGTCTTTTCCCCCAAGAATGGGAATCAAGAACTAGAAGACAAAGACTAACAGTGGGAATAAAGAGATTTAATAGGAGACTTTCTCATTGGGAAGGTAGTTTGTATATGGACTGAGTCAGAATTGGAATTAGGTTTAATATCACTGGCACATTCGTGACATTTCTTGTATGTGGCAGGAGTTATTGCAATACATAAAATTACAGCAAGAAGTATATACTGTATATATTTTAAAATTAGATTAAATAAGTAGTGCAGAAACAGAAAAAGATAATGGTGAGGTTGTGTTCACGCGTTCCTTGTCCAATCAGACGGCAGAGGGAAGAAGCTCTTCCTGAGTGTGTTCCTTCGGGCACCTGTACCTCTTCCCTGATAGATGCCGTTTTTTTGAAGTATCGCTCCTTGAAGTTGTCCTGGATGCTGAGGAGGCTAGTGCCCATGGTGGAACTGAGTTTATGCCTTTCTACAGCTTACTTCAGTCCTGTGTGGTGCCCCCCCCCCACCAACGTACCAGATGGGGTACGAAAGAAGAGCTAGTTAGTCCTGACGAAGGGTCTCGGCCCGAAACGTCGACTGTACCTCTTCCTAGAGATGCTGCCTGGCCTGCTGCGTTCACCAGCAACTTTGATGCGTGTTGCTCAAAGATGAATATTGGCTTTATTTGTCACATGTACAATGAAGCATTGAAACATACAGTGAATGCGTCATTTGCATCAACGATCAACACAGTCAAAATATGTGTGGGGGCAGCCCACAGGTGTCGCCATGCTTCCGGCGGCAACATAGCTTGCTCACAACTTACTAACCCTAGCCAATAAACCCTTGCAATAGGGGACAAAACCGGAGCACCCAGAGGAAATCCACTCAGTCACAGGGAGAACGTACAAATCCCTTACAGACAGTGGCGGGAATTGAACCCAAGTTGCTGGTGCTGTGAAGGTTATGCCATGTTACTGTACTGCCCATTATAATTATTGCTATTGCTTCAAAGAAAGCTGCAAGGACTCTGAGGAGAAGGGTCACAGTTTTGGACACTCTTGCCAAAATAATTATAATTTGTGTTGCAAACCAGAAGCCATCTACTTTAAGTTTATAAATGGCGATAACTGATAATGTGCTAAGGTCAAAGAATGGAATAACATTACTTGTTCGGAAACTTAGACTTGGAAATTCTGTAGTTATACACTTCAGAACTTTTTACGAATAATGCTTGTTTTGAAATTTGAAATAAATGGCAGACTGTGATCATCTCAAGCAAAAGAGAATCAAAGCACCTACTTATTACCATTTCTTCATCATCAACACCCTGTGAGTTACCATTGATCACATATTTAGCTAAACTATCTATCACAGGGGTTCCTAACCTGAGGTTGATGGACTCCTTGGTTAATGGTAGGGGTCCATGGCACTAAAATAGTTGGGGACCCCTGATCTATGGCTACAATGGGTGATAGAGTCTGATTAGAGAAAACACAGTAACTCCCAAAAAGCATTTTCACTATCTAAAAGACAAAAGGCAGCAGTGTGATGGAAGCTACTCCATTTGGCTCGATGAGTTCAGATCCAATAGCGTTTGATGCTGTCCAGAATAGAACAATCCTTTTCATTGGTGCCCATGTACCCCTACATATTCACGGCCTCTGAACACTGATTCACCGTGGGTACCGTCTATAAAAAACTCTCTGATTGCATTCTATGGCTACTGTGAAAAGAGCTCTTAAATACAAGAGCTTGATCACAAAGGGAGTCAGGAACAGCCGGCGTACGGTGAGACCCTTTAAAGTCACACATCAGTGTGATACGGAAATATATTACCATTCCTTCATCGTCACCAGATTTAAATCTTGGAATACCCCATTAGCACCGTGAGAGTATCGCATTGTATTGCAGAAAAACTGCAACTTTTCAAGAAAGAAGGGTATCATTATGTTCTCAGGGATAATTTGATTGGGAAATATACGCTTACCTTTATTGTATACTGACATATGATATAGATATATATATATGTAAAGGTGTCTTTATCTATTTATTTATTGGGGTACAGCGCAGAATAGACCCTTCTAATTCTTTGAGCCACACCACCCTGCAATCACCCGATTTAACCCTAGCCTATCACAGTACAAATTACAATGACAAATTAACCTACCAACGGGCATGTCTTGGACTGCAGGGGAAACCAGAGCACCCGGAGAAAACCCACACGGACACAGGGAGAACGTACCAGCTCCTTGCTGACAGCGACACCTCTGCCTTGGTTTCCTCACCTCCCTCTAACCTGATAGTGACTCTCTATACTATCACCATCTCCATAATACACTGAGACCCAGACTGCCAGTTTAAGACCAGTGCATTGTTTGTTAAGGACTAATCACTAATCCATTGCTTCATGCAGGAGAATCAACTCAGTATGTTTTTCTTCTTATTCTTCTGCTGACATTCAGTTTGAATTTAGGCACAAAACCTTGTACTTTGCATGGGGAACTCAGATAAGAAAATATTCCCTTTTAACTTTTACTTTGACATTAAAAAGAGTAGGATTCCAAGTGTTTTGCCTCACTGCCACAAAGTCCAGTGGGACATATAGTTCTCCACAGAAACTAAATTACAACAATAATGGGCTGCTGTTATTATTTTTGCAAATGTTGTGATTACAGTAATGCCCAAGGCCCACCAGAACCAAGTTTTGAACGGACCTTTCAATTATTAGCAACACCCAAACAGACTGGTTAATTAACTATGCAAAACAGCTATTTGCAAAATTTGGAGTTGCATTTGAAATATCCTATTAAAAGGCAGTGTGGAGATACATCACTACCAAAGGAGGTGTAAAGTGCTCCCTCCCTTTGTTAACCTGCAGGTAACTCTTGGGCAAGGTGTAGCACTTGCTTAGACACCCTCTCACCCGTCCTCTGAAGAGTATTGATGATGAAACTGGGATCGCCCATCTTGTAAAGACACTGCCCAGGAGAAGACAATAGCAAACCACTTCTGTAGAAAAATTCGCCAAGAACAATCATGGTGAGAGATCATGACTGCTTGCATCATACTACACGGCACAATAGACAGTAGGTGCAGGAGTAGGCCATTCAGCCCTTCGAGCCAGCACCGCCATTCACTGTGATCATGGCTGATCATCCACAATCAGTATCCAGTTCCTGCCTTATCCCCATAGCCTTTGATTCCGCTATCTTTAATCAGAATGATGATGCTGATTAAAAGATCAAAAATAACTGGGGAAGAACCTGTTGAGCTGATGGATGGAATGATTGGTTTGGGAATGGGTGGAATTCCATTAAGGTTGGGGTTTGGGGATAAAGGGGTGTGAGATATTATGGTTTCTTACATATTTATACAGATGGTTCAAAAGATCCAGTGGCAGGTCATTCTGATGTGCCTGTTTATATTTCAAAAGTTCAGGTGGCTAATAAGAAAATATAATCAGACAAAGTACCAGTATTCATATCTGAGATGGTTGCTATCCTTTTAGCGTTGGAAATAGTCGAAGAGTTATGCCCTTATATACAGTATCATGTACAGTACTTCTGTGTTTTGCTTCGTTCTCAGCTATGATATCTATTAAAACAGCAACTTCAAATTGGAGGCCAGACATTCTTCTAGACATTCCAGGTTAATGTATCCATTCTTATGGGTCCCTGTCCGTGTTGGGGTTCAAAGAAACAAAGTGGCAGATCTTTTCGCCAAGCGATTACTAAAAATTAAGGATGTACATCTGGTGCGCCTTGACATAAAGGGGAGATGAAAGCTGTAATGAAAACAACTATTCAATCACTCTGGCAACAAAGTTAGCATAAGGAAAAGAAAGGATGGCATTTATATAAAATTCAGAGTATTGTTGAGAGTGCACCATACATTGGTTAAATGTAGATCCCATAACATGCATAGGAAATAGTTAATTGCAGAATTGAGATCTTTAGAAAGGCTCAGTTTAACATGAATGGTTTATTCTGATATCACCACCATTGTATTCAGCTTTCTGAAAAACATTAGACTTTTTGATATCATATGAGCTTTCTTTGAATCAGAATCAGGTTTATTATCACTGGCATGTGATGTGAAATTTGTTAACTTAGCAGCGGCAGTTCAATGCAATAAATAACCTCCACATTACAACTATAGAAGTTTTTGAGTGTATTTGTTGACACGCCAAATCTCGTCAAACTCCTAATAAAGTATAGCCGCTGTATTGCTTTCTTTTTGTAACTACACTGATATGTTGGGACCAGGTTAGATCCTCAGAGATCTTGACACCCAGGAACTTGAAGCTGCTCACTTTCTCCGCTTCTGATCCCTCTATGAGGATTGGTATGTGTTCCTTCATCTTACCCTTCCTGAAGTCCACTATCAGCTCTTTCATCTTACTGACATTGAGTGCCAGGTTGTTACCGTGGCACCACTCCACTAGTTGGCATATCTCACAGGCAGAATTGAATGTGTATACTTCCTGCTTCTTTGCTTCACGTTCCGGTTCAGTAGTTGGTGGTAATGCACCTTACGTTGGTCTGCCAGCCTTCATTAAACTTTACCAAAAGAAGAAGAAAGGAGTGTGGGATTCTTTGACACCCAGAGAAATTGGTGCACACTTGCGGGTTCTGCTACATGTCAGCAGCCTAACTGTTGTCCCAGAGACCTGCCAGAAACTTCCCAGTCCTGATGAAGAGCTTTGGCCCAAAACAATGACAGTTTGCTCCCCTCCATAAGTGTTTCCTGACTTGTTGAGTTTCTCTATCATATTATGAGCGTTGCTCAAGATGTTCAGCATCTGTAGAATCTCGTGTTTAAGAATTTTCCCCTTCCATCAACCACATCTGGCTATAAGCAATAGCCAGGAAGAATCAAGAAGGATGAGCAGCCATGGTGGGAGCCAATTTGCTCCATGCAGTCTGCTGGTTAATTTCAAGTCAGATATTAATCACACAGTAATTCAGATTTTTCAGTGCCAGCTCTAGCCCTGCAGACAAGCTGCATTTGATCCTTCTAAAGTGTTCTTTAACTATGTAATTTTGCAGCCTACAATTGGCATAGGATTCCAACTTGCATATTTGAAAAACATCATGCATATTTTGAGTGCATTTAGTCCTTTTCAAGTCCTAAAAACCTAAAAGAAACCTTAAAAAGTAGGAGCTGCTGTAATCTTTACAAGCACATAAGCTTCCTGCATCATCTAATTGAATCACAGTGATCTAAGGCTTCATTCACTTTTCCTTACGGTTCTAGCAGTCTCTGCTGTCATGCACTGAACTAAGCAGTGGTATTGCTGTGTGACAGAAAATTCCAAAGATTTCCAGTCCTCTTAAATAAATATAATTATTCTCATCCTTACCCTAAAGCGCAATCCCTTATCCTGAGTGACAGTGCCGAGTTGTGTCTCTTAATATTCCCACCATCAGTCTCTGTGTTAGAATCAGTCTATTTAAAATCTAATTCAAGCCAACTTTAAATGCAGCCAAAATAACACCAGTTACTATATTAACAATAGAATATATCAACTCTGTTTTGTATTGATGTTAAAAATAACCATCTGTCTAAAAAGACAGCCTGCTTCTGTCAAGAAATTTTTATTTGTGTCCTTTTGCATTTATAGGAGCTTCATGGCCTGAGACACTTTTGAGGAACATTTGGTAACAATCTGGGTAACCATATTCCATTGTACCTTCCCTCATATTAGATCCTAATCTTTGCAAGTTCATCTCACTTCAGGAATTTACTCATGATGTCTCAAGTTCCTGCAAGACAGCCGGATAATTTCAGTATTCCTTTGCAGTTAATCACTTTGATTAATCAACATGCCACACTGTTGTGTCAAAGTGCAATGAGCATTCTTTTCCACCTTGATATTGTGTGGCAATTTTTTTTTTGCCTTATGGTCATTACTCTCCTGTAGCCACCAAACCACAAACATGCAGCTAAAGTGTCTTTATGTGCACTTGGACTGGATATTTACAGCATATTGGTTGACATATCCCTGGTGCCAGGATCCAGGACGTCACGGACCGATTACAGGGCATCCTCAAGGGAGAAGGTGATCAGCCGGAGGTGGTGGTGCATGTCGGCACAAATGAAGTCGGGAAGAAGATGAGAGACATTTTGCAGTGTGGCTTCAGAGAACTCGGAAGAAGGCTGAAAAGCAGGACCACCAGGGTGGTTATCTCGGGTTTGCTTCCAGTTCCTTGTGCTGGAGAGGACAGGAACAAGGAGATAGGGGATCTGAATGTGTGGCTGAGGAGCTGGTGCGGGGAGCAGGGATTTAGATTCTTGGACCACTGGGATCTGTTTTGGGGTAAGGATGAATTGTACAGAAGGGACGGGTTGCACCTTAACAGACGGGGGACCGGCGTTCTGGCAGGCAGGTTTGCCACTGCTACATGGGTGTGTTTAAACTAAGTAGAGGGGGGGAGGGGATGAACTGGAAATATAAGAATGGAGTTAAAGGGAATGAGAGAATAAGAAAAGTTAAGAAAGTCAACAGAATTAAAGGGACAGAAAGCTCAGGAAGGGATCGGAGAGTATGGCTAAGTGCAATAGGAATCAATATGAAAGGTGAGGGGAGTAAAAGCATTACTTTATAAGGATTAAAAGTATTATATATGAATGCACGGAGTATAAGAAATAAAGTGGATGAGCTTGAGGCTCAGTTGGAAATTGGCAAGTATGGTGTGGGAATAACAGAGACATGGCTGCGAGGGGACCAGGGCTGGGAAGTAAATATTCAGGGATATACATCCTATTGGAAGGACAGACAGGTTGGCAGAGAGGGTGGGGTGGCTCTGTTGGTGAGGAATCAAATTCAGTCCTTTGCGAGGGGGGACAGAATCAGGAGATGTAGAGCCAGTATGGAGAGAACGGAGAAACTATAAGGGCAAAAAGATCATGATGGGAGTTATCTACAGGCCCCCAAACAGTAGCCTGGATATAGGGTGCAAGTTAAATCAAGAGTTAAAATTGGCATGTTGCAAAGGTAATTTTGCGGTTGTTATGGGGGATTTCAACATGCAGGTAGACTGGGAAAATCAGGTTGGTACTGGACCCCAAGAAAGGGAGTTTGTGGAATGCCTCAGGGATGGATTCTTAGAGCAGCTTGTATTAGAGCCTACCAGGGAGAAGGCAATTCTGGATTTAGTGTTGTGTAATGAGCCAGATTTGATAAGGGAACTCGAGGTAAAGGAGCCATTAGGAGGTAGTGACCATAATATGATAAGTTTTAATCTACAATTTGAGAGGGAGAAGGGAAGATCGGAAGTGTCAGTATTACAGTTGAACAAAGGGGACTATGGACCCATGAGGGAGGAGTTGGCAAAAGTTGACTGGAAAGATACTCTAGCAGGGATGACAGTGGAACAACAATGGCAGGTATTTCTGGGAATAATATGCAGAATAAGGTGCAGGATCAGTTCATTCCAAAGAGGAAAAAAGATTCTAAGGGGAGTAAGGGGTGACCGTGGATGACAACGGAAGTGAAAGACAGTATAAAAATAAAAGAGAGGAAGTATAACATAGCAAGGATGAGTGGGAAACCAGAGGATTGGGAGACTTTTAAGGAGCAACAAAAGATAACTAAAAAGGCAATACAGGGGGAAAAGTTGAGGTACGAAGGTAAGCTAGCCAAGAATATAAAGGAGGATAGTAAAAGCTTCTTTAGGTTTGTGAAGAGGAAAAAATTACTTAAGACCAAAGTTGGGCCCTTGAAGACAGAAACAGGTGAAATTATTATGGGAAACAAGGAAAAGGCAGACGAGCTGAACAGGTACTTTGGATGTGTCTTCACTAGGGACACAAACAATCTCCAAGATGTAATAGTGGTCAGAGACCTAGGGTAACAGAGGAACTGAAGAAAATTCGCATCAGGCAGAAAATGGTGTTGGGTAAACTGATGGGACTGGAGGCTGATAAGTCCCCAGGGCCTGATGGTCTGCATCTCAGGGTACTTAAGGAGGTGGCTCTAGAAATCGTGGAAGCATTGGTAATAATTTTCCAATGTTCTATAGATTCAGGATCAGTTCCTGTGGATTGGAGGGTAGCTAATGTTATCCCACTTTTTAAGAAAGCAGGGAGAGAGAAAACAGGGAATTATAGACCAGTTAGCCTGACATCAGTGGTGGGAAAGATGCTGGAGTCAATTATAAAGGATGAAATGGCGGCACATTTGGATAGCAGTAACAAAATCGTTCGGAGTCAACATGGATTTGCAAAGGGGAAATCATGCTCGACTAATCTTCCAGAATTCTGGAATTTTTTGAGAATGTAACTATGAAAATAGACTTGGGAAAGCCAGTGGATGTAGTGTTCCTGGACTTTCAGAAAGCCTTTGAAAAGGTCCCACATAGGAGGTTAGTGTGCAGAATTAGAGCAAATGGTAGTGGGGGTAGGGTACTGACATTGATAGAAAATTGGTTGGCAGACAGGAAACAAAGAGTAGGGATTAATGGATCCTTTTCAGAATGGCAGGTAGTGACTAGTGGGGTATCGCAAAGCTCTGTGCTGGGACCGCAGCTATTTACAATATACATTAATGATTTAGATGAAGGGATTAAAAGTAACATTAGCAAATTTGCAGATGACACAAAGCTGGGTGGCAGTGTGAAATGTGAGGAGGATGTTATGAGAATGCAGGGTGACTTGGACAGTTTGGGTGAGTGGGCAGATGCATGGCAGATACAGTTTAATGTGGATAAGTGTGAGGTTATCCACTTTGGTGGCAAGAACAGGAAGGCAGATTACTATCTGAATGGTGTCAAGTTAGGAAAAGGGGAAGTACAATGAGATCTAGATGTCCTTGTTCATCAGTCATTGAAAGTAAGCATGCAGGTAGAGCAGGCAGTGAAGAAAGCTAATGGCATACTGGCCTTCATAACAAGGGGAGTTGAGTATAGGAACAAAGAGGTCCTTCTGCAGTAGTACAGGGCCTGGTGAGACCACACCTGGAGTATTGTGTACAGTTTTGGTCTCCAAATTTGAGGAAGGACATTCTAGCTATTGAGGGAGTGCAGCGTAGGTTCACAAAGTTAATTCCCGGGATGGCGGGACTGTCATATGTTGAAAGATTGGAGCCACTGGGGTTGTATACACTGGAATTTAGAAGGATGAGAGGGGATCTGATTGAAACATATAAGATTATTAAGGGATTGGACACGCTAGATGCAGGAAACATGTTCCCGATATTGGGGGAGTCCAGAACCAGAGGCCACAGTTTAAGAATAAGGAGTAGACAACTTAGAATGGAGTTGAGGGAAAACTTTTTCACACAGAGGGTTGTGGTTCTGTGGAATGCTCTGCCTCAGAAGGCAGTGGAGGCCAATTCTATGGATTCTTTCAAGAAAAAGTTAGACAGGGCTCTTAAAGATAGCGGAGTGAAGAGAAGTGGGGAGAAGGCAGGAAAAGGGTACTGATTATGGATGATCAGCCATGATCACAGTGAATGGTGGTGCTGGCTCGAAGGGCTGAATGGCCTACTCCTGCACCTATTGTCTATTGGTTAACTATTGTCGCATATACAGAGATATAGTGGAAAGCTTTGGCTTTATGTGCCATCCAGACAAACCATGCCAGACATAAGTACACTGAGGTTGTCCCTTAAGTCTACTTTAGTTGAAGAACTACATTGCTGTTTTCTGCAGTTCCAAAATCCACCATAGATTTAGAGCACACTGCCTGTAAAGGTGACAAAAGTGGATACTCTCAGAACATTTAAGAAGTAATTAGATGAATTGCTAAGGAATTGTAGACTGCAGGCCAATTAATAGTCAATGAGATTTGTATAGGTAGGATTGATGATTTCTGTACAGAGTGGGCTGAAGGACTTACTTCTGTGCTGTATGACCCCATGAGTCTAAAATTGTAGAAAATCCTATAAAAAGTAGTGGATTCAACCCTGTACATCATGAGTAAAACTCCCCACCAACCATTGAGAATACCTACGTATATGAAATGCTGTCGTAGGTAAGCAGCATCCATCATCAGAGATCCTCACCACCCTGGCCTTGCTCTCTTCTTGCTGCTGCCATCAGGTAGAAGGTACAAGAGTACCAGGGTTCGCACAACCAGGTTCAAGAACAGTTTCTACCTCTCAACCATCAGGGTCTTGAATAAACAGGGATAACTACACTCAAATTCACTTACCTCATCATTGATATGTTTCCACAAGCAATGATCTCACTTTCTAGGACTCCTTATCTCATACTCTCATTACATAACCATATAACAATTACAGCACGGAAACAGGCCATCTCGGCCCTTCTGGTCTATGCCGAACGTATACTCTCACCTAGTCCCACCAACCTGCACTCATCCCATAACCCTCCATTCCGTTCCTGTCCATATAGCTATCCAATTTAACTTTAAGCGACAACATCGAACCTGCCTCAACCACTTCTGCTGGAAGCTCATTCCACACAGCTAACACTCTCTGAGTAAAGAAGTTCCCCCTCATGATCCCCCTAAACTTTTGCCACCTAACTCTCAACTCATATCCTCTTGTTTGAATCTCCCCTACTCTCAATGGAAAAAGCCTATCCATGCCAACTGTATCTATCCCTCTCATTATTTTAAATACCTCTATCAAGTCCCCCCTCAACCTTCTACGCTGCAAAGGATAAAGACTCAACTTGTTCAACCTTTCTCTGTAACTTAGGTGCTGAAACCCAGGTAACATTCTAGTAAATCTTCTTTGTACTCTGTCTATTTTGTTGACACCTTTCCTATAATTTGGTGACCAGAACTGCACACAATACTCCAAATTTGGCCTCACCAATGCCTTGTACAATTTTAACATTACATCCCAACTCCTACACTCAATGCTCTGATTTATAAAAGCCAGCATACCAAAATCTTTCTTCACCACCCTATCCACAAGAGATTCCACCTCCAGGGAACTATGCACCATTATTCCTAGATCCCTCTGTTCTACTGCACTCTTCAATACCCTACCATTTACCATGTACGTCCTATTTTGATTAGTCCTACCAAAATGTAGCACCTCACATTTATCAGCATTAAACTCAATCTGCAATCTTTCAGCCCACTCTTCTAACTGGCCTAAATCTCTCTGCAAGCTTTGAAAACCTATTTCATTATCCACAATGCAACCTATCTTAGTATCATCTGCATACTTACTAATCCAATTTATCACACCATCATCCAGATCATTAATGTATATGACGAACAACATTGGACCTAGTACAGATTACTGAAGCACATCGCTAGTCACCGGCCTCCAATCTGACAAACGATTATCCTCCACTACTCTCTGGTGTCTCCCATCCAGTTACTGCTGAATCCATTTTACTACTTGAACATTGATACCTAACGATTGAACCATCCTCACTAACGTTCCGTGTGGAACCTTGTCAAAGGCCTTATTGAAGTCTATATAGACAACATCCACCACCTTACCCTCATCAACTTTCCTTGTAACCTCTTCAAAAAATTCAATAAATTCAAAATGTCAAACATGACGTTCCACGCACAAATCCATGTTGACTGTTTCTAATCAGACCCTGTCTATCCAGATAATTGTACATACCATCTCTAAGAAAAATTTTCATCAATTTACCCACCACTGACGTCAAGCTCACAGGTCGATAATTGCTAGGTTTACTCTTAGAACCCTTTTTAAACAATGGAACAACATGAGCAATATGCCACTCCCCTGGCACCATCCCTGTTTCTAATGACATTTGAAATATTTCTGTCAGAGCCCCTGCTATTTCTACACTCACTTCCCTCAAGGTCCTCAGGAATATCCTGTCAGGACCCGGAGACTTACCCACTTTTATATTCTTTGAAAGCTCCAGTATTTCCTCTTCTTTAATCATCATAGTTTCCATAACTTCCCTACCTGTTTCCCTTACCTTACACAATGCAATATCCTTCTCTTTAGTGAATACTGAAGAAAAGAAATTGTTCAAGATCTCCCCCATCTCTTTTGGTTCCACACATAGCTGTCTACTCTGATTCTCTAAGGGACCAATTTTATCCCTCACTATCCTTTTGCTATTAATATAACTGTAGAAACCCTTCGGATTTATTTTCACCTTACTTGCCAAAGCAACCTCGTATCTTCTTTTAGCTTTTCTTATTTCTATCTTAAGATTCTTTTTTCATTCTTTATATTCCTCGAGCACCTCATTTACTCCATGCTGCCTATATTTATTGTAGATATCTCTCTTTTTCCGAACCAAGTTTCCAATATCCCTTGAAAACTATGGCTCTCTCAAACTCTTAACCTTTCCTTTCAACCTGACAGGAACATAAAGATTCTGTACCCTCAAAATTTCACCTTCAAATGACCTCCATTTCTCTATTACATCCTTCCCATAAAACAAATTGTCCCAATCCACTCCTTTTAAATCCTTTCGCATCTCCTCAAAGTTAGCTTTTCTCCAATCAAAAATCTCAACCCTGGGTCCAGACCTATCCTTCTCCATAATTATATTGAAACTAATGGCATTGTGATCACTGGACCCGAAGTGCTCCCCAACACATATCTCCGTCACCTGACCTATCTCATTCCCTAACAGGAGATCCAGCGTTGCCCCTTCTCTAGTTAGTACCTCTATGTATTGCTGCAAAAAACTATCCTCCACACATTTTACAAACCCCAAACCATCCAGCTCTTTTACAGTATGGGCTTCCCAGTCTATATGTGGAAAATTAAAATCTCCCACAATCACAACCTTGTGCTTACTACAAATATTTGCTATCTCCTTACAAATTTGCTCCACCAATTCTTGCTCCCCATTAGGTGGTTTATAATACACCCGGAAAAGTGTTACTACACCTTTCCCATTCCTCAATTCCACCCAAATAGCCTCCCTAGACGAGCCCTCTAATCTATCCTGCCAGAGCACTGCTGTAATATTTTCTCTGACAAGCAATGCAACACCTCTCCCTCTTGTCCCTCCGATTCTATCACACCTGAAACAACGAAAATCCAGGAATATTTAGTTACCAATCACACCCCTCCTGCAGCCATGTTTCACTAATAGCTGCCACATCATACTTCCAGGTATCAATCCATGCTTTAAGCTCATCCACCTTTCTTATAATGCTCCAAGCATTAAAATAAATGCATTTAAGAAATTTCCCACTTCCTACTCTCTGTTTATCATTAACGGTGCAAACAACTTTACTATTTTATTTTTCTTCCTTCTCCCCTACATCTGTTTCTACACACTGGTTCCCCTCCCCCCTTGTATCTAGTTTAAATCCACTGGAGCCTCTCTAGCAAACCTAACTGCAAGAATATTTGTCCCCCTCCAGTTCAGATGTAAACCGTCCCACCAGAACAAGTCCCACCTTCCCTAGAAAACTGCTCAATTATCTATAAATCTGAAGCTCTCCCTCCTGCACCATGTCTTCAGCCACATGTTGATCTGCGCTATCTTACTATTTCTAAATCCGCCTGCACGTGGCACAGGTAGCAATCCTGAGATTACTTAAAATGTTTGGTGTCAGGCAGGGCCACTGCTAATATATTTACCTTTAAATCAGATTATACAAGCTCTTTTCAATGAAAAGTCACGTAATGGAGAAATCAAAAACCAGCCTTATACTTCACATGGAAGCAGTAGTTTAAAGTGCTTATGAGAGCTGCTTTACCATGACATTAAATGGACTTCATTTTGAGTTTGAAGTCCACTGATGGTAATGCCAAATCCCTTCATGGTATCTTGCAGCAGCCCATGATATGAGCTTTAACCAATCTTTCTCATGATCATTCACCAGTCTACTGCTTGGCCAAACTATCCTTCTGATCTCTGCAAACACGAGGAAATCTGCAGATGCTGGAAATTCAAGCAACACACATCAAAGCTGCTGGTGAACGCAGCAGGCCAGGCAGCATTGCTAGGAAGAGGTACAGTCGACGTTTTGGGCCCAGTCCCTTCGTCAGGACTAACTGAAAGAAGAGCTAGTAAGAGATTTGAAAGTGGGAGGGGGAGGGGGAGATCGAAAATGATAGGAGAAGACAGGAGGGGGAGGGATGGAGCCAAGAGCTGGATAGTTGATTGGCAAAAGGGACACGAGAGGACCATGGGAGAAGAGGCCTAGGGAGAAAGAAAAGGGGGAGGGGGGAAAACCCAGACGATGGGCAAGGGGTATAGTGAGAGGGACAGAGGAGGGACAGAGGGAGAAAAAGGAGAGAGAGAGAAAGAACGTGTGTATATAAATAAATAACGGATGGGGTACGAGGGGGAGGCGGGGTACCAGCGGAAGTTTGAGAAGTCAATGTTCATGCCATCAGGCTGGAGGCTGCCCAGATGGCACACATCAAAGTTGCTGGTGAACGCAGCAGATGAAGCCACACTTAGGTTGGAGGAACAACACCTTATATTCCATCTGGGTAGCCTCCAACCTGATGGCATGAGCATTGACTTCTCTAACTTCCGCTAATGCCCCGCCTCCCCCTCGTACCCCATCCGTTATTTATTTATATACACACATTCTTTCTCTCTCTCTCCTTTTTCTCCCTCTGTCCCTCTCACTATACCCCTTGCCCATCCTCTGGTTTTTCCCCCCCTCCCCCTTTTCTTTCTCCCTAGGCCTCCTGTCCCATGGTCCCCTCGTGTCCCTTTTGCCAATCAACTGTCCAGCTGTTGGCTCCATCCCTCCCCCTCCTGTCTTCTCCTATCATTTTGGATCTCCCCCTCCCCCTCCCACTTTCAAATGTCTTACTAGCTCTTCATCCAGTTAGTCCTGACGAAAGGTCTCGGCCCGAAACATCGCCTGTACCTCTTCCTAGAGATGCTGCCTGGCCTGCTGCGTTCACCAGCAACTTTGATGTGTCTTCTGATCTCTGGCCTAGCCTTGCTAATCTTGGGCTTTCTTTCATTGAGGCTACTTATGGAGTCATGTCCTGCATTGGATATAATAGTTTACTTGTTCACTCCTCAATAGCAGAGCCTGCAAAGGAGAGAACCAGAATCAGGTTTATTTTTTATTTAATGAGGTACAGTGTGGAATAGGCCCTTCTGGTCCTTCGAGCTATCTCGCCCAGCAATCTCCTGATTTAATCCTAGCCTAATCATTGGACAATTTACAATGCCCAATTGACCTACCAACTGATGTACTTTGGACTGTGGGAGGAAACCAGAGCACTGAGAGAAATCCCAGGTAGTCACAGTGAGAATGTATAAACTCCGTACAGGCAGTGGTAGGAATTGAACTCAGATCACTGGTACTGTAAAGCATTGTTCTAACCATTACACTACCTTATCACTGACATACATCATAACATTTGTTGTTTTACAGCAGCAACACAGTGCAATACATAGAAAATGCTATAAATTACAATAAGAAATAATTCGTGCAAACAGAGAGGAAGAGTAGTGAGGTAGTGTTCATTGTCCATTCAGAAATCTGTTAGCAGAGTGGAAGAGGCTGTTCTGAAAATGCGAACTGTGATGCCGAAAAGAGCTATCACTGTGTAAAATATAATCCATAGCCCATTGCACCATGAGTGTGCGTTGTACTGAATATCCCCGTGATAGGCCTTCAAGCAAACTGCTCATCAGCATTTAGCCTACAAACTGTTTGAAGCACCTTTAGAGGCAAGTTTCAACTTCTAGCCAGCTTTCTTTAGATAAAATGTTAAAGCAATGATCTGAGTTTCCTCTGAAGTTGACATACAGGATCTTCTGGCACTATCTTGAAGAATTGAAACAACATTTTGACATGAATGTTTTTGCTCACCAATAAGTGATTCACATGATAATGCCACTTATGTTACCACCACTTCTGGGAGCTTGGAGTGTAAGCTGCCAAGTTTCCTTTTTTGCAATATTGAGTATTCTGGAGTACTTCACAAGGTGAAGCAACTTTATGAAATACAGAATTTATGACAATGCAAATCTGTTTACTTTTCTATCTATCTATTTAGTATGGTTTGCGGTTGACAAGATCTAACAAAGTATTGAAATGGCCTGAATTAAAATTAAGCAAGCAAGACAAGACATTCAACATTATTTTGGGTCATCATAATGTAATGATCCTGCACGTTGTACAAAGTAAACTATTAAACATGATTTTCTGCTCTTTAATCTGAACAAAATGCTCACCCCATGTGGAGTGCTCTGGTTTCTCTGGCTAGAGAAATAATGCAGTGCTATCTAAGTCCAGCCTATCAGTTGTAAGCAGCCCTAATTAAAAGCAATGGCATACACTTATAAAGTATCTTTAACTCTTTACCATACTATTACAGTACAACATATTCCTTGGCTGCAAGATCACCCTGAAGAAATAGCAACGGAGACTCCATGGTGTTAGGTGGAGGCAACAAAGGGATGCAGACGATGGAATCTGAAAGGAAAAGAAGATAGGACGTGGACCCAATAAAGAAACTGGTATGTGCCAATAGGAACAGAGGGTGGAAATCCAGTGGGAAAAGTGCATGGCTGATGGGAAGAGAAGATGGTGGAAGGGGAAGAAACTGGGTGATGGGGGGGGCAGAGGGACACAGGGAGTGAAGTGTGAGGAACTGGCAAGTCTGAGAGCAGAGAGAAAGGGACAGAAGGGGAGCAGGTTACCTGACGTTAGAGAATTCAATGTTCACAGGAGATTTTGTCAGACAGCTGATTCTGGGGGGTGTCTTAATGATGGAATAAGCAGACAGGTGAGGAAACTGAAGAAGAAAACTGCTGAGCTTAGATCCCGGGGAGATGCAAACCATGCGGCCAATAATGAAACAGTAAAGAAATGTGATACAAGAATTAGTTCAATCAGTACCTAGGTTACAAAATACCCCAAATTTCCCCATAATAGTTATCTGGGATACTCAAGTTTCTTGGAATGACTATCCAAGAAAAACAGAGGGTTATGCTACTGTCGTCACCGATTAGCTGGACTCTGACAACTTGTACTGTTCTTCAATCCCACTTTATTTACTTGTGCACTCAGAGAACAGCTTAGTGACAGTAACTGAACTGTTCTCCTTGCACACAGGTAAATAAAGTGCAAGTGACGAATGAGTGTGATTTTTCAGAATCCAGTTAATCAGCGACAGCACTACCATCAGGGAAGGCATGAGAACAGTCTGAAAGGATTTTTTTTAGAAATGGGAAGTAAACTGTTTATCATCAATTAGTCACCCTAAGAAGTCAATGACAGGGATTAAGAGAGAAAAGAATAAACATAAGCAGTTAATATTCTACTTTCCATCTTTATTAAGTCCACATTCAGGATTCTGAAAGAAGTCTTTTTGGAAATATAAAATGCCTTTATTTGCTACCATCTCTGGCCTTATCAGCAGAGTTGCATCAGAAGTTGGATAAATTAATGAGAAGAGATGAAATTATGTCTAAAGGCAAAGCCAGACCTAGTAATGTGAACTTGATGCAGGTCCCCCGTAGAACTCTGTCTGATCCAAGTGAATATAACTTTCGACTGCTGTTGAATTAGAGATTCCCTGAGATAGCATCTATACTTGTAAAAACAGTACTTGACCTTGATCAAAACTGACGGTGAAGGCTCCACATGCAGTCAGATATGCTGTAAAAACAAAGTATAACTGTTCAGAAAAAAAACTTACTTGATGTAGACTTTATAGGCTCTGTCACTGTATTGAATAGCCACCAGCTTACAATATCTGACCTCACAAGATGACAAAGGAATTTTCTACTTCTTGGTAATGAAATGATCAAGAATTTTTCTAAATGCATGTGTACCATATAAATAGAATGTTAAACAATTGGCTGAGATTTAGAAGGTTTAATTCCAAACTATTTGGATAACAGTGCAAGGTTTTGTATGCAAATATTTTCCATGCTTCCTAGCATGTAAACTCCCAAGTCCTTTCAAACAACAAGCGTTACCACCTAAAACTTAAGGTTACATTGCAATTTCATATTGATGTGCAGATGCAGGAATCAAGGCCTGAAATAACAGGAAACCAAAGCAATGTGTAGTGCCTGGAGGAGAGATTCTCAATCTCCTTCTGTCTCACATCCAACTCTAGAAATAACAAGGACAAACTTATATCAACATATCATCTTTCTCAATCTCAGATTCTCCTCAAACACTTCATAATTGAAGAATTACTTTTAAGGTTGTAACATTTAGCTGCTGAAAGATGGTGCTGGAGTCTTGGATTTTGGGCAAGGTGTAATAGATGCAGTCTGTGGATTAGGCTCTGTAGTTCATGTTATTGATGTGTCAATAAACGACACAGTGCTAAATTGAACTGAACTGAATGAAACCGAACATTCCAAGACTGTTTCAATGACACTGTGGTTTGACGTTTTATATTCTGTGTTTTTCACTCATTTTTTTACCTTTTGCTCAAGTTCTTTTTTTTTGCAAGTTAGATGTTTGATGTTTTCTTTGAATGGGTTCCATAGTGTTTCTTTGTTTCGTGGCTGTCTGCGGGAAGATGAATCTCAGGGTTGTATACTACATACATACTTTGACAATAAATGTACTTTGAATCTAAAATTATGACAGCTAATTTCTGTATACTAATTACCATAAATGATCAGGTCATTTGATAGCTGAGGGGAAAAACTGTTGTTCAGGACCCTTGGGTGAACTCTACATTGAATCATGGTAATTGATCATTTACATTACATGAATGTCACAAAGTTGTGTTTGTAGGTTAATTACCACTAATTACCACTAATTATATGGGCCCCCAAACAGCAGCTGGGATGTAGATTACAAATGACAGCAGGAGATAGAAAAGGCATGTCAGAAAGACAATGTCATGATAATCGTTGGGGATTTTAACATGAAAGTGGATTGGGAAAACCAGGCCAGTACTGGACCTCAAGAGAGAGAATTTGTAGAATGTTTAAGGGATGGCTTTTTAGAACAGCTTGTTGCTGAGCCCACTAGGGGATCAGCTGTGCTGGATTGGGTGTTGTGCGACGATCCAGAGGTGATAAGAGAGCCTAAGGTTAAGGAACCCTTAGGGAACAGTGATCACAATATGATCCAGTTCACATTGAAATTTGAGAAGGAGAAACTAAATTCCAGTGTGTCAGTATATCAGTGGAATAAAGGAAATTACAATGGCATGAGAGGGGAACTGGAAGGTTGACTGGAAAGAGACACTAGCAGATAGGACAGCAGAGCAGCAATAGCGGGAGTTTCTGCGAAAAATGAGGGAAGTACAAGACGGATAAATTCCAAATAAGAAGAAATTTTTGAATTCAAGAAGGACATTACTGTGGCTGACAAGTGAAGTCAGAGTCAAAGTAAAAGCAAAAGAGAGGACATACAAGGAAGCCAAAGCCAGTGGAAAGATAAAGGATTGGGAATCTTATAAAAACTTGCAGAAGGAATCAAAGAAAGTCATTAGGAAGGAAAAGATCAATTATGAAAGGAAGCTGGTGACTAATATCAAAGAAGATAATAAAAGGTTTTTTAAGTACATAAAGGGTAAAAGAGAGTTGAGAGTAGCTATAGGACCAATAGAAAATGATGCTGGAGATATTGTTATGAGAGACACAGAGATGGCTGAGGAACTGAATGCATATTTTGCATCAGTCTTCACAGTGGAAGACATCTGCTATGCCAGACATTCAAGAGTGTCAGGGAAGTGAAGTATGTGCAGTGAAAATTACGACAGAGAAGGTGCTCAGGAAACTTAATGGTCTGAGGATGGATAAATCTCCTGGACCTGATGGAATGCACCCTCAGGTTCTGAAGGAAGTAGCTGGAGAGATTACTGAGATGTTAGTGATGATCCTTCAAGAATCAATAGATTTTGGCATTGTACCAGATGACTGGAAAATTGCAAATGTGACTCCCCTATTTAAGAAGAGTGGGAGGCAGCAGAAAGGAAACTAATAGACCTGTTAGCCTGACATTAGTGGTTGGGAAGTTGTTAGAATCAATTGTTAGGAATGAGATTACAGAGTATCTGGAGGCACATGACAAGATAGGCCAAAGCCAGCATGGTTGCCTGACTAATTTACTGCAGTTTTTTGAGGAAATTACAAGCAGGGTAGAAGGAGATCCAGTAGATGTGGTGTACTTAGATTTTCAGCAGGCCTTTGACAAGGTGCCACACATGAGGTTGCTTAGCAAGATAAGATCCCATGGAATTACAGGGGTGTTACTAGCATGTGTGAAGCATTGGCTGATTGGCATAAAACAGAGAGTGAGAATAAAGGGATCCTATTCTGGCTGGCCGCCGGTTAACAGTGCAGTACCACAGGGGTCGGTGTTGGGACCGCTGCTTTTTACAATGTATGTCAATGATTTGGACTATTGGATTAATGGATTTGTGGCTAAATCTGCCAATGGTACAAAGATAGGTGGAGAAGCGGGTGATGTTGAGGAAACAGAGAGCCCGCGGAGAGACTTAGATGTAGGGGAATGGGCAAAGAAGTGGCAAATAAAATATAATGTTGGAAAGTGTATGTCCGTGCATTTTGGTGGAGGAAATAAACAGACAGACTATTATTTAGATGAGGAGAGAATTCAAAATGCAGAGATGCAGAGGGACTTGGGAGTCCTTGTGCAAGATTCCCTAAAGGTTAACCTGCAGGTTGAAGAAAGCAAATGCAAGGTTGGCATTCATTTCTAGAGGTATAGAATATGAGCAGGAATGTAATGTTGAGGCTCTATAAGGCACTCGTAAGACCACATTTAGAGTAGTGTGTGCAGTTCTGGGCTCCTTATTTTAGAAAGGATATACTGACAATAGAGAATGTTCAAAGAAGGTTCACGAGAATGATTCCAGGAATGAAAGGGTTACCATAAGAGGAACTTTTGGCAGCTCTTGGGCTGTATTCCTTGGAGTTCAGGAGAATGAGGGGGGATTCATAGAAACATTCCGAATGTTAAAAGGCCTGAACAGATTAGATATGGCGAAGTTATTTCATATGGTAGGGGAGTCCAGGACTAGAGGGCACGACTTCAGGGTTGAAGGACGTACATTTAGAACAGAGATGCAGAGAAATTACTTTAGTCAGAAGGTGGTAAATCTGTGGAACTTGCTGCCATGAGTGGCTGTGGAGGCCAAGTCATTGGGTGCATTTAAGGCAGAGATAGATAGGTTCGTGATTAGCCAGGGCATCAAAGGGTATGGTGTGAAGGCAGGGGAGTGGGGATGACTGGAGAATTGTATCAGCCCATGATTGAATGGCAGAGCAGACTCAATAGGCCGAATGGCCAACTTCTGCTCCTATATCTTATGGCCTTATGGTTTTATGGTCACTAGTGTAGGTAGGTGGCAAGAGAATCGGGAGTGGGTTGGTGGGGGTGGGTGCTGATGGGCATCTGAGAGTGACTAGATTACAGGGAAATAAGTGGGAGATTGAGTCTGAGAACCACAATCAATTTGATGGTCCAAGCAGTCTCCTCTGTGTTCCAAGAAATTATGTGCAAAAGAGAAGAGAGTCTCAATAATATCATCAAATCTTCAACTATCAATATCATGGGATTAGCTCAATTAACAGAACCTGCCAAATAGATGAAATATCCACGAGAAGGCAATGGTTCTGATTCAATGACCGAACTAGCAAAGCTTTTCTATCATCTATAAGCACAAGTGAGATATGTGACTGTATGACTTTCCCGATCAGGATGAGTACAGCTCCAGCTAACATACAAGGAGCTGGACACCATGCAGTAAAAGACAGCCCACCCAAGGCGGATTTTACAGGCAATACCAGTATTTGTCATCCATCGCTAATTGTTACTGAGCTGAGGAAACAGTTATTAGTCAATCACTTGGTAGATCTGTACTCATGTAGACCAAGCAAGCTTGGAGTTGCAAATTTCTTTCTTTGAAGGACATTGATAGTTTTAAACAAAGTTTCATTGCTCCTAATACTAGTTTTAGTTTCTAGATTTATTCATCTATTTGAATTTACCTTTCATAGCTATAGCAGTGGAGTATAAATCTGTGTCTCTCACTCAGTGGTATACCTCTCCAGATAAAGTACTCTAACGTAATTGTGGTGATAATATATTCATATTCTTAGCAAATCATTATCAGGCATTGTTGGCATTTTCCCTTAAAACTTCATTTGTTCTCCAAAACTTTGTCTTAGTGTAAAAACATGTCACAATAATTTTACCTTATAACACCACACAACTTATATTTTCTACAAAATGCAATTTGAATTATACACGATCATGATTCATGTATGTTACAAAGATGCATAGAAGAACTATTTTCATCGGCATGGAAGCACTTTGTTGATCATTTAACCTTTTGGCTCCAGCACAGGTCAATGCTTAATCCCTGAGGTATGTGTCATGGAAAATGATAGGGTGATGGAAAGCATGTTAAGTTTCTGGGGGGTTCACTGCATTTATAAATTAGTTTGAAATGCAGGAGTTTAAGAAAACAAAATGATCATTAAAAACAGAATCAAATTTTATTCTGTGATCTGCTATTGTTAGCTTGATTGAAAGGACTGATTAGTGTAACATTCAGAAGATAAATTTTACAAATGAATATATAACATTTTCACACATTCCATTACAAATAATCAAGTTAATTCTACTACATATGTCAAAATCTATCAGAAAGTTGTTTGCAGGCTTTACCCAGTTTTGTCCTTTAACTTGTCATGCCATCAGGCAGGGGGTATTTTTAAATGCAACCAGTGAACACATCTACATGAAGCGCTGTCACAGGAAAGTTGCATCCATCGTCAAGGACCCCCACCACCTCGCCCACGCTCTCTTCTCACTGTTGCCATCAGGTAGAATGTACAAGAAATTGAGGACTTTCACCACCAGGTTCAGCAGCAATTAATACCCCTCAACCATCAGGCTCTTGAACCAGAGGGGATAACTACACATGTCCCACCACTGTACTGTTCCACAACCTACAGTATGTACTCACATTCAAGGACTCTTCATTTCATTGGTCTCGATATGTTTAGTTATGTATTTTCTTCTCTCTTTGCACAGTTTGTTGCCTTTTGCACATTGGTTGTTTGTCTTTCCTCCTAGGTGGGATCTTTTATTGATTCTATTATGTTTCTTGGATTTACTGTGTATGCCCGCAAGAAAACAAATCTCAGGGCTGTATGTAGTGACATACTAAGTACTTTGATAATAAATTGACTTAGTCCTTTGTACAAATGTTAGTTATTTCAGCATAAATCTTGGGGGAGAGAATGCATCTTGCCAATTAAGGTTCCCATCTGACTTCGTCCCATTTACCTGTGTTTGCCCTATATCCCTCTAAACCAGCGATTCCTAAGCTGGGGTCCACGGACCCCTTGGTTAACAGTAAGGCTCCATGGCATAATAAAAGGCTGGGAATCTCAGTTCTAAATCTTTCTTATCCAATGTACCTGTCCAAGTACCTTTTAAGTGTAAATGTAGCTGTTCCAACTTCTTCCTCTGAATGCCCATTCTATATCCTGACCACTCTGAGTGAAAATGTTGCCCCTCAGGTTCCTATTAAATCTTTCCTCTCTCATGTTAAACTTATTTCCATAAACTTAAACTTATGTACTGAACAAACTCTAGTTCAGTACTTTAGTGATATATTCAAAATACTTATCCTCAATAGAGCATTTTAGTTATGTTGAAATAATTGTTTTATACCTGAGTTATTATTATTAAATGCACAGCCTCAAGATTCATAACTTCCAGAGGCCCTTACTTCTTGCTGTGAGACATTTTATTTATTTTATTTTATATTTTATATAGTGATATGGCATGGAAACAGGCCCTTCCAGCCCAACAAACCCACGCCACTCCATTACAGACGTATGACCAATTAACTTACTTATCTGTATGCCTTTGGACTGTGGGCAGAAACCCACGTGGTCACGTGGAGAACGTACTAATTCCTTACAGACAGCAGCAGGAATTGAATTCGGTTCTAATGTTGCCAGCACAAAAATAATGATGCAGGGATATCTACTAGATACGTCTCCACATTTAGTATGAGTACCTTGTGATTATCTGGTACTCTGACCGTGACTCCGTTCCTGCATAGCTCATCTCATCCACTCTGTGTATTGTCTCTATATTGTATTAACTGCTCAAATAATTTTTCAATGCATATCATATACCCTTTTACCTGTAAACAGGGCATAACTGTTCAGCTTCTCCCATTGTCATTCACAATATTTGCAACTTTCAAGCAACCTTTGCTACACTCTCTTCTCTTTTCCCTCTTCTGCCTTTTGCCTCAAGCTTCACTGCAAGTACTTCTTGCGTTGGCCTTTTCAACATTTTGAGCCCGCCTTTGGATAGCTCAGCAGCTTTGCACGTCTGCAGGCCCTTTCCTGGAGTTAACAGTGTCCCCTGTGATAGCTGTTCCCTCAGGCTGGTCTTCTGAATTCTGCAAACAATCCCATCTCTGAGGAGTCACTTCTTCAAATCTGCAGAACTTGCAATTATCTGCTACGAGTCTTAACTCTCTTCAGAAAGTATCAAAGGAGTCTCCTTGCTTGCGTGTAAAGAACCGGTAATGATCAGCTGTTTCATTACTAGGCGGGTTACAATGTGCTTGTGATACATCTAATGCATTCTTCAGGGACTCATTTTAGGGCTTTATGGCATGGCACAGTTCTCTCCCCTTGTGACCAATGCGATAAAATAAGATCTGACGCTTCCACTGCTCTGCTCTTGTTTCACTACCAGCGCCAGCCCAACACAGAGTGGAAGTGTTCCCATCTATTGCCTCTATTCTTTAGACAGATTCTTAACTTGGAAGTGCAGCATGCTAGGCATTTTAATTTGTTGCAGTATGTACTTTCTCAACTAAATCACGCAACTCCCAGCCTCCAGGCACACAACTATGTGCTATCATTTTTGGGAGGAATCACGCAAACAATCTTGGCATTCAACTTCAGACAAGGCAATTCCAGCAGTCAGCCTCAGTTTCTCTCTGTGGGAAAATCGTTAGTGTCTGAAATTAATCACCAGAATATTTCAATTAACAAAAGAAACTTCACAGTGAGGGACAGACACGTTGTTAATCATAAGCACAGGAGTTTCTGCAGACATTGGAAATCCAGAGCAAAGCACAGAAAATGCTGGAGAAACTCAGCAGGTCAGGAAGCTTCTTTGAAAATGAATAAACATCGATGTTTCAAGCTGAGACCCTTTGTCAGGACTGGAAATGAAGGGAGAAAACGTCAGGGTAAAAACGTGAGGGAAGGGGAAGGAGAACAAGCTAGAAGGTGATAGGTAAAGTCAGGTAAATGGGAACGGTAAAGGGCTGGATAAGAAGGGACCTAAAAGGAGAGGAGAGTGGATCATGTGAGAAAGGAACAAAGGAGAGGCACCAGGGGCAGGTCATAGGCAGAGGAGAAAAAGAAATAAGATGCCAGAGTGGAGAACAGATGAAGAGTGAAGGGAGAGGAGCAAAGAAAAACAGAGAAAAAATTACTGGTAGGAAAAATCAAAGATCATCCTATCAGACTGGAGGCTACGTAAATGGAATATAAGGTGTTGCTCCTCCAACCTGAGAGTTGGCAGAGAAGGAGATCATGGATGACATGTCAGAATGGGAATGGAGAAAGGAATTAAAATAGTTGGTCACTGGGAAATACTTTGCTGCAGCTTACTTCCACACAGATAGGTCAGTTCTGTTCAGATCTCCACTGAAGAAATGTAATAACATACAGTGACTAGTTGGTCACAATTGCGGAAGGAGTACACACTTTATGTTACATTGACTAGATGTATTAGAGCATCTTGCATTGAATCAGAGATATCAATTTCAACCATTTGAAATATTGCATGAAGTTGTGGAAGATTTGCTGTCATTTGCAGCATCTGAGTATCCCAATAATATCACAGGCAATAGAGGGCTGTACAAAGTACTGTCCTGTTGTCATGTAGATACCTCAAAGGGAAAACTTGTCCACAACAAGGTCCTACTGTATCCCCATCTCCATTGAATTCAGCATTAACAAGTGCAATGTATGAGATATAAAGGAATTGTTTACATAGTGATTTTGCAACCAGAGGTCAGGACCAGCCAAAGTTTTGAATTCAGGTCCCATCACGGCTGCTGATGAATTTACATAACTAAATAAAATCTGAAATTTGAAAACAAAACTTAAATTTGATAGTAGCAAGCATAAAATGCCAGTGATCAGAAGATTGGTGTTCAATTCCCGCAGCTGTCCGTAAGGAGTTTGTATGTTCTCTCTGTGACCATGGGGATTTCCTCTGGGTGTTCAGGTTTAATCCCACATTGCAGTAGCCATCCAGGTTAGGTTTAGTAAGTTGTGGGTATGCCGTGTTGATGTTCAAAGTATGGCAATAATTGTGGGCTGCCCCCAGCACATCTTCATTATTACTGCAAACAATGCCTTTCAGTGCACGATAGGTTTCAATGTACATGTTCCAAATAAAACAAATGTTTATCTTTACCTTTAATGGGTAGGTGGGAAAGAAAAACACTGGTTCAGGGAAGAAAGTTTGCCTTCCCAACCCAGTGTAGCCCGTAAGTGACTCCAGACTATGCAATGTGGGTGGGTCTGGAGTGTGGTTGACTCTTAGTTGCCTTCTCTGTTCAGGGATTGTTAGGGGTAAACAATAAATCTGGTGTGAATAAAGAAAGAAAAAGAATGCTTCATGAATTAAATCCCACAATATCAAACACAGAATGGCCGATTTCAGTTCCATGTGCTTAGTAATATCACTAATTATTTTATTTCTCCATCTCTGTTGATGACATTGATATTTATGGATTCATGTTCCCACAGGGATTTCTTCCAGTAAGGATTATTTTTACTTCACCCTGCTCAGTAGAGAGCAACTGCCATTTGATCTTAATGGTTCCTGGTTCCTTTGAGCAGCCAAAAAGAACACCCACCTCAGCGTGCTATGACCTACAGTACTGTGCAAAAGTCTTAGACACATATATACTGTATTTGTCAACATGGAGCGCAGAGTGAGTTTATAATTCTGGTGGGAGCAAAGGATGTTGGGAATGGTGAGGGTGGAGTGATGCAGGTGGAGTGTGGGACAGGTGGAAGAGAAGGAGTGCCAGGGGTGGAGGTAGAGCAGGTGCAGACATATCCAGCTCTGAGACACCAGGCAAGGTAATTTGATTCCAAACAATTGGTATATTGATCATTACAGAGTGGCCCTCCACTCTCCCTTCTCCTTCTCCCAGCTATGGTTCCGTTTTCCCTTCCCCCTTCCCATTCTCAATCCAAAATAGAGATCCATATCAGAATCAGGTTTATCATCACTCATGAAATCTGTTTTTTTGCAGCAGCAGCAATAGCAGTTCAGTGCAATACATAAAATTATGGCAGTACTGTGCAAGAGTCTTTGACACCCTAGCTAGATGTATGTGTCTAAGACTTTTGCAGAGTTCTGTAGTTTAAGAATGTAAAGTTTAAAGATACTGCTTAGGACTCCATGAAGTCACAAAGATCCAAATTTTACTTTTAATGGGAGAACACATTTAAGAAATATTTTATACTTCCAAGAAGGTGGTTCTAAATATTTCACTTCCGAACCAGGAAAGTTCTAAATTTGACCCGTTTGAAATTGCTTTCTTGGAATTAATTGCAGTCAATTTAGAGGACATGGAGTCATAGAACATGGAAACGGGACCTTCAGATCCAAGAATTCTTGTTGGTCATCAAGCACCCATTATGTTAATCTTATTTTAAGCTTCCCATATTCACTTTTTACTCTCCCCAGATTTTAATTTTTCCCTGACACCTTAGGCTCCAGTGCTGGGACAGAGAAAATTTTCTGTGCTTGATCACTATTTAGTGACCCCTGCTGGAACTAGATTTTTGGACCACAGTTATATCTCAACAAATTTAGAGACCACAGTCTTCAAAAGCACAGATTAAAAGCCACAAGTCAAAGAATTTAAAAGTAAATCCTCTGCCCTATAAATATCAAAATAGTTTTGATCAGACAGACTGTACAGGGATTTTTCCTGGCATTCTTTAATTCAATATACTGTTGCAGAACCTGCATCAGTGAAAATTTGTTTTAGTTTAGATACTAAATCCCTCAGGCAATACCTAATCTTTTTTGTGGAGAATAGATAAGAGAATCTGGCTACACATTTTCTGAGTTAACAGATCTCATCAAAGCAAGTGTCTGATGTCAGCACCTTCCCCCTTTTCTCTTTCATTTGTTTTTGCTTTGCATGTACGCATAGGAATGGAGTTGAGGGTAAAAAACACTGCATTCAAATTTCGCAGTAAAAATTCAGAAGACATATAAAAAGTTCAAAGATCAAATTAAAATATATTACCAGAATACATACATGCCACCACATACAACCCAGAGATTCTTTTTCTGTGGGCATACTTGGCAATTCTACAGAACAGTAACTGGAAATCATAAACATCAGGATCTCTAAACTGTAAATAAACTGTGCAAATGAAGATATGAATAAATAGCAATAAATGGCGAGCATGAAATAACAATATAACATTCATCAATACAACAATTTCATGGAATCCTTAAATGAATTCTTAACTGAGTGTAGCTATCCCCTTTTGTTCAAGAGCATGATGGTTGAGGGGTTGTAACTGTTACTGGTGGTGCAAGGTCTGACGCATCTGTACCTTCTACCTGGTGGCAGCAGCGAGAGAAGAGCATGGCCTGGTTGGTGAGGATTTTTGATAATGGATGCTGATTTTCTATGGTGACATTTCATGTTAATGTGCTCAGTGGTTGGGAGGGCTTTACTCGTGATGTACTGGGTCAAATCCACTACTCTTGTAGGGTTTTCCACTAAAAGGCATTAGTGTTCCCATACCAGGCCATAATGCATCCAGTCAGCGCACTTTCCACCACATGTCTATAGAAGTTTGCCAAGGTGCTTGGTGACATGCTAAACCTCTGCAGTCTCCTGAGGAAGTAGAGGTGCTGTTGTGCTTTCTTTGCAATGACGTTTATATGATAGTGCCTGGACAGGTCCTCTGAAATAGTGACATCAAGGAATTTAAAGTTACTGACCCTCTCCACCTCTGATCCTTCTATGATTACTGGCTCATAGACCTCTGGTTTCCCTTGCCTGAAGTCTACAATCAAACCCTGACACAGCTGTCAAGTTTCCCTTGTTAATTGTAGTCTAGTCCAGAATCACCACTTCACCTGAGAGAAGGTGAAAACGTTATCCATTCCAACTTGAAAGAGAAACTACTAAACACTTCATAAATTCATTTTTCTGATCAAAAAGTCATAACAAATCACCAATATTTTTAAATTACAGTAATTTTCATAAAACTTGTATATACTGATTTGTCTAAGATTAATAATAACTATTGTAGCTAATTCCATAAGGTTCCACACGGAAGGTTAGTTAGGAAGGTTCAATCATTAGGCATTAATATCGAAGTAATGAAATGGATTCAGCAGTGCTGGGTGGGAGACGCCAGAGAGTGGTGGTGGATAACTGTGTGTCAGAATGGAGGACGGCATCTAGAGGTGTGCCTCAGGGATCTGTACTGGGTCCAATGTTGTTTGTCATATATATTTAATGATCTGGATGATGGGGTTGTAAATTGGATTAGTAACTATGCAGATGATACTAAGATAGGTGGAGTTGTGGATAATGAAGTAGGTTTTCAAAGCCTGCAGAGAGATTTAGACCAGTTAGAAGAGTGGGCTGAAATTTGGCAGATGGAGTTTAATGCTGATAAATGTGAGGTGCTATATTTTGGTAGAACTAATCAAAATAGGACGTACATGGTAAATGGTAGGGCATTGAAGAATGCAGTAGAACAGAGGGATCTAGGAATAATGGTGCATAGTTCCCTGAAGGCAGAATCTCATGTGGATAGGGTGGTGAAGAAGGCTTTTGGTATGCTGGCCTTCATAAATCAGAGCATTGATTATAGGAGTTGGGATGCAATGTTGAAATTGTATAAGGCATTGGTAAGGCCAAATTTGGAGTACTGTGTACAGTTCTGGTCACCGAATTATAGGAAAGATGTCAATAAAATTGAGAGAGTACAGAGGAGATTTACTAAAATGTTGCTTGGGTTTCATCTCCTAAGTTACAGAGAAAGGTTGAACAAGTTAGGTCTTTATTCTTTGGAGCATAGAAGGTTGAGGGGGGACTTGATAGAGGTATTTAGAATTATGAGGGAGATAGATAGAGTTGACGTGGATAGGCTTTTTCCATTGAGAGTGGGGAAGATTCAAACAAGAGGACATGAGTTGAGAGTTAAAGGGCAAAAGTTTAGTGGTACCATGAGGGGTAACTTCTTTACTCAGAGAGTGGTAGCTGTGTGGAACGAGCTTTCAGCAGAAGTGGTTGAGGCAGGTTCGATGTTGTCATTTAAAGTTAAATTGGATAGATATATGGACAGGAAAGGAATGGAGGGTTATGGGCTGAGTGCAGGTCGGTGGGACTAGGTGAGAATAAGAGTTCAGCACAGGCTAGAAGGGCTGAGATGGCCTGTTTCCGTGCTGTAATTGTTATATGGTTATATGGTTATAATTCACTAATGCACATTTGGTTAACTGTGGTGAACAACAATGTTCATGGGGTTACTTATTTTTAACAGGAAGTGAGGTTGTGACAAATATCAAGACCTGTGTAACATCTTGCTGTCTCTCTATCACCAAGTGAACCTCCTGTGGAATCTACCTGTGGTGCTAAAAATTCACAGAGACTTGCAGATTCTATTCCTCCTTTAAGCTTGCTTTACAGACTATTTAGTACAGAATGGAGTGGGAAAACTGAATCCTTCTCCAGGCTAAACTACATAATGTCTTTTACACCAATTCCCTGCATCTTTTTATTGTTCAGTCTGCTTGACTGGTAATTTTAAATACAATATTCAAGGATTCAGGGACTCACTTAAGGACTTTATAAATTCTGATAGCCCCTGTAAATCTTTGCAAAATGCAGACTAATTGTTTTGAGCTGTTCTTATCAACTCACTAATGCTTAGAATGATCAATTGGACATTTAAAATATCTGCTGTTGAATGTTTTATCACTATTTAGGTATGTTATCTCATTCCCAATCTTATTTTTGAGTGTGAGCACAATGCCCTCAGCTTCTAGCTTTGCAACACCAGGGCTATCACTTGGGGTCCGACATCGAACGTTTTGTTTGTACTCCATTCTGTCACATGCCAATTCATTTGTCTGTCAACACAATGTATTTTTGTTGTCAAATAGTAAGCAGCAATCAGCCAAATAGGCGAGCAGCTGGTCAAGTGAACACTTCTTTCATCGGCAGAGATCAGACATCTTTACTGTGACAATGGTCTTAAGTGGTTGTCTGTGGGGAGTATTTTAAAATCCTCTAGCATATTATACACTCCGTGACTACTTTATTAGGTATCTTCTCTACCTAATAGAGTGGCTACTGAGTGTATATTCATGGTCTTCTACAGCCGTAGCTCATCCACTTCAAGGCTTTACCTGTTGTGCACACCACTATTGTAACGTGTGGTTATTTAAATTATTGTTGCCTTCCTGTCAGCTTGAACCAGTCTAGCCATTCTCCTTGACCTCTCTCATTAACAAGGCATTTTTGCCCAAGAACTGCTGCTCACTGGATTTTTTTTCTTGGTTTTTGAACCACTTTCTGTCAAGTCTGGAGACTGTTGTGCATGAAAATCTAGGAGATCTGCAATTTCTGAGATTCCACCCCATGTGGCACCAGCAATCTGTCTATGGTCAAAGCCACTAAGATCACACTTCTTCACCATTCTGATGTTTGCTCTGAACAACAACTGAACCTCTTGCCTATGCCTGCATGTTTGCATGTATTGAGTGGCTGATTAGATATTTGCATTAACAAGCAGGTGTGCAGGTGTACTTAATAAAGTGGCCAATGAGAGTATTCAGGAATTTAACCAATTTAGAAGTAGGAATTTGGCAGCTGCCTTTCCCCTTCATGATTTTTCTTTTCTCTCTTTATTTTATCAGTTGCCCTTGTTCCTTTGAACATAGAGACATCAAGGAATCAGTGGATTCATCCACCATCTACATTCAGCCATCAAGCACCCAGTATACCAGGGGCTTCCAATGTTTTTATGCTACGTAGCCTTACCATTAACTGAGGGTCTATGAACCTCAGGTTGGAAACCCCTGCATAATACTAATTTATTTATTTATTGAGATGTAATGCAGTATGGGTAATTTCGCCCCTTTGAGCCGCACCACTCAGCAACACCCCCCCCCCCCCACAATTTAATCCAAGCTTAATCATAGGACATTTGGTAATGACCAATTACCACTAACCAGTATGTCTTTGGCCTGTGGGAGAAAACCTCAGTGGTTACTGGGAGAATGTGTAAATGCCTCACATGCTAATCAGAATCAGAATTGGGTTTATTATCACCGGCATGTGTTGTGAAATTTGCTAACTTAGCAGAAGCAGTTCAATGCAATACATAATATAGAAGAAGAGAAAACAAAAGAATAATAATAATAAATAAGTAAATCAATTACAGTATAAGTATATTGAATAGATTAAAAATTGTACAAAAAACAGAAGTAATAATTATTAACAAAGTGAGGTAGTGTTCAAGGGTTCAATGTCCATTTAGGAATCGTATGCCAGATGGGAAGAAGCTGTTCCTGAATCACTGAGTGTGTGCCTTCAGGCTTCTGTACCTCCTATCTGATGGTAACAGTGAGAAAAAGGCATGCCCTGGGTGCTCTAGGTCCTTAATAATGGATGCTGCCTTTCTGGGATGCTCCTTGAAGATGTCCTGGGTACTTTGTAGTCTAGTACCCAAGATGGCAGTCCCGGGTATGACTCTAAACTGCAATCGGTGATGAGGCTCTGATTGAGGACTTTCAGAGCTTTGGGGAAAGTGGAGTTACCCCTTAGGCATTCATTGCTCCCAGGGCCGCTCTGACCCGGAACGCTAACACCTGCAAGGGTTCCTGCTCAGGATACGAGCGAAGGCCAACGGCAGATCCGGCAGGTCCATTGACTGAACTTATGACGGATGAGCTAGGACCTCAAATGTCAATGGCTATAGTATAGGCGGATGAACATTTGGGAAGAGAAATGGCGATTTCTTTAGTTCGCCCAACAGTAGGCAATAGCAAACCACCGTTGCAATTTGCTAAGAAAACCATGGTCAAACTCACAAAATGTATCACACAACAACAGCATCAAGAGGATCTTCAAGACAACTCTGAAGATGTTTCACTCGGTAGGGTTGATTCTGGCCAGCAGGAGATCCCCGGCCATCATCAAGCTACTGCTCATAAGATTAAAGTAACACAAAAGAAAATTATTGCCATTTGGAATGTAAGAACCCTATATCAAGCAGAAAAATTGGACAATGTGATAAATGAAATGGAAAGACTAAAGATTAACATCATGGGAGTTAGTGAAGTTCGTTGGATAGGGCTGGAACATGTCAGATGAGAAATAAAACACTAGTTTATTTTTATGGAACATCCCATACTAATGGAGTAGGAATTCTTATGGATGAAAACATAGCAAAAGGTGTTTTAGGACATTGGGCAATATCAGAAAGAAGGCTCCTTGTTAGATTCAGAGGACAACAATCTGATTTAGCAATTATACAGGTATATGCACCAAGAACAAATGGAACAAATGAAGATATAGATAAATTCTATGAAGAGCTTGAACAAGCAAGGAATGGATGCAAATCTCAAGATATTGTTATTGTCATGGGAGATCTAAATGATGGAGACAGCAGCCAGAGATTTGGAAATGAATACCAATGAATTGATCCACTTGACCTGAAACAGGAGAGTGTGGGCCATGGCAGTCAAGGCTCAAAATGGCCATGGCACCTGATGATAATGATGATGATTACCCAAGATGGAGCCTACTAAATATACAACCCTCTGCAGCTTCTTCCGGTCCTGTGCAGTAGACCCTCCATAGTAGACAGTGATGCAGCCTGTCAGAATGCTTTCCATGGTTCAACTGTAGATGTTTTTGAATGTTTTTGTTGATATACCAAATCTCTTCAAACGCCTAATGAACTATAGTTACTGTCTTGCCTTCATTATAACTGCATCGATATGTTGGGACCAGCTTAGGTCCTCAGAAATTTTGACACCCAGGAACTTGAAACTGCTCTCTCTGTCCACTTCTGATCCCTCTATGAGGATTGGTATGTGTTCCTTCGTCTTACCCTTCCTGAAGTCCACAATCACCTCTTTTGTCTTACTGACATTGAGTACCAGGTTGTTACTGCAACACCACTCCACTAGTTGGCATATATCGCTCCTGTACGCCCTCTCATCACCACCTGAGATTCTACCAACAATGGTTGTATCATCAGCAAATTTATAGATGGTATTTGAGCTATGCCTAGCCACACAGTCATGGGTATATAGCGAGTAGAGCAGTGGGCTAAGCACACACCCCTGAGGTGCACCAGTGTTGATCGTCAGCGAGGAGAAGATGTTATCACCAGACCTCACAGGTTGTGGCCTTCCGGTTAGGAAGACCATTTTACTCTCCCTACATTCCTATCAGTTCCCTCCCCGCACTCCCCCCCGCAGGATTCTAAGACTCATCTTTAATTTACAGTGGTCAACATTTTGTTTTGTGAAAGTGAAGCACCCAGAGAAACAAACAGAGTTGTTAGGAGAATATGCAATCTCCACACAGTCAGCACAGAATTGAACCTACTGTAAATCACTCTACATGCTGTGCCACAGTGCCACCAGTTTGCCTTCTCTGTTTCAGCAGAGGGCAGGGATTTGTGCCAATGCTTTTCTCCTGAACACTCAATGACTGAACGATATGGCATTCTTTTTTATTAGCACATGAGAAGAAAACAGTATAATGGCTCTTTCATTCAACATAATGGTAAGAGCTGGAAAGATATATGGATGATTCACCCCCGGCCTCACGTGGAGAGGTTGCCTGTGAGGTTTGGTGGTGGGCAGACTCTGACGAGTGTGGAGCTTCTCATTACTGTGACGTCCCAGAACTGCACTCTGGCCACCTGTGATGTGGGTCTCAGAACTGCACTCTGGCCAGCAGAGTGAGTATGGGTCATTGCCAGGGACATAGTAGCATTTGTCCCAAGAGTTGACAGACCACCTGGTTTCTGTGGTCTCCCTAATCTTCTCCTGTTAGATAAAACGGAAAGTGCCATCGCCCCCTCTCATTTCTTGGCTACAAAACTCTCTTCAGTTCAGACATTTCTTAATCATAGCAAGCTCGAAAGCCAGTGAAACTGTAAGCTTGTTACCATGGAGTAATCTCTCCCTTCTCTCACTAGACTGCAGGATGTGAGAATAACAAGTCAGCACTTTGTAGTATACATTGCACTTTCCAGTAGCTCTAGCATACATTGTTAAATCTTGTGCTTATTACCGTCCACCTTAATTATTGACATTTCTTTGAATTTCGCTATGCTTTTTAATCAGCATGATAGCATAGTGGATAGTGTAAGTTGCACAGCGCCTGCAGTAAGATTGCGGTTCAGTTCCTGCGGTTGTTTGTAAGGAGCTTGAACATTCTTCCCGTGACCTTGTGGGTTTCCTCTGGGTGCTCTGGTTTTGTCCCGCATTCCACAGATATGTGAGTTAAGATAGTACGTTGTGGGTCCACTGTGTTGGTGACACTTGTGGCTGCCCCTAGAATATCTCAGACTGTGTTGGTCATTGACACAAACAATGTACTTCACTTTATGTTCCAATGTTTCACTGTACTTGTGACAAATAAAAGTAGTCTTTAATATTTCTCTTATTGGTCTGTCACACTACTGACATCAGGATTCCAAATGGCATTGTCAGGCTAAGCATTAGATTCCGGGCAGTGCGGGTAAACACAATAATGTTCTGCACTGTTGCATGCATTTTACTCTGCTGCTGCTCAGCTCTGGTCAACAGTATCCTGGAGAATCTCATTAGATGTATTGTTAAAGGATAGACCTGGTTACTGTTTATCTGGCGTGGGAGATCAGAAGCCAATACCATAGACAGTTGCACTGAGATAAAGTGAGCAATCCGTATGTCTGGAACTCACCTACAGGATGTTCTGGCTGGGCTGATGTGACTTGTTGCATGTTAGTTAAATGAGCTAACAGAATGCCCAGTCCATCACAGGGGAAAAAAAAACACCCCATCATTGAGCACATCTACAAGGAGTGCTGCCACAAGAAAGCAGGATCCATCAGCAAGGAGCCCCATCATCCAGGCCATGCTCTCTTGTTGCCCTTAGAAAAGAAGTAAAGGAGCCTTAGTTTCCACACCACCAGGTTTAGATTAGATTAGGTTCAACTTTATTGTCGTTATGCTGAGTACAGATACAAAGCCAATGAAATGCAGTTAGCATCTGACCAGAAATGCAAAGCATAGTGTTATTTACAAAATAACTGCGAGTAAAAAGTAAGTGCTACAGCACACAAATATGAAAGTACTGAGACCGTAATATATAGGTGCAATACTGCTTAGCTCTGTGATGTGAGGTTCAGCAGGGTCACAGCCTCAGGGAAGAAGCTCTTGCAGTGCCTGCTGGTGTGGCAGCGAAGGCTCCTGTAGAGCCTACGGGATGGGAGGAGAGTAAAAAGTCCATGGTTACGGTGACATGCATCCTTGACAGTACTTTTCGCCCTGCCCAGGCAGCGTTTATGGTAGATGTTCTAAATGGTGGGCAATTGGGTGCCGATAATCCGCTGGGCGGTTTTCACCGCACGCTGGAGTGCTTTGCGGTCTGATACGGGACAATTGCCATACCACACTGAGATGCAGTTGGTGAGTACGCTCCCACAGCATGGTTTCTGTAGAGGGACATCTTGCCTGACAAATTTGTTCAGAGTTCTTCGAGGAACTAACAAGCAGGTTGGAAAAAGGAGAGGTAATAGGTGTCATATACTTGGATTTTCAGAAGGCATTTGACAAGTGCCACACATGAGGCTGCTTAACAAGATAAAATCCTATGGCGTTACGGGAAAGATACTGGCATGGATAGAGGAACGGCTGACAGGCAGGAGGCAGTGAGTGGGAATAAAAGGGGCCTTTTCTGGTTGGTTGCCAGTGACTAGTGGTGTTCCTCAGGAGTCAGTATTGGGACCACTACTTTCATATTGTTTGTCAATGATTTAGATCATGGAATTGTTGGCTTTGTTGCAAAGTTTGTGGATGATATGAAGATAAGTGGAGAGGTAGGTAGTGCTGAGGAAATAATGTGATTGGAGCAGGAGTTAGACACATTAGAAGAATGGGCAAAAAAGTGGCAGATGGAATACAGTGTTGGGAAATGTACGATAATGAATTTTGGTAAAAGGAACAAATATCATCTAAATGGGGAGAAGGTTCAAGCATCAGAGGCACAGAGGGACTTTGGAATCCTTGTGCAAGACTCCCAGAAGGTTTATTTACAGGTTGTGGTAAAGAAAGCAAATGCAATGTTGACATTTATTTCAAGGGGAATAGAATATAAAAGCAAGGAGATAATGCTGAGCCTTTATAAGACAATACTCAGTCTGCACTTGGGGTATTGTCAACTTTTCTGGGCCTCATGTCTCAGAGAGGATGTATTTCATTAGAGAGGGTGTAGAGGAGGTTCATGAGAATGATTTCCCAAATGAAAGGGTTAGCATATGAAGGGTGTTTTGGCAGCTTTGGGCTTGTACTCAAGTTAGAAGAATGCGCGGTGTCTCATTGAAACCTACTGTATGTTGAAAGGACTCGATAGAGTGGATGTGGAAAGGACGTTTCCTATGATGGGGGTATCCAGAACTAGAAGGCACAGCCTCAAAATTGAGGGGGGGCAACCTTTTAGAACAGATCTAAGAAGAATTATTTTAGCCAGAGAAGAGTGAACCTGTGGAATGCTCTGCCACAGACTGCAGTGGAGGCCAGGTCCATGGGTATATTTAAAGCAGAAGTTGATTATTTCCTGATTGGTCCGGGCATCAAAGAATGTGGTGAGAAAGCAGGTGTATGGGGTTGAGTGGGATCCAGGATCAGCCATGTTGGAAGTGCAGAGCAGAGTCGATGGGCTGAATGGCCTAACTCTGCTCCTATGTCTTATGGTCTTAAGGACTGAGGCCCACAATGGGAGAGGTAAAAGGCTCAAGTTACAACTTAGGCAAAGTCTCTTCATCCAGCTTGGTTCCAATGACATGAAATCCTGCTCCATTTCCAACAGACATCTGACTGATGATTCCTTTATGTAGCAGTAAATATGGTATGGATAGCTTGGTTGGATGAACAAGCAGGTTACCAGCATGAGTAACATGGCAATAGTTGGGTCATGGAGCCCTAATTGGCAGTGCCATAGTCAGACTGGTGCAGATATAGGAGTTACTGTACTGAAGCTTGCCAGTCACATGCACTATCACACTGTCTAATTTGACAGAAAGTGCAAATCATGATTCATACAGAAAGAGGAATGGAATTTCATAGTTTTCCTTCCCAGCATATCTGTAGGCCAGTGAATGGTGTGGTACCCTTCCTCATGTCATTTGTATAAAACAATGAATCTTCCAAGTAACATACACAACTCTCAACAGGCCAGGCAGCATTTAAGGAAAAGAGTAAGCAGTCAAAGTTTTGGGCCGAGACCCTTTATCAGGTCTGGATATAAAGATGAGAAGTTAGAGCAAGAAAGTGGGGTGAGGGGAGGAAGGAGTACAAGGTGGTGGGTGATAGGTGAAACCTGGAGAGGGGGAGGGGTGAAGTAAAGAGTTGGAAGCTGACAGGTGGAAGAGATAAAGGGCTGGGGAAGAAGGAAACTAATAGGAGAGAGTAGAAGACCATGGAAGAAAGGGAATGGAGAGGAGCACTAGACGGAGTTGATGGGCAGGTCAGGAGATGAGGTAAGAGAGGAAAACAGGAATGGGAATGATAAAGGTGGGGGGAGGGGCAATTACCAGAAGTTAGATAAATCAGTCTTCCACTTGCATTGGAAAAGTGCTAAGGCTCTGATCACATAAGTTCAGTAAAACAGACAATGCTGGAAATCTTCAATAAGCCAGGGAGCATCAGCAAAGAAGTAAGACAACCTTTGATCAAGGCAAATGAGTCATCAACCTGAAATGTTGCTGCTGTTCTTTTTTATCTATAACTGCTGCCTGAGATATTATGTCAAGATATTTCTGTTTACCGGTGGCCATTTCTTGTAACAATTGTGTATGATTTAAGTTCAATGTATGTTTTTTTTTGTGAATGCTGCTTTTATGTTGATGACCTGTTTGTCCTACACAAGGACCTGGATAAATCCTTCTTGCTGAAATAAATGAGGGAGGGAGAGCAATGTTCCCTCTAAAGGTGTGTGTGTGTGTGTGTGTGTGTTGTCACCTTCTGCCTCATTGGCAAGTTAAGTATATTCCATGATCGTTCACAATTATATTATTTATGAATTTCATTTATTACTTTATTTCTTTTAAACAATGAGCAACAAACTGGACTTCATAGTTTATTATCCTTAGAGTAGCTTAAGGTTTACATCTACTTAAAAATTCAGTGCGCACAGGTTGTTGTCACTGGGCAAAAGATTGCCTAGCACTAGATTTTAGTGCATAGTGGTCATTACAAATTAGAGGGTACATTGTGGGGAGAGGGGAGGGTTGATGTCTTGCTCCTGCTTGCGCATAGGAGGGGGAAGAGGGGACTTTGGGATTCTAATCTATTTACTGTTATTCATTATTTGGGGTTCTTCTGTTTTAGTGGATGACTGTGAAGAGTAAGAATTTCAGGTTATATATTAAATACATTCTCTGATATTAAATGGAGCCATTGAATCATTGAAATGTTAGATCTATTGCAAACTCCAATCCTATTCCTGTCCATCCCTTTGGTGTAACAGATCACTCACAGACTTGGTGGCCTGCATGGCCATATGTTGTGCTTTATACCTTATATTACATTCACCTTTGCAACACAAATTTCTCCTTAACCAACAAAAGTTTGATTGTCATTATTTCTAAATGTGACTTTCTGAATAGTCTTCAGGCAGGCTTCTCATGCCCCACTCTCTGTAAGCTCCAATGGATCAAACACTTTGCCCTTACATCATATATATTAAGTAGCACTAAATTCTATCTGCTCTTGCCCTATCTCCTCAATGGTGACTTCCATAACTTTAAAATCTTTATATTTAAAAAAATCATTCTGTAGGTTTTCTTGAGTTATACCTTCCATTCTTTCTTCTGAACTCTTTTGCGTCAGACTGGGAATTTCATTAACTGACTTTACCTGATGCTTTGGAATTTCCACCAAATCTCTCTGGCCCCCATTAACACTGTCCATCAAATTCTCCCACTCTGACATAACCTTTGGTTGCTCCTCCTAATTACTTCCTTCCTGACTCAGAATCCATTATTATTGGCTATGATTTAACTGGGAAATGCCAGGAATTTGAGAGTTTGCTGCTTTTACCCCCACGTAAGTGACAGGAACTCCTGCCTTTTTTATGTGTGAATGCAGAAGTTGGAAGTTGCTGACAGTGTCTCACTCCTGGGCAGTAGGCTGAGTTCCAATGCTCAACTCCTAATGAGGTGAAGGAAAGGAGTTGGAAATTGGGCTAAATTCCTGGTGATTAGCCTTTGATGTAAATGGAAAAGCATGACTAAGATGTTCAGATAGCTACTTCTTAATGTCAAAAAGCATTAATTTAATATAAAACAATGTAATATAAAGTTTAAAAGACAATGGATTCTTAGTGTTTTCAAAATCTATTGGAATGTTAGATTAGATTTTTAAAATTATTTGAAGATGCTTAAATATATTTCAATCTGTTTAGAAGTTTAAATATTAACCCTTTGGTATATTAACAGTTTTCATCTTAATCTGTTTCTTTTGTTTTGATTTATTTTATTTGTTTTAAATATATTTGAAATTAATGTCTGAAGAATGCGGAGGGTGTTTTAATGCCTTGGTAATTCTGGCTAAATCAGGTGCCATGGTTTCGCAAATGAACAGTTTTACTTATTTTACCTACATGACCCCATTACAGTGCAGAAGACCTCCTTCCCTAGAGATACTTCCACTAGAGCAGAGGTACCCAACCTGGGGTCCATGAATCCCTTGGTTAATGGTAGGGGTCTGTGGAATAAAAAAGAATGGAAATCCCTGCAGTAGAGATTTCTGCTTGTGCTATCTAAAAGTGCCTGCCTGTAGGATTGTGAAGGGTAAATTAAACATACTTTGAAGGCCAAGGGTGATCTCAGGAAGCTTGCCCTGGACAGACACTTTTCTCCATATGTTGGACTTTGAATCACTTTTGGCAGTTTTTATGTTAAAAATGCTGTGTAAATATAAAGTTCTTAAAATTGCCCTGTCCATCAATGAGATTTTTGTATAATTGGGATAACACATACAAGTATTTTGAATCCATATCGGACCAGAGAAGCCACAAGTCTCACAGCATCCAATCATGTGCAAGGACTTTCAGGAGCAAGTCTAGATATAAGACAAAATATTATTCAGAATAAAGTTCTGACAACTGAGCATAATTCCGCTTTGATTCTGCACCCATTTAGTAGGTGTTAGCTATGGATCAGCTGACCTTGTGTCTGATTACAAGCTGAGCTCCAGACACATTTCATATAATGTTGGCTGACAGTTTTTTTTTAATATGCTGCCTTTCAGGCAAAGTTTAAACTACTTTTCTACTCTTCCATCTCCGGGAACCGTTTTGTGATGATACATGAAGAAGAACAGTTTATGCACAGTATATCTGAGCCAACGTAACTAAAACCAATTTATTTACTGATATTCTATAGTTGCTTGTTATCTTGTATATGCGAGGGCTAGACCTCAAGCTGTACTGTGTTTTGCACCTTGGCCCCAGAGTGATGCTATTTCTTTTGGCTGTATTCATGGATGTTCATATATGGTTGAATGACAATTAAACTTTATGGAATTGCATTGAATTTTATTTGAAACAACATTTCAACATTTCTCATTGTGGGATCTTGTTCATCATATTTTCATTGCTTTGTTAAATAGCTTTAACTAATAATTAATTATCTGTATCTTTATTATATGTAGAAATATCATAGTTCAAAGTTTGATTATTTCCACTACTGAAATAGAAAGCATTTCATTAACCATAAAGTATATTCAAAGCTGATATCTAAACAATTCCTTGAATCATACTGTGAATATATGTCTTAGCTGCAGGTAAAGAATTCGAATACATTGTGGGAAGCCCTAAGGTCATGAAAGGCAATAGACAAGTCTAAATTTCCGCTTTTACATGTATATTTTCAGTACATGTGCGGTAACATATTAAGTTAAAGGCGGGCAAGGTTCATTCATTTTTTTCCTACCCTGTTTAAGCATGCAATAAATGGCCTTTGTTTTCTCTTGTTTTGTTTCCAGCCCTACAGCTAAGACATTTATCCACAGTGTTAAACAACCAAATGAATTGGTTTCTATTAGGAAATCCTACTACTTTTACTCAGAAGCCTATTTATGATTTTATAACACCAGATCCGCCCCCCGCCCACCTGCCCACCCACTCACTTCTCCACCTCATCTACAAAGGCAGATGTAGGAATGTATTTTAATACTGCTCCAGAAGTATTTTTACAAAGCTTACGTTGTTCACCACAGCTCATCTGACACTCATAATATCATCTGCAGGGATATCTGTCCACCGGATGCAGGAAGATTGCCTATTTGCACAAGAAATCACTCCTTTTCATGGACCATAAGATGGATTGAAAGTTGAATTTTATTCGGTCCCTAACAAGACCGTGTACTCTGTTTAATAAATAAAAAAGAAAATCGATCCTCTAATTTTGAATGAGGTCAGAGTTACAAAGCAGATATCTCTAAAGCAAAATAAAATAGAACACAGAAAATGCTGGAAAAACTCAGCTGTCTGACCTTATGAGCTTTCCAACATTTCTGTTTGGTTTTTATTTCCAATTTCTACTATCTGCTCCACTTTTTTTTCATTTTCAGCTCTAAAAACAAGTTAAGGTTCCAACAGCAGGCGTTTTAATGAGTCAAAGTTGCTTAATTTGGATAACTCCGGTGTTTAAATTAATGTTTTCATAATTCTTATGTGTTAATACTTAAAATGAATTATTTATTTGGCAAATCAGATAAAACTACCATAAATTCAACCAAATTTGTGATTGATCTAAAGCACAGGTTAAGTATAATGAACAGTTTTAGGTTAATGTTAAAGAGAAGCAGCCTCAGCAAATGTAAAGGAGCTGCCTTAAAAAATCTATTATCTCCATAAAATGCCACCTAAATCATATTTTCCTGCATGGATAACTGAAAATGAAATTAATTTACTGCTGACTCTATTAGTGCAGAAATCTCTATTAAAACTTATTTTTTTTTGCCAAATGCACTACACATTAAAGATGCTTAAGGTCTGGTTGAGACTGTAGCTAGCTTAGCGTGTATAAAGAGGACCCCTTTAATGCTGAAGATGCTCAGCAACAGAGTTAAACTGTTTATTGACGACAGTAGGAAGTGCAATGTCTGGTTGAGCAATAACTTAAGTTGCAGCATTAAATCAGAGCAGGAAGCCATGAGGTTATTGAATGCAGTCTCTTCATTCCTCAGTAAGTGAGAGCTGGCACTGCTGTTGCTTTAGGATTCAGTGTGAAGAATGAATCTCTGTTTCGACTGCAGGAAATCTCCTAATTTTTTTGAAAATTCCATGTCACTCTTAAAAATTGGATGGTCCAACTTGCCTTGATTGACTAACTGCATTATAATATCCATCTAGTTATCATATTACAAAACCAATAGAAGAAAAAATGCTTCACAGAAGTTGGTTTATGTTAAATCACAAAGTAACCTTGTTTAACAGAATGTACCAAGATAGATAAAAAAAATCGATGAACAGTCTTAAATGCAGCAGAACCATTTATTTATGCCATTACTAAACCCAATGAGAGTTAATGAAAAAATGGATTATGACTGAGCAGATGATTAAGACAAGTAGGGAACAGTGTATCTATTATTGCTGCTATTTTCTCCAAGTCAATGTTAAGAAGTTAATGCAAGAAAGTACATTACTTGACAGGAAATGTGCATATATATTTAAAGACCCATTCTGAGCAACTTGGGAGATAAGCATAAAAAAAACACAGCCCTGACCTCCCATTCAGAGTTAGAGGTTATTCATACAAGGGAAGGAGAGTGCTTTAAAGTACTGGCATTTGTTTGAACTTTGAATAAGTAGGTTTTGGCCAATATATCATTTAATTTGTTTAACTAAGTGCAAACATATTAGCTATCATTGGAGTGGTCATTTTAAAATGATTAAACTCAATAAAGTGATTTCTGCATGTAATTTACTGTCAGGTTTACAATTCAATTGCCCACCCATTAATAAAAGGGGACCAATCGGCATTTATCCAATTTCCATGTAAAAGTAACTATATTGAGCATGTTTTGATAATAATTTTGAAAACAAACTATTCAAAGGAATTAAGTTTTGAAATTGTTCATTCATTGGATGTGAGCATTTATGGTCCATTCCAAATTGCTCCTGAACTGAGTGGTGGAGTAAACTACTTCAAGAATTTACATTAGGACCAGACAGCAGTTTTCCTACTTTGAAGGAATTGAGTGAACAGGATGGACTTATACAACTTAACTTTTATGATCACTGTTACTCATTCAGGCTTTTGATTCCTATCTAATTAATTAACTAAATTTAAATTCCTCATCTGCTACAGAACATTTTGAACCCATGTCTCCAGATCAGTCATCAGGACCTCCAGATACTTTTCCAATAACATCCACTAAGCTACTGTATCCCAAAATAAGTACTTTCCCAAAATGAACATTTAAGGCACCATAAATATTTTGCCACATGTAAGATATATCAGCGATATATAAACGTAACTGGGATTGTATTTTAATTTAATCTAAAAGACAAGGATTTCATCAAGTTATCTGGATCAAGATTGCCATTTTATGTAAAGCTTTTCTACAATTATATCATAATATCATAATGTATAATAAACTGTGAGGTGCAACCATAAAACACACAATGATTGGCTGTAGATTCATAAATTGTTTCAGTTGTAGATAAGACCAAAAAAAACCCCCAGCTCATCAGAACATTAAATATGTTTCCAAAAAATAAAATGTGTCCAACACAAGATATATAAGACATTACCAGCATCATTCCTATTGTGCTGTAGGTCAATGGTCTTTTGCACTGCATTGCAACTGCACTTTGTAATTACAAAATTCTCCCCCATAATTTCTTGGTCTTCAGAGTTCCTCATGTTTTCCAGCTATCTTCTACAGTTTGTAAATATTCATTTATCCTTGACAGGTTTTCACAATAAATTAAAATTTAACTTTTCCAAGGTAACAGATTAATCTGGAGGTAAATGAAATATTATTTTAAATTTGCAGCTCATTTACCCAGCTATCTATGCCAGAGTTGTTTTTTTTTACCGTACATAGAGTCATAGAGATAACAGCATGAGATTTTTAAGATTCAGGATTCAGGATTGTTTAATGTCATTTCCAGTAGACTAGTGTAAAGGAGTACAGAGTAATTCTTACTCTGAATCTGATGCTGCATGTAAAAGTAAACTAAGATGAAGAACAGAATAATTTTAAAAAAACACAATAAATATAAATACGTGTGTGCCATGGTAGCGTAGCATGATGCTATTACAGCTCCAGACATCCTGGAGTTCAGAGTTCAATTCCAGCGCCATTCCGTAAGGAATCTGTAGTTCTCCTTGTGGGATGCATGGATTTTCCAGTTTCTGCCCATAATCCAAAGAAGTACCGAGTAGATTAAAAGCTCCTTAAGACCATGAGACCATAAGATATAGGAGCAGAGGTAGGCCATTCAGCCCATTGAGTATACTCCGCCATTCTATCATGGGCTGATCCGATTCTTCCATTCATCTCCACTCCCCTGCTTTCACCATATAGCCTTTTATGCGCTGGCTAATCAAGAACCTATCTATCTCTGCTTAAATACACCCAATGACTTAGTCTCCACAGCCACTCATGGCAACAAATTCCACAGATTTACCACAAAGTAATTTCTCCGCATCTCAGTTCTAAAAGGACATCCTTCCAGTCTGAAGTCATTCCCTCCTGTCCTAGAATCCCCTATGGGTCATTGTAATTTGTCCCAGGATTAGGTTAGGTTTAATCAGAATTGTGGGGGGTTGCTGGGACAGCACGGTTCAAAGGGCAGGAAGGGCCGACTCCACATTGTATCGCTAAATAAATACATAACTTATCTACATAGATTGATTATACATGGAGTGATGCTATGAGTGTTTGTACATAAGCTGACTCTGACAGGAAATGATAAAATAGTGGTGGTGGGCTAGGTTAGTTGGAGGTGTTGATCAGTCATACTTGCTGGGGAAAGTAATTGTTTTTGAGTCTGGTGATCCTGCAAAAACAGATTCTTCAGCCCAGCATCTCCCTGCCAATCATAAAGCACCCACTTACACTAATCCCACATTAAGTCTACATTCCTTCACTTCCTCACTTTAATTCCATATCCTTCTCTTTTTTATTCTATCACGTATTTATCTGGTTCATGAAATGTATCAATAATATTCTCTTCAGGTATTCGTATAGCAGCAACTTCCACTTTCTAAGTAAAACTGTGCTCTCTGAATATATTAAATTTTAATGTAATTATGCTTAATTACTAATTTCAAATTAGTGTTTTTGTTTGGTATTCAAAATGTGAAGAGACACAAGGCTAATACATGCATGATTGACTTTTTAAATCAAATTTGCTTAATATATGTTATCTGATAATTCAAATTTAATTAACGCTTAGTTTTACATTTGCTGTGTGTTTTAAAGTGCTCAGTTAGAAATTCTAACTAAATAATTTTTCTGCACAGGAAATTGCTTTGAAATTTGAAGAGGAGATTATATGCAGTTTCCATCCCTCTGAAATGGTACCTTTTCAATTAAATTACTGTACATCTGTAAACACTTATTCTCCTAGATTAAAATTGTTTTCTTGCAGCAATAGTTTTTATTTCCATACAACATCCCATGCGTAGGGAGATGTGTTAAGGCACTTGACACCGGGGGAGAAAGAAGAAGTGAACAACAAGAAAACTACAAAGTTTTGAAAGAGTAGGGGCCATTTGAGGAAGTTTAGTATGTCACCGAAGACTCAAGCAAGTTTGTACAGATTACGATGGAGAGCATTCTAACTGACCGCATCACTGTCTGGCAACACAGGATCAGAAGAAGATGCAGAAGGTTGTAAGTTCAGCCAGCTCCATCATGGGCACTAACTTCTCCAACTTTGGGGACATCTTCAAAAGGTGATGTCTTAAAAAAGGTGGCATCCCTCATTAAGGACCCCTACTAATCAAAACATGACCTTTTCTTATTTCGATCATCAGAGAGGAGGCACAAGGGCTTGAAGACGCATACTCAACATTTTAGGAACAGCTTCTTCCCCTCTGCCATACTACTGAATGGTCAATGTACCCATGAGCCTTGTTATAGCCATCTTGTTATTTTTGCTGTTTACACTATTTTTAATACAGTATTTACCTTATTGTCATTCATATATACAGTATATTATGTTTTGCACTGTAGGCTGCTGCAAAAAGACCAATTTCACAACCTACAGTATATCAGAGAAAATAAACCTGATTCTGAGTATAGCTGGAGAGGGAGAGTTGAAGGAAGTTCTCAAGATAAAGGAACTGGTGTCAATATGAAGGGAAATACAATTTTGGCAGGTGAAATCCTGTTTCCGTGCTGTAATTGTTATATGGTTATATGAAAATGGATAAATATAACTTTCAATGAATGATTTTAAAATATTATGGTTACATAGATGGAATTTGGAAAATTTTAGATCCGAATGTGTTACTTGATAGAGGTTATCTCTTCTTATTAAAGAAGTTAATTAGGATCAGAATATGGCCCCTCCATACCAGACAGTGATGCAACCAGTTAGTATGGTATCCACAGTACATCTGTAGAAATTTGTGAGTGTCTTTAGTGACATACCAATCCCTAATGAAATATAGCCACTGTTGTGCCTTTTTTGCAACTGCATCATTATGTTGAGCAAATGGATAAATCTGCAGAGATGTTGATACACAGGAACTTGAAGCTCACCCTTTCCACTTCTGATCCCTTGATGATGACTAGCATGTGCTCCCTTGACTTCCCCTTCCTGAAGTCCACAGTCAATTCCTTAATCTTACTGACGATGAATGCAAGATCTTTGCTGTGACACCACTCAACCAGCTGATCTATCTCACTCCTATACTTCTCCTCATGATCATCGGATACTCTGCCAACAATCGTTGTGTCACTGGCAAATGTGTAGATGGCATCTGAGCTGTGCCTAACCACACAGTTGTAGGTGTAGAGAGTGGAACAGTGGACTAAGCACATATTTTTGAGATGCACCAGAACTGATTGTCAATGAGCAGAAGATGTTATTTCTGATCTGCACAGAATGTAGTCTCCCGAAGAAGTAGCTAAAGATCCACTTGCAGAGGCCCAAGTTTTTGAGATTTTTGATTGGAACTGAGGATATGACTGTGTTTAATGCTGAGGTGTATTCAGTAAACAGCAGCCTAACATAAGTATTATGTGGACCAAGGCCAAGTGGAGATCCATTTGAGATTTCACTGTACACCTATTGTGGCAAAAGGCAAATTGCAACAGGTCCAGGTCCTTACTTAGGCAAGCGTTGAACTGGCCATGACAAACCTTTCAAAGCACTCCATCATAGTAGATATGAGTGCTACTGGGTGATAACTGAGAGAGCACAGAGGAGATTTACTAGAATGTTGCCTGGGTTTCATCTCCTAAGTTACAGAGAAAGGTTGAACAAGTTGGGTCTTTATTCTTTGGAGCGTAGAAGGTTGAGGGGGGATGATAGAGGTATTTAAAATTATGAGGGGGATAGGTAGAGTTGATGTGGATAGGCTTTTTCCATTGAGAGTGGGGGAGATTCAAACAAGAGGACATGAGTTGAGAGTTAAAAGGCAAAGGTTTAGGGGTAATATGAGGGGGAACTTCTTTACTCTGAGATTGGTAGCTGTGTGGAATAAGCTTCCAGCAGAAATGATTGAGGTAGGTTCGATGTTGTCATTTAAAGTTAAATTGGATAGATATATGGACAGGAAAGGAATAGAGGGTTATGGGAGGAGTGCAGGTCGGTGGGACTAGGTGAGAGTAAGAGTTTGGCACAGATTAGAAGGGCCGAGATGGCCTGTTTCTGTGCTGTAATTGTTATATGGTTATATGGTTATAATCATTGAGGCAGTTCACCCTGCTCTTCTTGTTGAATGTTTCTCTTCTGATGCAGGTGGGAAACTCCAAGTGAAGCAGTAAGAGATTGAAGATGTCCTTGAACACTCCCACCAATTGGTTGACACAAGTTTTCAGAGCCCTATCGGGTACACCATCAGGGCCAGATGCATTGCAAGGGTTCACCCTCTTGAAAGATTGAAAGATGTTTTGACGTCGGCCTCTGAGATAGAGATCACAAGATCATCAGATGCTGCAGGAATTCACATAGATGTAATTTTATTCTCCCTTTCAAAGCATGCATAAAACATATTGAGCTCATCTAGAAGTGAAGGATCACTGCCATTCATGATGTTAGGTTTTGCTTTGTAGGAAGTAATGGCCTTCAAACCTTGCCAAAGCTGAAATGCATTTGATTACATTTCCAACTTCAATTGAAATTGTTTTCTCGTTCTTAAGATGGCTTCCGTGGGTTGTAGCTGGTTTTCTTGTATAGTTCTGGATCACTGGTCCTGAATGCCACAGATCTAGCCCTGAGCAGACTATGAATTTCTTGGTTCATCCATGGCTTTTGGTTTGGGTATGTCCAATATGTTCTCAAAGGCACACATTCATCCAGACAGGTTTTAATAAGGTTGGTGGTAACTGTGGCATACTCATTCTGACTCAAAGATGAATCTCTCAATATTGTTCAGTCCAAAGCAATCCTCTAAGTGCTCGGCTGCTTCCCTTGACTATACTTCCTTGGTCCTGAGCACTGGTGTTGTGGTCTTTAGTCTCTGCCTATGCGCTAGGAGTAGAAGTACAGCCAGGTGATCAGACTTTCCAAACGGTGGGCATGGGATGGCACAGTGAGTACTCTGAATGGTGGTACAACAGTGGTCAAATGTGTTGGCTCCTCTAGTTCCACAGCTGATATGTTGGTAGCTGTTCAGAGACTTCTTCAAGCTAGCCTGGTTGAAATCCCCCCACAATGATAAGGAAAGCATCAGGGTCACAGTTTTGTGCCTGCTGATTATGGAAGTTAGCTCTCCCAGTACCTCTCTGATGTTAGCCTGAGGAGCAATACACACCGCTACCAGGATAGTGGCGGAAAACTCCCTTGGATGGTGGACGACAGTTGACCATTAGATATTCCAGGTTGGGTGAGCAGGCCTGAGATGGAACCACAGTGTCTGTGCACCACGATGAGTTAATTATAAAGCATACGCCATCTCCCCTGATTTTAAAAGACTGAGCTGACCTGTCTTTACAGTGAATGGTGAAGCCATCGAACTGCAGCACTGTGTCCGAAATAGCTGGGGATAGCCATGTTCCTTGAATCAAAGTACACAGTAATATACTTAATAAGGTTATTGATATTTATTTCTGCTGGATATGCTTTTTAGCCATTTGTGTTGAGAACGTAATCTTGATTATTACTACAATGCGATGGAACAATGTGTTTATTATCATGTACACAGGTACAGAGAGGTACAGGGACCATGAAAAACTTGCTTGCAGCAGCATCATAGGCACATAGATAGAGAAAATTTCCATGCTCTCCATGCCATAGATCGAGAAAATCTCCATGCCCTCCATGCCATAGAGAAAATCTCCATGCCCTTCATGCCATAGAGAAAATCTCCATGCCCTTCATACCATAGAGAAAATTTCCATGCCCTCCATGCCATAGGTAGAGAAAATTTCCATGCTATAGCACGTCTGTAAATAAGTTAAAGATTTTCAAAGATGTCGATCCTCTTTAAGCGAACCAAAGGGTACACTGTCAAAGTAATCAAGAGGGTACAGAAAAGAGGAATGATCCAGCAAAAAATAAAACAAAATAGAGGTGAAAATTCTAAAATGTGAACATAGAGTGAAAAAGGGTGGGTGGCAGCATGAAGATGTGTCAATGGACACTGATACCAATTCATTCATAAAGCTATCTAATTTTCCACCTTTGAAGAGAAAGGGCCACAGGCGTGACAGCTGTGTCTTTGGTCCTGTTTTCCATTGCCTGACAAGGAAAATGGTTTCTGAAGCCAAGCTTTTAGTTTGACTTCTGGCATTCATAAACTTCAGTTTCTAGACAGATTATTTCTGTGTTCCTTTTCTTGGTTATCATAGAACACACATTTGTAGAAAGGCTGATTAACCACTTAAATGCAACAGATATTGAAGCTTTCCTTAAAAAAAGAAATCAGAATACGTTCTGAGTCGGTGTCAAAGGCAGACATAAAGATAAACATTAAGATGCATCTGACACATTGCTGGCCTTCTGAGTTCCAGGAGGGGCCGGAGATGGAGGGAAAGATTTTCGCAGATAAAGTCAGATGGGAGGATTGTAGTAGACCGATTAGAAGCCAATGTTAGTGCTGGAGGCAAGAGTGCTCCATTGGTCATGCAGAATACTGTAGTGTGTGAAGTTAATCTGAGGATAATAAAACCATTTGCGCAGCAAAAAATAAACCACCAGAAGAACTCAGTGGGCGAAGCAGCATCTGTACAGGCTAAGAAGTTCTTCCAGAGCTTATCTTTTGCTTCTGGAATCTGCAGCCTCTGGTGTTCGCAGCATTTGCAAGCCCAGAGGAGGAACTGCAGTCTGGTGTTTCCAAATATGTAAGACTAGAAGAGGAAATGGATGAAGTGGGTTGTGGAGAAATTTGAAAACAAGGATGACAATTTTAAAATTGAGGTTTTTAAAATATGGAGACAATGGAATTGAGTAAACAAGAGGTTTAGTGAAGGGTTGAATAGGGGTTGGTGTAAATTAGGACATGGGAACGAGAATACTGGATGATTTCAACTTTGCAGATGTGGAATAAGAAAGATAGCCAGCAATTTAGGAATATCATAGTGGTTAAGTGTGGCAGTTGTGCGGTGAACAGATGTGATTTAGAATTATGTTGCCAAGAGCAGCACACAGAAGAGAAACAGAAGGGAAACAAAGAGCAACAGACACAAAATGCTGGAGGAATCCAGGAGGTCAAGCAACATCTATGGAAATGAATAAGTAGCCGACATTTCTGGCTGAAACCCTTCTTCAGTACCGGAAAGGAAGGGGAAAGATACTAGAAAAAAACAGTTGAGGGGAGGGGAAGGAAGATGAGCTCAAAGGTGATAGATGACGCCAGGTGGGTAGGAATGGTAAAAGGCTGGAGAAGGAGGAATCTGAGAGAAGAGGAAAGTGGACCCTGGGAAAGAGGGGCATCAAGGGAGGTGATAGGCAGGTGAGGAGAAGAGGTAAGAGGCCAGAATGGGGAATAAAAGATGAGGGAAGTGGGAGGTAAAAATTATTACCAGAAGGAGAAATTGATGCTCATGCCATCAGGGTGGAGGCTACCTAGATGGAATATGAAGTGCTGATCATTCACCCTGAGAGTAGCTTCATCATGGCAAAGGAGGAGGCCATGGGCCAACATGTCAGAACGGGAATGAGGATAGGAATTAAAATGGCTGACCACTGGTAAATTCCAAATTGGACAGATGGAGCAGAGGTGTTCAAAAAAGCAGTCTCCCACTTTATGTTGGGTTTCACCAATGCAGAGGAGGCTGCATTGAGAACACAACTCCAACAGATTCACAAGTGAAGTGACTAGAAAGAATCTGGAAGGACTGTTTAGACCCTTTAATGGAGGTAAAGGCGGAGGTGAATGTAGCATTTCTGTCACTTGCAGGAATATGTTCCAGGAGAGAGATTAGTGGGGAGGGATGAATGGACAAGGGAATCACAAAGGGAGTGATTCCTGTGTAAACATAGAACATAGAATAATACAGCACAGAACAGGCCCTTCAGCCCACAATGTTGTGCCGACCCTTAAACCCTGCCTCCCATATAACCCCCCAACTTAAATTCCTCCATATACCTATCTAGTAGTCTCTTAAATTTCACTAGTGTATCTGCCTCCACCACTAACTCAGGCAGTGTATTCCACGCACCAACCACTCTCTGAGTAAAAAACCTTCCTCTAATATCCCCCTTGAACTTCCCACCCCTTACCTTAAAGCCATGTCCTCTTGTACTGAGCACTGGTGCCCTGGGGAAGAGACGTTGGCTGTCCACTCTATCTATTCCTCTTAATATCTTGTATACCTCCCACCTTTATCTGTAATCAGTCCTACCTTCACTCCTGTCATTCTTTTGTTCTTCACATAATTGAAGAATGCCTTGGGGTTTTCCTTTACCCTACTCGCCAAGGCCTTCTCATGCCTCCTTTTTGCTCTCCTCAGCCCCTTCTTAAGCTCCTTTCTTGCCACCCTATAATCCTCAATAGACCCATCTGTTCCTCGCTTCCTAAACCTCATGTAGGATGCCTTCTTCCACCTGACGAGATTTTCCACCTGACGAGATTTTCCACCTCACTTGTCACCCATGGTTCCTTCACCCTACCATTCTTTATCTTCCTCACCAGGACAAATTTATCTCTAACATCCAGCAAGAGATCCCTAAACATCGACCACATGTCCATAGCACATTTCGCTGCAAAAACATCATCCCAATTCACACCCGCAAGTTCTAGCCTTATAGCCTCATAATTTGCCCTTCCCCAATTAAAAATTTTCCTGTCCTCTCTGATTCTATCCTTTTCCATGATAATGCTAAAGGCCAGGGAGCAGTGGTCACTGTCCCCCAGATGCTCACCCACTGAGAGATCTGTGACCTGACCCGGTTCGTTACCTAATACTAGGTCTAGTATGGCATTCCCTCTAGTTGGCCTGTCAACATACTGTGATAAGAATCCATCCTGGACACACTTAACAAACTCTGCCCCATCTAAACCATTGGAACTAATCAGGTGCCAATCAATATTAGGGAAGTTAAAGTCACCCATGATAACAACCCTGTTATTTTTGCACCTTTCCAAAATCTGCCTCCCAATCTGCTCCTCAGTATCTCTGCTGCTACCAGGGGGCCTATAGAATACTCCCAATAAAGTAACTGCTCCCTTCCTGTGCCTGACTTCTACCCATACTGACTCAAAAGAGGATCCTGCTACATTACCCACCCTTTCTGTAGCTGTAATAGTATCCCTGACCAGTAATGTCACCCCCCCTCCCTTTCCCCCCCTCGCTATCCCTTTTAAAGCATTGAAATCCAGGAATATTGATAATCCATTCCTGCCCTAGTGCCAGCCAGGTCTCTGTAATGGCCACTATATCATAATTCTATGTATGTATCCAAGCTCTCAGTTCATCACCTTTGTTCCTGATGCTTCTTGCATTGAAGTACACGCACTTCACACTTTAGCCCTTCTACCTTACTACCTTTACACCCTTTTTTCTGCTTCTCTTTCCTCAAAGCCTCTCTATATGCTAGTTCTGGCTTTACTCTATGCACTATACTTGCAGTTCTCACGTGACCTTTATCCTCCTCCACCTCAGTATCTGCTCTAACACTCTGGTTCCCCTCCCCCTGCGTATCTAGTTTAAACCCGCGCCCCCCCCCGCCAGAAGTGAAGTGTGAGAAGTTTTAAAGATGTGTATGTTGGTAGGATCCCGTTGAAGATGGTGAAGTTGTGGAGAATGATGGAATGATGTGTTGGATGTGGAGAATCATGGGTGGTAGGTGTAGGTAAGGACAAGAGAAACTCCATCCCTGATAAGGCGGCAGGGAGATGGGGTGAGTGTGGATGTCTAGGAAACGGATATGATGCGGCTAAGGGCATCATCAATGGGAGAGGATGGGAACCCCATTCTCTGAAGAAAGATGGCTCCTCTGATGTCCTGGAAAGGAAAGCCTTACCCAGGGAAGAGATGCAAATGGGGCGAAGGAACTGAGAAAAGGGAATAACAATTTTTCAGTGCGGGAAGAGGTATACTCAAGATAGCCCTGGGAATCAGCAGGTTTATAAAAGATGTCACTAGATAGCTTGCATCCAGAGATGAAGACAGAGTGACTGAGAAAGGGAAGGGAGGTATCAGAACTGGACCGTGAATTTAAGGGCAGGGTGGAAGTTGGAGGCAAAGTTGATGCAATTGACGAGCTCAGCAGCGGTGCATGAGCAACATCAATGCAGTCGTCAGTGTAGTGTGAGAAGTGTTGGGGGACATAACCAGGGAAGGCTTGGAATATGGGCTGTTCTACGTAACCAACAAAAGGCAGGCACAGCTGGAGCCCATGCGGGTGCCCATGGCTACCCCTTGAGTTGGAAAAGGTGATAATGTGGGATGGGATGTTGGAGAGGCACTGAATAAACAAAGATCAAAGAGGATAGACTCAAAGAGAGAGTGAAAACTGTAGGATGGCCAAACAAAAAGAGACAAAAGTATTCATTGAAAATTGACAAAGCTTTGCATAGATGCAAATGTAAAATTATAGTACAGTTTTATTATCGGAGAGTAAACAGCAATGCAGTTGCTCTTCTGAGGAAAATTGTGGTACAAATAGAACAGGTAGCAGAGCAAAGTATGAATATCATATAAAAATTCCAGTCTGCATCCCTCCTATTTCCAAATACATCCCTGCTAACAGAACGGAAAATCAGCCATGAAATGTGACCAAGCGACTAAGATGAGACCACCAAATGATCTTATGAATTTTATTTATTTAAATAAATATTTGAGCTCCACGGTAGCATAGGAGTTAGTGTGACGCTATTGCAGCTTGGGGATGTCAGTGTTTGGAGTTCAATTCTGGCACCACTGTGTAAGGAGTCTTTGTACATCCTCCTTGTTCAATGCATAGGTTTTTCCTCGGTGCTCCGGTTTCCCCTCTCTATCCAAACGTACTGGGAAGGTTAATCGAGGATTAATTATTTCTGGGGTTCTGGGGTTGTTAGGGGGTGCGGCTCAAAGGGCCAGAAGGGCCGAAGCTACGCTGTACTTTACTTCACTTTATTGTTGCCAAACAATTGATACTACAGCGTACAATCATCACAGCGATATTTGATTCTGCGCTTCGTGCTCCCTGGATTACAAATCAATGGTAAATATTAAAAATTTAAATTATAAAACATAATTAGAAAATAGAAAAGGGAAAGCAAGGTAGTGCAAAAAAAAACTGAGAGTCAGGTCCGGAGGTCCGGATATTTGGAGGGTACGGCCCAGATCCGGGTCAGGATTCGTTCAGCAGTCTTATCACAGTTGGAAAGAAGCTATTCCCAAATCTGGCCGTATGAGTCTTCAGGCTCCTGAGCCTTTCCCAGAGGGAAGAGGGACGAAAAGTGTGTTGGCTGGGTGGGTCGTGTCCTTGATTATCCTGGCAGCACTGCTCCGACAGCGTGCAGTGTAAAGTGAGTTCACGGACGGAAGATTGGTTTGTGTGATGTGCTGGGCTGTGTTCATGATCTTCTGCAACTTCTTCCAGTCTTGGACAGGACAACTTCCATACCAGGTTGTGATGCACCCTAGAAGGATGCTTTCTACGGTGCATCTATAAAAATTAGTGAGGGTTTTAGGGGACAGGCCAAATTTCTTTAACTTTCTCAGGAAGTAAGGGCACTGGTGGACCTTCTTGGCAGTGGACTCTGCTTGGTTGGACCAAGTCAGGTCATTTGTGATATTGACCCCGAGGAACTTAAAGCTTTTGACCTGTTCCACTTGCGCACCACCGATGCAAATTTGGTCGTGCGGTCCGCTACTCCCTCTGAAGTCAACAACCAATTCCTTCGTCTTGCTGACGTTGAGGGATAGGTTATTGTCTTTGCAACATGCCACCAGGTTCTTAATTTCCTCTCTGTACTCAAACTCATCATTACCTGAGATACGGCCTACAATTGTTGTGTCATCAGCAAACTTATATACCGAGTTTGATGAAAACTTGGCTACACAATCATGGGTGTACAGTGAGTACAGCAGGGGGCTGAGTAACAGCCTTGTGGGGCACTGGTGCTCAGAGTGATTGTAGAGGAGAGCTTGTCCCCTATTTTTACAGCCTGGGTCCTATCTGTGAGGAAGTTGAAGATCCAGCTGCAGATCTGAGTGCTAAGGCATAGGCTCCGGAGCTTAGGAATCAGTTTATTTGGAATGATGGTATTAAAGGCAGAGCTGTAGTCAATGAAAAGGAGCCTTACGTATGCGTCTTTATTCTCCAGGTCTTCTAAGGAGGAATGTAGGGCCAGAGATATGGCATCTGCCGTTAACCTGTTGCTCCGGTAGGCAAATTGCAAAGCGTCGAGGTTGACCGGTAGGCTGTGGTTGATGTGTGCCATAACCAATCGCTCAAAGCACTTCATAGAAATTGATGTCGGAGCCACAGGTTGATAGTCATTCAGGCATGCCTCCTTGCTCCTCTTCGGCACTGGGATTATCGTTGCCTTCTTAACACGCGAGGGGATCTTAGACTGAAGCAAGGAGCAGTTGAAGATGTCAGCAAACACTCCAGCTAGCTTGCTTGCACAGGCCCGGAGATGCCATCTGGGCCCGTCGCCTTCCTTGGATTTACCTTCAGGAAGGCCTTTCTAACATCCTCCTCGGTGATGATGAATCTCGATGCCACCAGGTCCGGTTCATCCGGAGGGAGCGGGACACTCCTCTTCTGTTCGAATCTTGCGTAGAATACGTTAAGTTCGTCAGGAAGAGAAGTGCCACAGTTATTGATATTCCCAGCCTTTTCTTTGCACCCAGTGATCTCATTTAGACCCTGCCATAGTCTACCGGCATCCCTCTGGTTAGCCTGGGCTTCCAACTTGGCTCGATATTACCTCTTGGCGCCCTTAATGACTTTCCGGAGTTCATGCCTGGATTCCATGTAGCGACTGGTATCCCCAGGCCTAAAAGCTGCAGCTCTAGCCTTCAAAAGGGACTTGAACTCATAATTCATCCAAGGTCTCTGGTTAGGGAATACTCAGATCATCTTGCGACACACACAGTCCTCTGTGCATTTCCAAATAAAGTCCATGACAGCTGAGGCATACTCATCAAGGTTAGCTGCCGAGTCCTTGAATACTAACCAGTCCACTGATTCAAAGCAGTCACGGAGGACCTCATCCGTTTCCTCCGTCCAACGTGACACCACTTTTGACACCGTGACCTACCGCCTCAGTTTCTGTTTGTAAGCCGGGAGAAGGAGTACGGCCTGATGGTCCGATTTTTCAAACTGAGGTGTTCGGGCCTCTAGTGGGGCAGGAGACATGTTGGTATAACTTTGGCAGCACCTTTCTGAGGTTGGCCTGGTTAAAGTCCCCGGCTGTAATGAGCAAATCCTCCGGATACCTGGTCTCAAGTTCACTGATGTTGGCATACAGTATGTTCAGAGCACACTCCACGTCTGCCTAGTGGGGAATGTAGACCGCTGTCAGTATGACCAAGGTGAATTCCCATGGCAGGTAGTAGGGACGACACTCCACTGACAGGCGTTCCAGGTCCGGGCTGCAGGAGCTTGTCAGTGCCGCTGTGTCCGAGCACAACGCAGTGTTGATCAGTAGGCAAACACCACCTCCCGTTGTCTCGCCCGAAGACGTCGTGCGGTCCATCTGATGGATCGAAAATCTCTCCGGTCAGATGGCACAGTCGGGGGTGGCAGGGGAGAGCCAGGTCTCGGTGAAACAGAGTACACAGCAGTTCTGCATCTCCCTGCAGTAGGTGAGTCTCCCTTTAAGATTATCCACCTTGTTCTTTATAGCTTGCACATTAGCTAGTAGGATGGTGGGCACAGGGACCCTGAAGCCCCTCAGCTTCAATCTGACCAGCAGCCCAGCTCTTTTCCCACGCTTCCTCGGTAAATAGTGCATCTTTCCAGGTTTCCATTGATGCAGTGTGTTGTTGGCAGATCTTTGAGGTTCGTGAACACGTCCCACGAGGATTGATTGGCGGGTCGCGTCATCGGGCGCTCCGGGTCGGGCCGAGTGACGGGGAAGGCTCCGTTGCCACTTCCAGCTGCTGGGGGCCCGGGCTGTCGATTGGGTCAGTCCCCGAAGCCGACACTTAATTCCGGAGAGCTGGGCTCCTGGCTGAAACAAGTCCATGTGCTGAGTCACGGTTGCGGAGGCCTCCACTCCATCCAAGCCTTGGGCTCGATTTCTGAGGTCGGTGGCGGAGGCCTCACTTCGGGCAGCTGTGGATAACCACCAACAGGGCTTTACGGTGGTCGCTGTGGGGAAGCGTCTGGGGCACCTTGAGGTCTCCAACGTCACTTCTGTGTGGTCGTCTGCTCCGGAGAGGTGCTGGTCGGAATGAGCCGTGTCTCCAAACGCTCCAACATGGTAGCAGACCGCGGGTCTCTGGGAATGTGGTGGGCCTCGGACCAGGCCTTGCTGGTCGGTTCCAGGTGCGATCCGGAGTTGAAGAAGCAATTCTGGCATGGTGATCTCCAGCTGGGTCAGTAGCTTCGCCAGGGTGTTGTTGATCTTGCTAGATGTAGCAGATTGTAGGTTTAGAAGGGTTTTTCGGGTATAGGATAGTGTAGAGGGCAGTTTGCTCGGGACAGCACGCACAGAGTCGCCAGTTACCGCCGCCATCTTGATCAATATCTTGTACTGCAAAATAAATCAAAATAAATAAATGAATTTCATCCCAATAACATAAAATTTGATATTTTTGAAAGATATGCATATGTACACATTTCCCAGAGAGATCACCTCAAAATAAAAGAACATTTTAGTTTTATTTAGTGATACAGCGTCCAGTAGGCCCTTCTGGTTCTTTGAACCATGCCATCCCGATTAACCCCAACCTAATGATGGGATAATTTACAATGACCAATTAGCCTACCTGGACATTCAGAGAATCCTTACTGAGCAACACCCGCATAGAACTCCAAACTCCAGAACACCCCATGCTGTAATAGCGTCAAGCTAACTGCTATGTTACCATGGTGCCCACATTTTAAACAGTCAACGAATGAGCAGGCAATAAAGATATTTAGTAACAGAGCAAGCTTATGCAATGTGACCCGTACTCCTGTGCAGAGTAAACTCTAACATAATCGGTGCTGATATAATCATGATGTCCACGTGCATATGTATAAACATGGAACATCTGCAAACTAAGATTTTCCCAGACGGCCGAGGGAAACCAATAGGTCTGAGTAGAGACCTTAGATCTGTTCTACAAAGTCCCTCAAAAGTATAGCATGTAGTATTTAATAAACACACTTCGCTTTCTTCTCAGGAATATATTTAATAAAATGCAGATGGATGCATTTGCTTTACACTGCATGAACAAAATGCTGTTAGTGGAAGAAATTGTAGAATAAGAGATTTATCTTCTTTATTAGTACTCAGTATGTAAACAACACAAATAAAACAACATTTAGTGACCATTCAATGATGTACCAATAAATCTAGGATATGCAGTGATCCAGAAACCATCATTGTTGCCAGCACCCTCCACAAGAAACATCCTTTGAACCTTTTGGATTCTTAAAGATGAACCACAGATGATGTCATCAAGTTTTTCTAGTACCAGTCTATCAGATTTATTTGAATGTAATTGTATTACAGATACATGCTAGGATGTCATTCTCATAACATATGGGTTGCTAGTGCAGTATCATGTTCAGTTTTTGCCAATGTTTCTGCATTTCATGAATCTCATCAACTGGAACTTACCAATAATAGGAACTTTACTTCACAATGCATTTTCCACAGAACAGAATGAATTGATTTATTTGGCAAGAATAGAAAATATTAGGCACACACAGCAGCTCAAATGACTTTTGTGAAGAGTGTTTTAGGTCAAAACTCTGCAGTTCATAGCTTCTTTGAGGCTAACTTTTCTCATGTGTTGGAGCAGAGAAAGGATCTCAATGCACAATTAACCTGCGTCTGTTGATTGCAAAGCATGCAGCATGCCAACTTTGTGCTCATTTCAAAGGAATAATTGTCTACTGCTGACTGAACTATCTTGTGATTGTAAACATTAGTTTAATGATATGATTGCACTGGAGACAGAACAAAGAAGACTCGCCAGAGTCTTGCCTGGATTGGAGAACTTTGGTTGTGGGGAGAGATTGGTTAGGCTGGTCTTGTTTTCCATGAAGTGGTTTATTTTACATGGCCAAAGGGTGATGACAGAAGTGTGTAAGGTAATAAGATACATAGATAGAGTAAGTCATCAAAATCTTTTTTCCCCATGGCAGGTGTATCAAAAGGCAAAGGTCATAAGTTTAAAGGTGAGAAGATCAGACAGTTCAGTCTTTTTACAAGAGTGTAGAACCAGTAGAATCCGATACAATCTCTGTCTTCAAGAGGTCTGATCTTAGATACCCAGTATTGGCAGTTATTCTCTTTTTAATTTTCCGTAAGCAAGGCCTAGAAGGAAATGGTTCTAATGAAGATAAGTGTGATTAGTACAGCTAGGCAAAAAGATCAGAATAGATGTCGTGGGCTGAAGGGCCAGTTTCTGTGCTGTACAACTTTATGGCTCCATGACAGTACTGTGAGTAGCAAGCTCCTGTTAAAGCACATGAAAGGTCCCCACCCTGAAATGTTGACTCAGTTGCTTTCCCCACAGATGGCACTTTTTGCTTTTGTTTTGGATTTCCAGTACTTGCCCCAAATACAAAATTAAATGCAGATGTTTGGAAAGCTTGAGTTAATGTTGATGAGTATAGAGGAGGCTGTAACTAAGATGTCGCAGAGTATAGGCAGAATTTTTAGCCCATAGTTCTTTGAGGAGATCACCCAAAGCTATCTTCTTTGGAAGATTGTGAAAACATGAATGAACTTTATCAAGCTTTTGAATCACAGTAACAGTTCAAAGAAATCAACCAGCAATTAATCAGACAGATGTTCAATGCGTGTCCACTAAAACTCTTGATAATGTGTTCTTCAGAGAATGCCAACCCTCAAACTTTCATAACTTTCATGGCACTCACTTGCAAGAATCCAAACTCCAATTCTATAATTTACATTCTGTTATTTCTTTTCCCTCATGCTACCTTGATGTACTGATGAAATGATCTGTATTGATGTCATTCACAACCAAGATTTTCACTGTACCTTTGTACACATGACAATAATAAACCAATATACCAGTTTTAAAAATTGCTCAGCTGTCATTTGTTTAAATGGTAAGCTGAATCTGAATAAAGTAAAAGGAAACATGTTTGCTGAAAGCTTATACTGCACATTTGATTTCTGCTTCAATGGAGATAGACACTCTACCCAATTGTTTCTTCCCCCCTGTGTAAATCCCTAAACCAGAGCTCCAACAAAGCCTCAGGTTGTTTAACAAAAATGTTTTGGAAGCAGAAGTGGAGGAACTTCACCCACCATTTAATTTTAAAATGTAAACTGCAGTGACTAATGAGCTTAACTATGATTTAACTATATTCGTTACAAAAACAATGTAATTACCATAAACAGCAATTATGAAAATATGGAAAACATAAAAACTCTGAACTTTAGGTAACTGTTTTTTTAAGCATAAAGTGAAAAACAAGTCTTAATGTTATGTCAGAAACTTGTTAAATCTGTAATTAAATCATGAACTATTCTCTTATCAAATACAGTTGGTCCTTCTGACTCTTCTATTTCCTATTTTCATCAATAGCAATGTCTTGCATACTGTTTGTAGAGATCAAATCATTACACAGTCCATTAAGCTAGAATAAGGTAAAAATAATAACGATCCAGAATGAGTTGTAAAAGCTACTGAAAGAGTACAGTGCAGATAAATGATAAAGTGCAAGATCATAACAAGGTAGATCTTGAGACCAGACACCAACGTTATTGTACAGGAGTCACATTTAAAGATATGATAAAAACTGTCCTTGTGCCTGGCGGTACATGTTTTCAGGCTTTTGTATCTTCTGCCCGATGGGAGAGGGGAGAAAAGAAAATGCCCAGGGTGAATGGGGCCTTTGATTACACAAGCTGCTTTACTGAGGCAGTGAGAAGTATAGACAGAGTCTATAGAGAGCATACTGGTTCCTGTGATGTGCCGAGCTGTGTCCATAACACGCTCCGCAACCTTCGCCATCTTCAGTGGGATCCTACCACCAAACACCTCTTTGCTACCCACCATTCTCTGCTTTCTGCAGGAATTGCTCTCTCCCCGATTTCCTTGTCCATTCATCCCTCCCCACTAATCTCCCCTGGCACTTATCCTTGCAAGTGGAAGAAGCACAACATCTGCCCATTTATCTTCTCCATCACCTCCATTCAGTGCCCCAAACAATCCCAACAAGTGAAGCAACACTTCAACTGCAAATCTGTTGGCATCATCTACTGTATCTGGTGCTCTCTATGTGCCCTCCTCTACACTGATGAGACCTGACGTAGATTGGGGAACCGTTTTGTTGATTACTTTCGCACTCCATCTGAAACAAGTAGGATTTCTCAGTGGTTAACAATCTTAATTCCAATCCTCACCCCCATTCTGACATGTCAGATCATGGCCTCTTCTACCTTGACAAGGCCACTCTCAGGTTGGAGGAACAACACTTATCTACCTTCAGACTTATCTGTACTTCACCTGCTCTTGATCTTTTCAATTACTTTAAGTTCCTTGATCCCAGTTATCTTAATTTCATTATAGATGTCCAGTCCCTATACACCTCCATACTCCTTCAAGTGGACCTAAAACCTTCCCATTTCTTCCTGGTCAACAGTCCCAACCAGATCCCCTCCACCACCACTCTCCTCTATCTGTTGGAGCTGATCCTCACCCTCAATAATTTCTCCTTACAGTTCCTCCCACTTCCTTCAAACTAAAGTTGTAGCCATGGGCACTCACATGGGTTCCAGCTATGCCCACCTTTTTGTTGGCTACTTGGAACAGTCCATGTCCCAAGCCTACTCTTGTATCGCTCCTCAACTCTTCCTACACTATATCAGCGACTGCATTGGTGCTGCTTCCCACACCTATGGTTAGCTCATCCATTTCATCAACTTTGCCTCCAACTTGCATTCACCCTAAAACTTACTTGGTCTATTTTTGGTACTTTCCTCCCCTTTCCCAATCTCTCTGCCTCTATTACTGGAGACAGTCTATTTACTGGTATATTTTATACACCCAATAGCCCTCACAGCTGTCTGGACGAGACCTCTTCCCACTCCATCACTTGTAAAAATGCCTTTCCCTTCTCTCAGTTCCTCATTTTCTGCTGTATTTGCTCGCGGGATAGGCTTTTCATTCCAGGACTACTGAAATGTCCTTCTTCAAAGAACATGGCTTCTCTTTCTCCACCATCAACGCGAACTTTGCCCGCATCTCACATTAGGGATAGAGTTTGTCTTGTCCTCACCTACCACCCCACTAGCCTCCATGTCCAGCAAGTAGTTCTTCATAACTTCCGCCATCTCCAGCGGGATCCTACCAGCAAGCACATTTTCCCTCCCTCCTCCACTTTCTGCTTTCCACAAGGATTGATCCCTTCACTACTCCCTTTCCACTCGTCCCTCCCCACTGAACCCCTTCCTGGTACTTACCCATGTAAGGGGAACAAGTGCCACACCTGCCCCTGCACCTCCTCCCTCACTGCCATTCCGGACCCCAAACAGTCCCTCCAGGTGAGGCAACACTTCATCTTCGAGTCTGTTGGGGTCATCGGCTATATACAGTGCTCCCTGTGTGGCCTTCTGTCAATCAGTGAGACCCAATGTAGATTGGGAGACCACTTCACTGAGCAACTTCACTCCACCTGCCACAAAAAGCAGGATCTCCCAATGTCCATCCATTTCAATTCTATTTCGCATTCCCATTCCAACATGTCGGTCCATGGCTTCCTCTACTGCTGCAGTGAGGTCACACTCAAGTGGCAGGAGCAGCACCTTATATTCCATCTGGGTATTCTCCAACCTGATGGCATGAACATCGATTTCTCGAACGTCTGGTAATTGCTTACCCCCTTCTTCTCCATTTACCATTCCTGTTTCCCTCTCTCACCTTATCTCCTTACCTGCCATCATATCCCTCTGGTGCTCCTCTCCCTTTCCTTTCTTCCATGGTCTTCTGTCCTCTCCTATCAGATCTCCCCCCCCCCCTTCTCCACTATTAATTTCTCAGCTCTTTACTTCATACATTCACCCGCTCCTGGATTCACCTATCACTTACCACCTTGTATTTCTTCCTCCCCCCCCCCCACCTTCTTACATTGCCTTCTCCTCTATCTTTCCAGTCCCAATGAAGGGTCTCAGCCTGAAACACCAAATGTGTTGTCTTTTCTGTAGATGCTGTCTGGCTTGCTGAACTCCTCCAGTATCTTACGTGTGTTGCTTTGGATTTCCAGCATCTGCAGATTTTCTTGTGGGTTGTGATACCGTCAGACCTTTCAGTTCCCCAAGCACCTTCTCCTTTTTATTAACAACTTCACTCACTTCTGCCCCTTGACACTCTCAAGTTTATGGCATACTGGTTGTGTCTTCCACAGTGAAGACGGACGCAAAATTCTTATTGGATTCATCCACCATTTCTACCTCTCCAGCATTATATTTTAGCTGTCTGATATCCAGCTCCAACTCTCTTATGGTATCCATAAGCCCACAAGCCATAGGAGCAGAATTAGGCCCTTCAGCCCATTGAGTCTGCTCCATCATGGCTGATCCTGGATCCCAGTCAACCCCATAGACCTGCCTTCCCAACAAATCCTTTGATGCCCTGACCAATCAAGAAACTATCAACTTCTGCCTTAAAAATACACACAGTCTGTGGCAGAGCATTCCACAGATTCACCACTCTCTGGTTCAAAATATTCCTTCTTACCTCTCTTCTAAAAGGTTGCCTCTCAATTTTGAAGCTGTGTCCTCTAATTCTGGATACCCCCACCATAGGAAACATCCTCTCCACATCCACCCTCTCGACTCCTTTCAGCATTCGGTAGGTTTCAATGAGTGCCCCACACATTCTTCTAAATTGCAGTGAGTACAGCCCCAAAGCGGCCAAATCCTCCTCATATGTTAACACCTTAATTCCCAGAATCATCCTCATGAATCTCCTCTGGACTCTTTCCAATGACAACACATCCTTTCTGAGATATGGGGCCCAAAACTGTTGACAATACAGTACCCCAAGTGCAGCCTAACTAGTTTCTTACAAAGGCTCAGCATTGTCTCTTTGCTTTTATATTCTATTCCCCTTGAAATTAATACAAACATTGCATTTGCCTTCTTTACCACAGATTCAACCTGTAAATAAACCTTCTGCACCTCTGATGTTTGAACCTTCTCCCCATTTAGGTAATATTTGTTCCTTTTACCAAAATGCCTTATCATACATTTCCCAACACTGTATTCCACCTGCCACTTTTTTGCCCATTCTTCAAATTTGTCTAAGTCCTGCTGCAATCGTATTGCTTCCACAGCACTATGTACCCCTCCACCTAATTTTGTACCATCCGCAAACTTTGCCATAAAGCCATCAATTGCATTATCTAAATCATTGACAAACAATGGGAAAAGTAATGGTCCCAATACTGATTCCTGAGGAGCACCATTCATCATAAGCAGCCGACCAGAAAAGGCCCCTTTTATTGCCACTTGCTGCCTCCTGCCTGCCAGCCATTCCTATATCCATGCCAGTGTCTTCCCTGGAATGCCATAGGATTTTATCTTGTTAAGCAGCCTCATGTGTGGCACTTTATCAAATGCCTTCTGAAAATCCAAGTAAATGACATTTACTGCCTCTCTTTTGTCCATCCTGTTTGTTACTTCCTCGAAGAGCTCCAGCAGATTTGTCAGGCAAGATTCCCCGTTACAGGAACCATGCTGACTTTGACTTATTTTATCATTAGTCTCCAAGTACCCCAAAACCTCATCCTTAATAATAGACTCCAACCATTGAGATTAGGTTAACTTGCCCATCATTTCTTTTCTTTTGCCTTTCTCCCATCATAAAGAGTAGAGTGACATTTGCAATTTTCCAGTCCTCTGGGACCATGCCAGAATCAAGTGATTCTTAAAAGGTCATGACCAGTGCATCTGTTATCTCTTCAGCAACCTTTATCAGCACCTCGGGAAAAACTTTTGGTATCCTCTATTATATCATCAGCTAGCTTACCTTTATATTTCATCTTTCTCCTTAACCTGCTTTTAATTTACCTTCCGTTGGTTTTTAAAAACTTGCCAGTCCTCCATCTAACATCCCACGAATGTTTACTATATTATATGCCCTCTCTTTTGCTTTTATGCTGCCTTTGACTTCCCTTGTCAGCCACAGTTGCGTCATCCTCCCTTTAGAATATATCTTCATCTTTGGGATATATCTATCCTGTGCCTTCGGGCTCTCTTCCCTCTATATCTTTCCTATCCATGAATCTGTCCAATTAATTGTACCAGCCTCAAATGCTTCCTCTGGCAGCTCATTTCACATACCCTCCATGAAAAAGTTGCCACTCATAGCTCCTTTAAAGTTTCTCTCTTCTCAATTTAAATCCATGCCTTCTAGTTTTAAACTACCCTACCCTGGGAAACATCTGTGACCATTCACCTGATCTAGCCCTCCTATGCTTCTGGGTAAAAAGCCCCATTCTATTGTCATGCACAATTTTTTTGGATCGGGACAAGAAGAGCAGCGTGAGAGTTAAATTCTGAAGGAAGGCAGTACTTTTTAAAAACTTCTTTGAGTGCAAGAAGGATGAGACTGCGCCAGAGCGTGACGTAACAGGACAGCGCGGAGAGTCTAAAAAGGAGACCACCCTATACAGCGGGCAGCGGTCGGAGCAGGCAATGGAGTGAGTGGCAGCAGAGTGTAGGACTTTGGCTCAACGGACTTAGGCCGAAATGGGAAGAGGCGAGAGCGAGGCACCAAATCTTTTTTTCCACTTGGCGAATCGGCCCGGACAGACAGAGGAACAGCAGAACTCACACAGCTAACTGTACGAGCTAACGGTTTAAAAAGTTTGTGTGTTTGGCGAGGTAAATGGGTGAGTAGACTTATTTTTCCTGTTGCATTCCTGTAGAATTACATAGCATGCCTGCAGGGTTAGTGCTTTGTTCAGGGTGTCAGGTGTGGGAATCCTGGGAAACCTCCAGCCTCTCTGATGGCCGCATCTGCGCCAGGTGCACTGAGATGCAGCTCCTCAGAGACTGTGTTAGGGATCTGGAGCTGCAGCTTGATGACCTACTGCTTATTAGGAAAAATGAAGAGGTGATAGACAGGAGCTACAGAAATTTAGTTCTCCATAGGCTACAGGGGTCAGAAAACTGGGTGACTGTCAGGGGAGAGAAGGAAAATGCCCGGATAGTGGAGAGCATCCCTGTGCCTGCCCCCCTCAGCAACAAGTATCTTGTTCTGGATGCTGTTGAGGGGGATGACCTGACAGGGACGGCCACGATGAACGGGTCTCTGGCACTATGCCTGGCTCTGTTGTTCAGGAGGGAAGGAGGGAGAAGAGGAATGCGGTAGTCATAGGGGATCCCATAGTCAGGGGAACAGACAAGAGATTCTGTGAGCCTGATAGAGATAACCGCATGGTGTGTTGCCTCCCAGGTGCCAGGGTACGGGATGTCTTGGATCGGGTCCTGAATATTCTGAAGGGGGAGGGTGAGCAGCCAGTTGTCTTGGTACATGTTGGTACCAATGACGTAGATAGGACAAAGGAGGAGGTCCTGAAGAGAAATTTCCGGGAGTTAGGAAGGAAGCTGAGAAGCTGGACCTCCAGGGTAGTAATCTCGGGATTGCTACCTGTGCCACGTGCTAGCGAGGGCAAGGATAGTAGGATCAGGCAGATGAATGTGTGGCTGAGAGACTGGTGCAGGGGGCAGGGCTTCAGATTCTTGGATCATTGGGATCTCTTCTGGGGGAAGTATGACCTGTTCAAAATGGATGGGTTACACCTGAACCCGAAGGGACCAGTATCATAAGACCATAAGACCATAAGACAAAGGAGCAGAAGTCGGCCATTCAGCCCATCGAGTCTGCTCTGCCATTTTATCACGAGCTGATCCATTCTCCCATTTAGTCCCACTCCCCCTCCTTCTCACCATAACCTTTGATGCCCTGGCTACTCAGATATCTATCAATCTCTGGCTTAAATACACCCAATGACTTGGCCTCCACTGCTGCCCATGGCAACAAATTCCATAGATTCACCACCCTCTGACTAAAAAAATTCCTTCGTATTTCTGTTCTGAATGGGCGCCCTTCAATCCTTAAGTCATGCCCTCTCGTACTAGACTCCCCCATCATGGGAAACAACTTTGCCACATCCACTCTGTCCATGCCTTTCAACATTCGAAATGTTTCTATGAGGTCTCCCCTCATTCTTCTAAACTTCAAGGAATACAGTCTAAGAGCGGACAAACGTTCCTCATATGTTAACCCTCTCATTCCCAGAATCATTCTAGTGAATCTTCTCTGTACCCTCTCCAACGTCAGCACATCCTTTCTTAATTAAGGAGACCAAAACTGCCCACAGTACTCCAAGTGAGGTCTTACCAGCACCTTATAGAGCCTCAACATCACATCCTTGCTCCTATACTATATTCCTCTAGAAAGGAATGTCAACATTGCATTCGCCTTCTTCACCGCCGACTCAACCTGGAGGTTAACTTTAAGGGTATCCTGTACGAGGACTCCCAAGTCCCGTTGCATCTCCGAACTTCGAATTCTTTCCCCATTTAAATAATAGACTGCCTGTTTATTTTTTCTGCCAAAGTGCATGACCATACACTTTCCAACATCCTAGTGGGAAGGTTTAATAGAGCTGTTGGGGAGGGTTTAAACTAATTTGTCAGGGGGATGGGAACTGGAATGATAGAGCGGAGGAAGGGGAAAACAAAAATAAATCTAAGATAGTGAGCATTAAAGATGTCAGGAAGGACAGGCAGGTGGTGGGGCAAATTTGCAGTCATTGGGATGAGTTGCAGTACAATAAGGTTGCAGTGCAATCAAAACAAAAAATAACAAATACTGGTCTTAAGGTGTTATACTTAAATGCACGCAGCACAAGGAATAAAGTGGATGATCTTGTTGTACTGCTACAGATTGGCAGGTATGATATTGTGGCCATCACTGAGATCTGGCTAAAGGATGCATGTCTCTGGGAGCTGAATGTCCAAGGATACACGGGGTATTGGAAGGATAGGAAGGTAGGCAGTGGGGGTGGTGTGGCTTTATTGGTAAGAAATGATATTAAATCATTAGAAAGAGGTGACATAGGATCGGAAGGTGTAGAATATTTATGGGTTGAGCTAAGAAATCGCAGGGGTAAAAGGACCCTGATGGCAGTTATTTATAGGCCTCCAAACAGCTGCAGGGATGTGGACTACAAATTACAACAGGAAATAGAAAAGGCTTGTCAGAAGGGCAGTGTTATGATAATTGTGGGGGATTTTAACATGCAAGTGGATTGGGAAAATCAGGTCGACACTGGATCTCAAGAGAGAGAATTTGTAGAATGTCTGCGAGATGGCTTTTTAGAACAGCTTGTTGTTGAGCCCACTAGGGGATCAGCTGTACTGGATTGGGTATTGTGTAATGAACCAGAGGTGATTAGAGAGATTGAGGTGAAGGAACCCTTGGGAGGCAGTGATCATAACATGATTGAGTTTGCTGTGAAATTTGAGAAAGAGAAGCCAAAATCTGATGTGTCAGTATTTCAGTGGAGTAAAGGAAATTACAGTGGCATGAGAGAGGAACTGGCCAAAGTTGACTGGAAAGGGACACTAGCGGGAAAGACGGCAGAACAGCAGTGGCTGGAGTTTATGTGAGAAGTGAGGAAGGTGCAAGACAGATATATTCCCAAAAAGAAGAAATTTTTGAATGGAAAAAGGATGCAACCGTGGCTGACAAGAGAAGTCAAAGCCAAAGATAAAGCAAAGGAGAGGGCATACAAGGAAGCAAAAATTAGTGGGAAGACAGAGGATTGGGAAGTTTTTAAAAGCTTACAAAAGGAAACTAAGAAGATCATTAAGAGGGAAAAGATAAACTATGAAAAGAAGCTAGGAAATAATATGAAAGAGGATACTAAAAGCTTTTTCAAGTATATAAGGAGTAAAAGACAAATGAGAGTAGATATAGGACCGATAGAAAATGATGCTGGAGAAATTGTAATGGGAGATAAGGAGATGGCAGAGGAACTGAATGAGTATTTTGCATCAGTCTTCACTGAGGAAGACATCAGCAGTGTACTGGACACTCAAAGGTGTCAGGAAAGAGAAGTGAGCACAGTCACAATTACGGCGGAGAAAGTACTCAGGAAGCTGAATAGTCTAAGGGAGAAAAATCTCCTGAACCAGATGGAATGCACCCTCGTGTTCTGAAGAAAGTAGCTGTGGAGATTGTGGAGACATTAGAAACGATGTTTCAAAAGTCAGTAGATTCAGGCATGGTTCCGGAGGACTGAACGATTGTAAATGTCACCCACTATTTAAGAAGCGGACAAGGAAGCAAAAAGGAAATTATAGACCTGTTAGCTTGACATCGGTGGATGGAAAGTTGTTGGAGTCGATTGTCATGGATGAGGTTATAGAATACCTGGAGGCATATGACAAGATAGGCAGAACTCAGCATGGTTTCCTTAAAGGAAAATCCTGCCTGACAAGCCTATTGTAATTTTTTGAGGAAATTGCAAGTAGGCTAGACAAGGGAGATGCAGTGGATGTTGCATATTTGGATTTTCAGAAGGCCTTTGACAAGGTGCTACACCTTGCTTAACAAGGCTGCTTAACAAGATAAGAGCCCATGGAATTACGGGACATTTACATACATGGATAGAGCATTGGCCGATTGGCAGGAAACAGAGAGTGGGAATAAAGGGATCCTATTCTGGTTGGCTGCCGGTTACCAGTGCTGTTCCAAAGGGGTCTGTGTTGTGGCTGCTTCTTTTTACATCAATGATTTGGATTATGGAATAGATGTCTTTGTGGCTAAGTTTACTGATGACACAGAGGTAGGTGGAGGGGCTGGTACTGCTGAGGAAACAGAGAGTCTACAGACAGACTGGGATAGATTGGGAGAATGGGCAAAGAAGTGGCAAATAAAATACAATGTCGGAAAGTGTCTGGTTATACACTTTGGCAGAAGAAATAAACGGGCAGACCATTATTTAAATGGGGAGAGAATTCAAAGTTCTGAGATGCAACGGGACTTGGGAGTCCTCGTGCAGGATACCCTTAAGGTTAACCTCCAGGTTGAGTCGGTGGTGAAGAAGGCGAATACAATGTTGGCATTCATTTCTAGAGGAATGGAGTATAGGAGTAAGATGTGATGTTGAGGCTCTATAAGGTGCTGGTAAGACCTCACTTGGAGTACTGTGGGCAGTTTTGGGCTCCTTATTTAAGAAAGGATGTGCTGATGTTGGAGAGGGTTCAGAGAAGATTCACTAGAATGATTCCAGGAATGAGAGGGTTAACATATGAGGAATGTTTGTCAGCTTTTGGACTGTATTCCTTGGAGCTTAGAAGAATGTGTGGGGACCTCATTTAAACATTTCAAATGTTGAAAGTCATGGACAGAGTCGATGTGGCAAAATTGTTTCCCATTGTGGGGGAGTCTAGTATGAGAGGGCATGACTGAAAGATTGAAGGACGCCCATTCAGAACAGAGATGTGAAGAAATTTTTTTAGCCAGAGGGTGGTGAATCTATGGAATTTGTTGCCACAGGCAGCAGTATTTGATAGATATCTGAGTAGCCAGGGCATCAAATGTCATAGTGAGAAAGCGGGGGAGTGGGACTAAATGGGAGAATGGATCAACTCATGATAAAATGGTGGAGCAGACTCGATGGGCCAAATGGCCGACTTCTGGTCCTTTGTCTTATGGTCTTATTGTACCCTGTGACAGGTTAAAGATCCAGCAGAAATGGAAAGCACTTTGGAGTCCAGTTTTGCTATTAACTAATGGTATTTATTAGTAACTATACAATACAGTAATATAAATGCAGATATACAAACGTAAAAACAGGTTAGCAATGATTAGATATGTATGAAAATCAAGCTTCTTCAAGTCTGATGAGGTGGTAAATGCAGGTTCTTTTTTAACATTTAAGAATAAATTGGACAGATACATGGATGGGCGGTGTATGGAGGGATATGGTCCCTGTGCAGGTCAGTGGGACTAGGCAGAAAATAGTTCGGCACAGCCAAGAAGGGACGAAAGGCCTGTTTCTGTGCTGTAGTTTTTCTATGGTTTCTATGGTTTCCAGGGGTAAATAGATAGTCTTATGATGATGAGTAAAGTTCAGTTCAGTTCGTGGTATTGAGTTGAGTAGTGATGGAGAAAGAGAGGGGGGAGAGATTTGAGTCTTCAGGAGAGCTGACGCTGTTGATCTTCCCATTGTCCTCCAAAATCCTTTAGAAGTCACCGACTGTGACTACAACAAAGGGGACCGTTCTTCAGTGGTGGAATTATCAACCCAGGTGAGGGTTGGTAACACAAATTACTCCCCACCAGTCACACCCTTTTCACTCTGCGAGAGCCACTGATCAATCCTCCAAAACCTACTTTTTCTGTGGGCACAACAAAACTCATTCAGTGTCCAAAACCATCTGCCTGTAGGTCTAACAGTTGACCTTCTATTTATCTCACCGTGCTGAACACCAACTGTCCATCAAGCAGCTCCTCCCTTCTCTCTCTGTAAGAATTTGGAAACTGCCAGTGTCTTTGCAGAAAGTATAAACAAACTGTGAGCAAGCTTCGGCTCTCTCTCTCTCTCACTTTCTTTCTCTCTCTTTTTAACAAGGTGTCTGTGTTGAACAACTCTCTCTTTTACCATGGCAACCCAAAAGCTGACAGCAGTAGTCAGTGTCCTTGTAAAAGTGTAAACACGAGCTGAAAGGCAGACTCTGCCCCTCTTTCTCTCTCTCTCAGCAGAAATCCAAACGTTAGTCTCAGTTCTTTCTTGTGCCTTAAAATGACAGTCCACAGCAAAAAGGAACCCCAGGGTACATAACACTATCCATTCTCTCTTTTTTAACTCATGCCTTCCAGATTTAGTACCACCCGCATGAATCTTCGGCATCTTTTTCAGCTGAATAGCATTCTTTCTCAAGTTAAGGAACAATAGAGCACACAATAGAACCACACTCCACTACCAAATTGTCTGCCCCAGCTAAGAGTGTAATTGTGTCTCAGAGTGTGTTTCAGCTCTGCATATGGTCTTTGCAAAATCTTCTGAAAATGCAGCCAATAATTAAATCATCAGGTCCATTTTCAATGCAGTTTGTGAGGGGCCAGTAGTTTGGAATGCTATGCAGATGTATAAATTTAATTAGATGATGCTCTGGTCAACATCTTGTAGTATTTTTCTAGAGACATACTGGTATGTTGACCACATGAGTCAGTCATCTGCAAACAATAGTGTATCAACAACACAAGGGAAAACAGCAAAATTGTGTCATTCTTTTCCCAGTTCTAGTTGCTTGTTAAAAATAAGATGATGCACTATTAAAAGAACAAATTTTTGCTAAGTATGTCACAGGTGACCATAAGAGCATAAGATATAGGAACAGAATCAGGCCATTTGGCCCATCAGGTCTGCATCATCATTTCACCATGACTGATTCATTTTCCTCTCAGCCCCAGTCTCCTGCTTTCTCCCCATACCCCCTCATGTCCTGACTAATCAACAATCCATCAAACTCTACGTTAAACGACTTGGCCTCCACAGCCACATGTGGCAATGAATTCCGCAGATTTACCATTCTCTGGCTAAGGGAATTCCTTCTTGTCTCCAGTGTCCCTCTGTTCTGAGGCCATGTCTTAGACTCCCCCACCAAAGGAAACATCCTCTCCACATCCACTCTATCAAGGCCCTTCAACATTCTGTTGGTTTCAATGAGATCTCCCTTATTTTTCTGAATTCCAGTGAGTACAGGCCCAGATAAATATCTGCTTGTTTTTATATTTGAATAGCTCCAAATGTTGTATGTTATTTTAATGAATGTTCAAGTTACATATGAATAATTAGGACAATAATTTGTGCAATTAATATATCCATATGCTTTATCTGTAGCATAGATCCCTCAGAAGGTTAGGACTATTCCTGCTATTTTTCCCTTCCAGAGAATTTCCAGCTGATCTAGTCAAATTTTATAGTACCTGGGCCTGGTAATGGTCATTTTAAAATCAAGCCTTTCTCTATAGATTTTACACTTTATTGTGCATTGTTATGGTTTACCTTATTCTCAATGTTCTGTGTAATGATTTTGATCTCTATTAACAGTATGAAAGACAAGCTTTTCAATGTATCTTGGTGTATGTGACAATAAGAACCTTTTTTTCCTATTCACAATATTGTGAATGGTGGAAATATGAAACAAAACAGAAGATGGTGTTAATGCCCAAAAGAACAGGCCACAACTGACTGAGGGCAAGGGGAGTTAATGCTTCAGATTGATCGACATTCGTCAAATATTTCTTCACCACACAGTTTCCTGCTGAGTTTGGACATGTTCAGATTCAGATTTGTTTATTGTCATGCCCACCGATGTGCAATGATCTTTCTTGCTCATATGAATGTCACGGAAGAAATGGAATACATAGTAATAATAAAAACAACATTAAATACAGCCATGAGTGCAAACTATCGCCATGCATTTCTTAAACTGATGTTCTGGCAACTGAGATATTTAGAAACATAGGTCTGAAGAGCCTCACTCATTATATCCTGAAGATTCCTGTGTCTACACCCCCAATGATGAAAGGCATGGACAGAGTGGATGTGGCAAAATTGTTTCCCATGGTGGGGGAGTCTGGTACAAGAGGGCACGAGTTAAGGATTGAAGGGCGCCCATTCAGAACAGAGATGCGAAGAAATTTTTTTAGCCAGAGGGTGGTGAATCTGTGGAATTTGTTGCCACGGGCAGCAGTGGAGGCCAAGTCATTGGGTGTATTTAAGGCAGAAATTGATAGGTATCTGAGTAACCAAGGCATCAGGGGTTATGGTGAGAAGGCGGGGGAGTGGGACTAAATGGGAGAATGGATCAGCTCATGATAAAATGGCGGAGCAGACCCGATGGGCCGAATGGCCGACTTCTGCTCCTTTGTCTTATGGTCTTATGGTCTTACGAGCTCCCTGCCTCACAATGCCCAGCAAGCTGGCCCACCAGATGTCCCCATTTTCATGAGCTTTAGATTACCTTACAATCTCCTATGACACACATTATCTGGAAGAAACATCCATGGGCATTCCCCTGTCCTCTGCTGTAATCTCCTCTTCAAAAATACTTAATACTGTGTACCATCAAGATCAAATCTATTCTGACTCTGTGACCAAATTAATGTTTTCAAGGCTTCTGCTGCTCAAAATGTGAAGATTAGGTTACATTGAAATCCATTGCAAAGTGCTCACAAGTGAGCACAAAGCACATTCTATAAAGTCTGTGGGTCCTCGTGTTACTTGCTGTCTGAAAAATGCTGGCAACCTCCATTCCTTTCCAGAGATCTTTTGGATGTGGAAGTTAATAGGAAACACTTCGGTTTCTGTATCATTTCATTACCACTCATAAAACTATCATCAGAATGCAGTCATCATGTTGGGAAATTTGATTTAAATATGACATTCCAATGTAAAATATTTTATTATGGAGAAACAAAGACTTTGCCTGAAATGAAACACTCATGAGAGCACGTGCTGACAACCACTGTGTAGCTTTTGGGAGAACATGCCGTGGAAGGTTCACAGGAAGCTCTGTGTTCTCTTGCCATCATCCTGTATTTTCATTCATGACTCTAAAAGTCAGAAATTTGCATTATTATGCTTACATAACCACTTCTGTGACTGGATAACATGAGCTTTAATATTTACGACTTCCCAAATATTTTCACAAGATGTGTCATGTTTTCTGGTAGCGTGGGGAGCTGGGGGAGGGGTGTTTCACACACAACACCCACCCGTACACCATAAGCTGGCATGACATGGGTGTAGTGGCAAGGATTCTCTATCTGGTACCTTTCCAGACTCAGGATTGATAAGGAGTTCTTCGGCTGGAAGCCAGGCATTTCCCATAAGACTATAAGACCATAAGACATAGGAGGAGAAATTGGTCATTTGGCCAATCAAGTCTGCTTCACCATTCCAAAAAGACTGATTTATTGTCATTCCCTAATCCATTCTCCTGCCTTCTCCCTGCATCCTTTGATGCCTTTACTAATCAAGAACTTAATCAATCTCCACTTTAGATATACCCAGTGACTTGGCCTCCACAGCTGTCTGTGGCAATGAGTTCCAGAGATTCACCACCTCTTCAATTTACCTAACAGCACTTCCCTACTAACATGTATTTCCCTCAGTTCCAGACTGAAGAAATTCCTCCTCTTCTCTATTCTAAAGGGATGTCCTTCCATTCTGAGACTGCTCTCTGATTCCAAACTCTCGCACTATAGGGAACATCCTCTCCACATCCACTCCGTCGAAGCCTTTCAACGTTTGATAGGTTTCAATGACATTCCACCCTCCCCACCCCATTCTTCAAGAACTTCCAGGCACACCTGAGGACTGGGAGAAATTCAGAGTCGAGCAGAGGAGGACAAAGTGCTTAATTAGGAAAGGGAAAAAAGATTATGAGAGAAAGCTGGCAGGGAACATAAAAACTGACTGTAAAAGCTTTTATAGATATGTGAAAAGAAAAAGATTAATTAAGACAAATGTAGGTCCCTTACAGTCAGAAACAGGTGAATTTATCATGGGGAACAAGGACATGGCAGACCAATTGAATAACTACTTTGGTTCTGTCTTCACTAAGGAGGACATAAATAATCTTCCGGAAATAGTAGGAGACCGAGGGTCTTGTGAGATGGAGGAACTGAGGGAAATACATGTTAGTAGGGAAGTGGTGTTAGGTAAATTGAAGGGATTAAAGGCAGGTAAGTCCCCAGAGCCAGGTGGTCTGCATCCCAGAGTGCTTAAGGAAGTAGCCCAAGAAATAGTGGATGCATTAGTGATAATTTTTCAAAACTCTTTAGATTCTGGATTAGTTCCTGAGGATTGGAGGGTGGCTAATGTAACTCCACTTTTTATAAAAGGAGGGAGAGAGAAACTGGGGAACTATAGACTGGTAAGCCTGACATCAGTGGTGGGGAAAATGCTAGTGTCAGTTATTAAAGATGTGATAACAGCACATTTGGAAAGCAGTGAAATATCGGACAAAGTCGGCATGGATTTGTGAAAGGAAAATCATGTCTGACGAATCTTATAGAATTTTTTGAGGATGTAACTCGTAGAGTGAATAGGGGAGAACCAGTGGATGTGGTATATCTGGATTTTCAAAAGGCTTTTGACGAGGTCCCACACAGGAGATTAGTGTGCAAACTTAATGGTATTGACGTGGATAGAGAATTGGTTGGCAGACAGGAAGCAAAGAGTGGGAATAAACGGGGCCTTTTCAGAATGGTAAAAATTGACTAGTGGGGTACCGCAAGGCTCAGTGCTGGGACCCCAGTTGTTTACAATATATATTAATGATTTAGACGAGGGAATTAAATGCAGCATCTCCAAGTTTGCGGATGACACAAAGCTGGGTGGCAGTGTTAGCTATGAGGAGGATGCTAAGAGGATGCAGGGTGAATTGTATAGGTTAGGTGAGTGGGTAAATTCATGGCAGATGCAACTTAATGTGGATAAATGTGAGGTTATCCACTTTGGTGGCAAGGACAGGAAAACAGATTATTATCTGAATGGTGGCTGATTAGGAAAAGGGGAGGTGCAACGAGACCTGGGTGTCATTTTACAACCAGTCATTGAAAGTGGGCATGCAGGTACAGCAGGGGGTGAAAATGGTGAATGGTATGCTGGCATTCATAGCAAGAGGATCCGAGTACAGGAGCAGGGAGTTTCTACTGCAGTTGTACAAGACATTGGTGAGACCACACCTGCAGTATTGTGTGCAGTTTTGGTCTCCTAATCTGAGGAAAGACATTCTTGCCATAGAGGAAGTACAAAGAAGGTTCATCAGGTTGATTCCTGGGATGGCAGGACTTTCATATGATGAAAGACTGGATCGACTAGGCTTATACTCGTTGGAATTTAGAAGATTGAGGGGGGATCTTATTGAAACATATAAAATCCTAAAGGGATTGGACAGGCTAGATGCAGGGAGATTGTTCCCGATATTGGAGAACTCCAGAATGAGGGGTTACAGTTTAAGGATAAAGGGGAAGCCTTTTAGGACCGAGATGAGGAAAAACTTCTTCACACAGAGAGTGGTGAATCTGTGGAATTCTCTGCCACAGGAAACAGTTGAGGCCAGATCATTGGCTGTATTTAAGAGGGAGTTAGATATGGCCCTTGTGGCTAAAGGGATCAGGGGGTATGGAGAGAAAGCAGGTACAGGGTTCTGAGTTGGATGATCAACCATGATCATACTGAATGGCGGTGCAGGCTCGAAGGCCGAATGGTCTACTCCTGCACCTATTTTCTATGTTTCTATGTTTCCGAGCTGGGAAGGTGAACTGTAATTCATGAGTACCTTATAGTGGTTAACTGCAAAAAAGCAGTTACTCTACAGGAGCACCCTGCCATCCACAAGGGAATGACAGAATTAATGATTAATGGAGGATAATGCAAGTTTTGACTATCAAAATGCATACTAAAGACACATATCTGCCCTCCCTACCGGCAATTGAGAAGACCAAAGCCCCGGAGGTATTGACAGGTAAGGAGAGGTCATTCGAGGCCTGGAAAACAAGGGAGAACAATGCAAATGGGATGAGTGGGAGAGGCAATGGATGAAATGGAGAGATGGTATGGTAGCATAGTGGATAGTGTATCAGCGGCTGTGATCAGCAAGCTGGGTTCAATTCCCGCCACTGTCTGCAAGGAGTTTGTACGTTCTCCCCGTAGCCACGTGGGTTTCCTCCAGGTGCTCCAATTTCTTCCCACAATCCAAAACATCAGGGTTAGTGAGCTGCGGGCATGGTCCATCGGCACTGGAAGCATCTCACCACTTCAGGGCTGCTGAGAAAATCCTCGCTGATGTGATTTGATGCAAACGGCGCACCTTACTGTATGTTTCGATGTACGTGTGACCAATAGAGCTAATCTTTCATCTTGAAAAATGGTACTGTGTAAGGGGTTTGGCTAGAAGATTGAAGGGTAATATGTTTACGACTTTGCAAGGTAACATAACTGATGGAAGCATACAGAATTCACAACCACTGACATTGGGTTGGGGTTCACTCTAAGAGGCTGGTCTGACGTGATGAGGTAATTACATGAAGGACTTTTTGTGTGCTCTGTGTTTAGGTTCTAGAGTTCAATAAAAGTGCTGTTATAGTTTTCATACACTTAAAACACCTCACATCGTGTTATTAGCGAAAATCTATATTGGTGACCCTGTTTGGCCTACGCATGCTGTTTGGATTGAAAAATGCAGCACAAACTTTCCAACAGTTGATGGATTCTGTATTAAAAGACACAGATTTTCTGTTTGTTTACCTGGATGACAAATCCGAACTCATATCTCATTTGTGCACACTTTTTGAGGGCTTAAGCAAACACAGTTTGATTATTAACTCCGATAAATATCAGTTTGGGTTATCAAACTGAGGGGAGGAGAAGGTGGCGGCACGACGCAGCGCACGCGGCTGCTCCAAAATGATAGCGGTATTTGTAAGTAGGTACCGTGCACAATCCTGATTTGATGGAGACAGACGCGAGAAGCACGGAGGAACATCTGGAGAAATTTCTGAAACGCCTGCTTCGCTGCCATTGCTACTGTGCTATTGTGAATCTCCAGAGGGGAAGGCCCCAAATCCTCAGCTTTGCCTATTGCCTGTTGCCGGGGCTGGGGTCAAGGTGCTCAGCAGAGACAGTGCTCAGTGCTCGGTGTCAGAGGGCTGGTGGGAGGCTCGAAGTTTTCGGACGGACTCAAGAGTTGGCTGCGGTCGGGTGCTTCCAGGGTGCTGCATCGGCAAGTTTGCGGTGCTGGAGGTTCATAGCAGGAAGAGAGTTTCTTTTCCTTCTACCTTCTGCGTGAGATGATGGGACTTTTGAGAGACTTTGAGACTTTTTTTTAACCGTGCCCATGGTCTGCTTTTTATCAAATTACGGTATTGGTTTGCACTGTTGTAACTATATGTTATAATTATGTGGTTTTGTCAGTTTTTTCAGTCTTGGTTTGTTTTGTGTTTCTGTGATATCATTCTGGAGGAACATTGTATCATTTCTTAATGCATGCATTACTAAATGACAATAAAAGAGGACTGCGTGTCCTCGTAATTTAATCTAATCTAATCTTTTGACTTTCTCGGCCATCACATCTCTGTGGAAGGTGCAAACCCCTCCCATTAAAATTAGCTGCTATTATGGATTTCCCACTATCCTGCCCTACAAAAACCTACAGGAGTTTTTAGGCATAGTGAATTTCCATCACCACTTCATTCTGCACACTACTGAATTTATGCTTCTCCTGTATAGTGCGCTGCGCTTAAAGACAATATCCCAATGATATGCTTGACTGGTTAATGGACATGACCAGGGAATTTGATGATACCAAACTAGCTCTTTCCAACGCAACCCTACTGGTGAACCCACTCCCCAACACACCTATAGCCATTCCTCCTGACACTTTAGACAATGCTGTGGGTGCTGTGCATGAACAGTTGGTCAGAGGTGTGTGGCAGTCGCTTGCCTTCTTCAGCAACAGCTCCAACCAACCCCCCCCCCCCCACCCCGCCTGCCCCCGGCAGAAAGGAAGCACAGCACATTTGACTGTGAGCTTCTTGGTTTCTATCTAGCTGTCCGTAATTTTTGTTTTCTTCTAGAGGGTTGCCATTTCACAGCATTCGTTGGCCACAAACCCCTCGTGTACGAGATGACCAAAATATCAGACCTTTGGTCTGCATGGCAACCATGTCAACTGGCTTACATATCAGAGTTCACAACTGATATACCACCTGTCAAGGGGGAAAATAATGCCATGGTTGATTGCCTCTCACGGCCAGCTGTTGAGGCCATACACATAGGGGCTGACTATGCCAGCATGGCAGCCAACCGAAGCTACTGATGCAGAGGTCCAAACTTACCAAACAGCGGTAACAGGCCTGCGATTTCCTGACATTAGGTTCAGGGAAGCTGGAGTTTCTCTCTTGTGCTATGTTCAGTCGATCGTCCTCGCCCCATAGTGCCCACAAACCGGAGGTGGACTGTTTTTGACTCCATATGTGGCTTCTTGCATCTGGGCCAGAAGGCCTCACAGAAGCCGGTTGCACTGAAGTTTGTGTGGCATGGTCTTAGAAAGGACATGTGTGATTGGACTGCAGTCTGTGTGGAGTGCCAGTGGGCACAAATTAACTATAGTGTCTAGGTGCCACTGGCACCTTTTGAGGTCCCTGAGCAACAATTTGATCATGTCAATGTGGACTTTATTGGTCCTTTTCCCCATTTCCACAGTTTCATGCACCTTCTTACCATGGTGGACTGTACCACCAGGTGACCAGATGTCATTCCCCTAGCAGTGACAATGGCCACAGATGTGGCTCAGGCATTCATCAGCACCTGGGTTGCTCGGTTTGGCATCCTATCTGATATTTCCTCTGCCGCAGTTCCCAATTCATATCAGACCTCTGGGTTGTGATGGCCTGGGACCTCAGCATTAGGCTATATCACAGCATGGTGTATCACCCACAGTCCAATGGCCTATGCGAGCAGTTTCACAGCTCATTAAAGGCTGCTGTGAGGACTTCCCTGACAGATGAGTGTTGGCATGATTGTCTCCCGTAGGTCCAGTTGCAGCCCAGAACAGCTCCAAAAGAGGACCTGCAGTTGCCTGTGACTGACCTGGCATACGGGCAGCCATTATAAGTGCCAGGTGATTATATTCCTGACACCACCACTGCCTGGCCAGCCTCTGAACAGCATTCCACCCTTTTCAGTAAATTCAATTCTTTTGCACCTATTCCTACCTCCCATCAAGGCATACAGCACTCTTGGGTTCCTATTGACTGACATTCCACCTCGGTTGCTTTCATCTGCCATGATGCACACCAATATCCTCTTAGGCCACCTTAAGATGGCCTGTTCCACATTTTGGAATGGAGAAAATAGACTTATCATAGGTAAGAGGAGTAAGACCAAAGCCGGACCAAAGATAAGAGGACATAGGACCAAAGCCAGGTGGCTTGTCTGAGTTCACAATGCCAATTTTGGTGAATTCTGGAGGGGGAGGGTGTCTATGTCAGACATCCCACCCTGTAAAAACTCATTTCAGGGAAGTAGCACCATCAATTTGCGGGAGACTCCCGGAACTTCCGGGAGAGGTGGGATGTCTGCAATAGAGTAGCTCCTTAGCAGCTAGCCAGCTAGTTTAAATAACGTTAGCTATGCTAATGAACGAATGACACCTGTTAAACTCACCTCAACACGTCTTTTACAGTCTTAACCCACCATGGGCAATAGAAAAGTCATTGCTGCAAACAGTGCAGCGAGCAACACTGTCATTATTTTTGACCCCTATTAGGCAGGGGTACCCTTTAGTGTCGTCTGGGGTGACATACGTTTTATATTTTCTTTTTCTGGAACACTCTGCCACTCTGACTTTTTTTGGCACTCTCTTGCTCTTGCTCTTACTCTAGCTTTTCCTCTCGCGCGCACGCTCTCGTGCTTGCTTTCTCGCTCTTGCTCTCTCTCTCGTGCTCTCGCGCTCTCTCTCATGCTCGCTCTCACTCGCGCTCGCTGTCTCGCGCTTGGTTTCTTGATCTTGCGCTCGCTCTCTCGCTCTTTCTCGCGCACTCTCTCACGCTCGCTCTCAAAAAAATCCATTTCCGGGACATTGTATATAATTTGCGGGCATCAGGGAGCCACTATTAATATGCGGGAGACTCCCGGAACTTCCGGGAGAGGTGGGATGTCTGCTATGTAAATTTAAAGTCTGCGCTGAGCCTTGCTCAAGGACAAACACGCTGGCTCGGCTGGAGCTCGAACCCATGACCTTCAGATCACTAGTCCAATCCCTTAATGCCACACATGGGTATTTATGTAGGGTAATGTAATTACTATAATTAGTGGAAACCTACAGAATTCACAACCACTGACATTGAGATGGGGTTCACTTTACCTTCATGTTTTTAAAACACAAGGTAAAACAATACTACAGGAAATTATTTTATTAAGTATCATATACCATGATCTGTCACTTACCAGGATGTAGTATGGAGATAACCAATATACATAAATAAACTACTGTGGTGGTTTTTTTTGGTGCAAGTCCTTGCATACGCCTTAACTAAAGCAAAAATAATTGGCTCCTTTGCAGGAGGGGAGCAAGTAAGATTCTGAAAGAAATACGGAGGGTTCGAGTGGGAGAGGGAAGCAGGCAACAGGAAGATTGTAATGGAATGCAGATTCTCCACAGAGTCACCTGATGTGGGGGTGAGAGTGAGGTGGAGATTGGCCACAAAAGTGTGCAGTTTTCACATTTTGAATGGTATGTAGCTTGGTTTTTCTAGTAGTTTGTATTTTTAATTCAAATTTCTTTCATCACCAACTTTTTTCTTTCCTTTTGGGTTAACTATTGAAGCTCTTTTTAAAGAGTCTCCCTAGACAAATTTCATATCTATGTTTCCTTTCTTTATTAATTTCTTTGTTATTAATGCTAAAATATCCTCAGTTTTCAGGCCTTCAAGTCTTTCTTGAAAAGCCTCCTTCATTGCCATAGGGCTATCTTAAATTTCTGTCAAATATTAGCCATTTTTTTTCTGCTGGAAATGTATACCTTGAAGAATCTATTTTTTTCACAAATCATGAATTGTTTTTAAAGAATTATCCACTGCCTGTTCACTGACAACTCTTTTAACATATTTTCCTCATCAATCTTAACCATTTCACCACTGGTGCCTTCAATGGAATCCTTGGCCCATAAACATTCAAAGTAGTGATGGAGCTCTCAGGATGACATTGAAGGTCAAGCCTCTTTGTTATGAACCTAGTGTATGCAGCAGAAGGAGCTCACAGTGCACACACCCACCATCTCATCTGGTATGTCTTCATACGAGGCAGAATCTAGTGGTCCCAGACTGGCCTTGTCAGGCACCTCAGAATACACAGAACTGGAGTAAAAGCAGATTGTCCTCAATCCCAAGAGACGGCCTGATAGTAATGAGCAATGAGGTTATCTGGAATCCATTTCTGTATTAATGGAGATGGACAGGATCAGGCAGGGACCGTGGACAGAAGAGTGACAATGGTCAGAAAGTAGATGTCTAAAATCCATTCCCATTCAGACATGTTGGTTCATTGCCTCCTCCACTGCCATGATGAGGCTACACTCAGGATGGAGGACAGATATTCTATCTGGGTAGCCTCCAACCTGAAAGCATGAACATCAATTTCTCTAGCTTATGGTTTTGGCCCCTTCCCCTTCTCTCCTTTTCTATTTCCCATTCTTGTTTGCCTCTTCCCTTTCTCTTCTCCTCACCGGCCCATCACCTTCCTCTGGTGTCCCTCCTCTTTCCTTTTCCCCCATGGTCCACTGTCCTTTTCCTATCTTCTACAGCCTTTTACCTCTTCTGCCCGTCACATCCCACTCACTTCATCAACCCCTCCTCACCCACCAACTTCTTCCTCATCTTGTTTCACCTTTCACCTTTGAGCTTGTACTCCTTTCCCCCATCACCACCATCACCACCATCACATTCTTATTCTGGTTTTCTCCCCTTTCCTTCCCAGTCCTGATGAGGGGTCTCAGCCTGAATAACTGATTCTTCATTCCTGTTCATAGATACAGCCTGACCAGCTGAGTTCCTCCAGCAATTTGTGAGTGTTGTCTAGAACATCATTTCTCCGGCTGAATTTCGCCCCGCATTGAAAATTTTATGTTACTGCCTCCTTGTGCAGCATTTGTGTGCTGGGATATTATTGTTCACTCAGAATGAGGCTGTGTGTTACATGCGATGGGCCAGGCCGAATTTCTGCATCCATTCAATCGTTCTGTATATTTGTTTAATTTACTTGCTTATAGATCAGTTTTAGACCAAGGGAAGTTTCTGACAGAGAGCTGCACTTAATTAAAATGTACAATCCAGACATAAGAGAGCCACTTTGATCTGATAATGAGCTCCCCCCCCCAACCCCATCTCTCCTCCACTGTCAGCCATTTTTCTTTATGGTGTCAGAGCAATGCTGTCATTGCTGGGTTGCCAGTGGAATATTAGATATAAATCTAGCCAAGTACAAAGAGCAAAAATACTTGAATGCAATCACTTTCCTGTTTGAGGGAGCTTGATGGGCTTCCTACACCATGGTGATTATATTACTAGTGTCTCAATGTGACCAGCACATTGAGATTCTGAATTGTGCGATGTAAATGATAAAACTTAACGTTCTTATATGTCCTATCAAAGTTCAAAAATATTTGTATATTTGAGTTATTAATTATTCCAAATTGAAGATAATATTCATTTTTACAAAGTAGAATTGGAGCCCTGTGTATTGCATAAATGATGTCATTTTATATATGCTTTCCATTTATCACATCATGAATATGAGTGGCTGTTCATTGAAAAATAGCACTGTAATCTGTCTTAATGAATTTTTAATTAAATGTTCCCAAATATAGCGCATCTGTAATAATTGTCACTGACCTTGGATTTAGCAGTTAGCTTGATCAGTGAAGGGAAAAGAAAATTCCTTGGTCAAGTTTCACTTTGCTTCTGAAAGCAGGTGTGGTTGCTGCCTATATTTTGGTGAGAATAGCAAAGTATTCAACCAGATTACTGTAATGCCTCTCCAGACGATATTGTCACCTGTCTTTATGTGTGTGTGTGTGTGTGTATGTGCATTTGTGTGTGTGTGTGTGTGTGTGTGTGTGTGTGTGTGTGTGTGTGTGTGTGTGGCCACATTTGGCAAACATATGCAAGGCATAATCTAGTTTCATCACAATTTCCCTTCTGTAATTGAATTTTACCTATTCAGCCATTTGACTTTAAAGTTTTTGCCAGTATTAGTCAGATTGAACCCATATTGCCTGGCATGTTACTATGTCTGAACTACTTCCATGCTATACAGAAACTTTTAGCCCTCCCTCAAACTCAAATATTGCAAGTATTGATATTATTTTAGCCCGCAACAATAAAGATTTTGTAAAGTATTAAAAACTAATATAATGCCAATATTTTCCAAATTGTGGACCATTTATGTTGTGGTTTCACTGTGTCTGAATCATGGAATAACAGAACTTTAAGATAGGGAAAGACCAGTCAGCCCATCATGATGTTTTATTGTCAGTACAGTTCAGTTAGCTCCATTCCCTATGTCTTCCCTTGAATTCTTTTCCTTCACTGTAATCACCAAATCCAGCTATGTTAGCGAAGGTTGAACCTGCTTCTGGGTATTGTACTTGCTCAGTACCTGAAAAAAAAATTGCACTGATAACGTCCAAACCCACTTCCTTCAGGAATTCCAGTGGGATCTGGGAGCAGTGATCTACCCTTCACTTCTGGATTTTACTTGTCAGTGCACTGTTCAACTCAATAAACTTACTTTACCTTGTTAATTATTAGCTTTAATTCCAACTATCCAATTACCAAATCAATATGATAAGCACGTGACCCATCTTGTTCATGTTAGTTCTGCATCCTTTAAGGCAAAAAAAAATATAGGCAATTGCACTAGTCGTCCTGATATAATGAATTGCAAATGAACAGCACATAAACACAGCAGCTTTGAAGTGAAATTGTATGTATCTACAAATGAAACCATCCTACTCATACCATTGCACTCAATATATATTGAAAGAAAAATAAACAGAATCTAATTTGTATTTGGAGATGTGATGTTGAAAATCTGCAATAAATCCAAATGGACAAATGTTAGTAAATGATCTTACTGATTAATGTAAGTCACAATCTAGGACCTCACAGTCAGTTTTATGTCAAATGTTTGGTTACTGTGGAAAAGTGGAATTTTTTTTCATTTTTATATAATTCCCTTAAGTAACATTACCTTGTTAAAGCCATTATCCCAAAATATGACTTAAAATACTTTTATTGATTTAATTGAATGAACCAATTAAGAGAGAGGGAGAGAAAATGGGGTGAAAGATCAAGCAAGCATTAACTTTAAAGATGGGAAAGCTATGTAAAGATCCTGGATCTGTTGTGAAAACTTGGCATGTTACATTCAATGATTTTATGGTATGTGGTTGTATATTAAGGCTTAACAATATCAACTATTTATGACTTTTGGATGCGTCGTCTACACATGACCTAACCCTTGCATTAGCACTTGTTTCCACCAAGGACAACTGCTTACTTTGACTTTTTCACTGCTTTGATGTTATTTTAGGTTTTGTTTACTGAATATTGAAAGCAAGAGTCTAGTGTTCAGGATATCACTCAGAAATTTGGCAGTTCTTGGAAAAAAATTGGATTAACGTGGTCTTGGCGTTAATCCTGTAAATTAGAAATACAAAGCATTTTCGAATTTAGTTGAAGGAAGAACTTACCTCAGGTCACCAGCCAAACATCAAAGATGAAAACTGAATTTTACATACAATATTAATAAAGAGATCTTTATCACATTTTTAAAATGTTTCGGTAGTGGACATTATGTTTAACAATATAACCTAAAGAGCCTCATGATTAATAAAGCTGTCCAGAGATTTATTGTTAATATTTTTAAAGCCTTATGATTGCCCACAATTGGTGCAGTCTTAAGGTATGTTTTGTCATTTACAACATTAGCAGTAATTGCAGGGCATTTCAAATGATGAAGAAGAACAAGTAGACGAAGCACTACTTCAGTTTAAAAACAAAAAGCTTGCAGCAGCAAGTAAAGCCCTTGGGAGGGATGTGACAAGTTTCTTTGACTGGGATTTCATTTTCTCCCCTTTCATTATGTGCACAATAATTTAGATCGACATCTGGGTGAGAAGTCAAACTCTGCTTTAATGTCTGAAGTGGAAGACATCACCTCTTCAGCCAAACAATCCTGTGCCGCCCAATTACAGCCAATTCATAACCTGCTATTCCACACGTCTTTGGGATGTGGGAGGAAACCAGAGCACCTGGAGGAAACCCACATAGTCACAGGGTGAAAGTACAAACTCATTACAGACAGCGGTGGAATTGAATCTAGGTCGTTAGCAATATAATAGTTTTGCACTAACCTCTACACTACTGTGTCACCCTAACTATTTATTATAGATTATTTTGAAGATGAGCAGGTTTGTTAGCCCAGTGCACTGAATTATAGAGTATTTATCATGCACCCTACATCAATAAAACTTGTTCTTACTACGATGAAGGCTCTTGGACCAGATGTAGTAACTGTTTTTTTTCAGAGATGCTGCCTCACCTGTTGGGTGTTTCCCTCAATTTCAGTTTCAGATTATTCATTTTTATTTTATTTTCATTGACTGGTCATTCTTGTATAATTATGGAAACTTTATGTGGAACTACAGAATCCTCAATTCCCACTCACAACAGCTTCTTCTCCTCCATAATCAGATTTCTGAACCCTTGGACACTACTTCATTATTCCTTTTTTATGCATCATAAATTTATTTTGTAATTTATAGTAATTTTATGTCTTTGTACTGCACTGCTGCCAAAAAGCAACACATTTCATGTTATATAATGTCATCGAATTTGACAGGGTTGTTAAGAAGGTCTATGATGTGTTGGCCTTCACTAGTCAGGGTATTCTGTTATGGGGTAATGTTGTTGCTCTATAAAACTCTGGTTATTAGATTAGATTCAACTTTATTGTCATTATGCAGAGTACAGATACAAAGCCAATGAAATGCAGTTAGCATCTTACCAGAAATGCAAAGGATAGTGTTATTTACAAAATAACTGTGAATAAAAAGTAAATGCTACAACACACAAATATAAAAGTACTGAAACAGTACAATATGGGTGCAACACTGCTTAGCACTGTGATGTGAGTTTCAGCAGGGTCACAGCCTCAGGGAAGAAGTTCTTCCTGTGCCTGCTGGTGCGGGAGTGGAGGCTCCTGTAGCGCCTAACGGATGGGAGGAGAGTAAAAAGTCCATGGTTAAGGTGAGATGCATCCTTGATAATGTTTTTCGCTCTGCCTAGGCAGCATTTACAGTAGATGTTCTCAATGGTGGGCAATTGGATGCCGATAATCCACTGGGCAATTTTCACCACGTGCTGGAGTGCTTTGCGTTCTGATACGGGACAATTGCCATACCACACTGAGATGCAGTTGGTGAGTATGCTCTCAGTGGTACAGCAGTAAAAGTCTGTCAGAGGTGAGGTTTCTTGATGCTCCGCAGGAAATAAATGTGCCGCTGCGCCTTTTTGATCAGGATGGAGGAGTTCGGGGACCAGGTGAGATCCTTGGAAATGTGGACACCAAGAAATTTGAAGCTTGATACACGCTCCACGACAGCTCCGTTGATGTAGATGGGGACATGAGTGTGGTTCCTAGCATGCCTGAAGTCCTCAATGATCTCCTTGGTCTCCTGGGTGTTAAGGGCCAGGTTGTTGTTGGCACACCATGGGGCCAGGAGCTGGACCTCGTCCCTGTGGGCCGTCTCCTCACCCCCTCTGATCAGGTCAACCACCGTGGTGTCGTCAGCGAACTTAGACCATAAGACCATAAGACAAAGGAGCAGAAGTCGGCCATTCGGCCCATTGAGTCTGCTCCGCCATTTTATCATAAGCTGATCCATTCTCCCATTTAGTCCCACTCCCCCGCCTTCTCACCATAACCTTTGATGCCCTGGCTACTCAGATACCTATCAATCTCTGCCTTAAATACACCCAATGACTTGGCCTACACTGCTGCCCATGGCAACAAATTCCATAGATTCACCACCCTCTGACTAAAAAAATTTCTTCGCATTTCTGTTCTGAATGGGCACCCTTCCATCCATAAGTCATGCCCTCTTGTACTAGACTCCCCCATTACGGGAAACAACTTTGCCACATCTACTCTGTCCTTGCCTTTCAACATTCAAAATGTTTCTATGAGGTCTCCCCTCATTCTAAACTCCAAGGAATACAGTTCAAGAGTGGACAAATGTTCCTCACATGTTAACCCTCTCATTCCCAGAATCATTCTAGTGAATCTTCTCTGTACCCTCTCCAACGTCAGCACATCCTTTCTTAAATAAGGAGACCAAAACTGCTCACAGTACTCCAAGTGAGGTCTCACCAGCGCCTTATAGAGCCTCAACATCACATCCCTGCTCCTATACTCTATTCCTCTAGAAATGAATGCCAACATTGCAGTCGCCTTCTTCACCACTGACTCAACCTGGAGGTTAACCTTAAGGGTATCCTATACGAGGACTCCCAAGTCCCGTTGCATCTCAGAACTTTAAATACTTTCCCCATTTAAATAATAGTCTGCCCGTTTATTTCTTCTGCCAAAGTGCATAACCATACACTTTCCAACGTTGTATTTTATTTGCCACTTCTTTGCCCATTCTTCCAAGCTATCCAAGTCTCTCTGCAGACTGTCTATTTCCTCAGCACTACCGACCCCTCCACCTATCTTCGTATCGTCAGCAAACTTAGCCACAAAGCCATCTATTCCATAATCCAAATCGTTGATGTACAATGTAAAAAGAAGCGGCCCCAACACCGACCCCTGTGGAACACCACTGGTAACCAGCAGCCAACCAGAATAGGATCCCTTTATTCCCACTCTCTGTTTCCTGCCAACCAGCCAACGCTCTATCCACGTATGTAACTTTCCCATAATTCCATGGGCTCTTATCTTGTTAAGTAGCCTCGTGTGGCACCTTGTCAAAGGCCTTCTGAAAATCTAAATATACAACATCCACTACATCTCCCTTGTCTAGCCTACTGGTAATTTCCTCAAAAAATTGTAATAGGTTTGTCAGGCAGGATTTTCCTTTAAGGAATCCCTGCTGAGTTCTGCCTATCTTGTCATATGCCTCCAGGTACTCTGTAACCTCATCCTTGACAATCGACTCCAACAACTTCCCAACCACCAATGTCAAGCTAACACGTCTATAATTTCCCTTTTGCTTCCTTGCCCCCTTCTTAAATAGCGTAGTGACATTTGCAATCTTCCAGTCCTCTGGAACCATGCCAGAATCTATCGACTTTTGAAAAATCATCGCTAATGCCTCTGCAATCTCCACAGCTACTTCCTTTAGAACACGAGGGTGCATTCCATCTGGTCCGAGGGATTTATCTACCTTTAGACTATGCAGCTTCCTGAGTACTTTCTCCGTCGTAATTGTGTCTGCGCACACTTCTCTTCCCTGCCACCCTTGAGTGTCCGGTATACCGCTGATGTCTTCCTCAGTGAAGACTGATGCAAAATACTCATTCAGTTCCTCTGCCATCTCCTTATCTCCCATTACAATTTCTCCAACATCATTTTCTATCGGTCCAATATCTACTCTCACCTGTCTTTTACGCTTTATATACTTGTAAAAGCTTTTAGTATCCTCTTTGATATTATTTGCTAGCTTCCTTTCATAGGTAATCTTTTCCCTCTTAATGATCTTTTTAGTTTCCTTTTGTAAGGTTTTAAAAACTTCCCAATCCTTTGTCTTCCCACTAATTTTTGCTTCCTTGTACGCCCTTTCCTTTGCTTTAACTTTGGCTTTGACTTCTCTTGTCAACCACGGTTGCATCCTTTTACCATTCGAAAATATCTTCTATTTTGGAATATACCTGTCTTGCACCTTCCTCACTTCTTGCATAAACTCCAGCCACTGCTGTTTTGCCGTCTTTCCCAGCAAAGACCTTTCCAGTCAACTTTGGCCAGTTCCTCTCTCATGCCACTGTAATTTCCTTTACTCCACTGAAATACCGACACATCAGATTTCGGCTTCTCTTTTTCAAATTTCACAGCGAACTCAATCATGTTATGATCACTGCCTCCTAAGGGTTCCTTCACCACAATCTCTCTAATCACCTCTGGTTCATTACACAATACCCAATCCAGTACAGCCGATCCCCTAGTGGGCTCAACAACAAGCTGTTCTAAAAAGCCATCTCGCAGACATTCTACAAATTCTCTCTCTCGAGATCCAGTGCCGATCTAATTTTCCCAATCCACTCGCATGTTAAAATCCCCCACAATTATCATAACACTGCCCTTCTGACAAGCCTTTTCTATTTCCTGTTGTAATTTGTAGTCCACATCACTGCAGCTGTTTGGAGGCCTATAAATAACTGCCATCAGGGTCCTCTTACCCCTGCGATTTCTTAGCTCAACCCATAAAGATTCTGCACCTTCCGATCGTATATCACCTCTTTCTAATGATTTAATATCGTTTCTTACCAATAAAGCCACGCCTCCCTCTCTGCCTACCTTCCTATCCTTCCAATGCACCATGTATCCTTGGACATTCAGCTCCCAGAGACATGCATCCTTTAGCCACGTCTCAGTGATGGCCACAATATCATACCTGCCAATCTGTAGCTGTACGACAAGATCATCCACCTTATTCCTTATGCTGCGTGCATTTAAGTATAACACCTTAAGACCAGTATTTGGTACTTTTTGCTTTGATTTCACTGCAACTTTCTTGCACAGCAACTCATCCCAATGGCTACAAATTTGCCCCATCAGCTGCCTGTCTTTCCTGACACCTTTACTGCTCACTATCTTAGATTTATTTCTGTTTTCCCCATGACTTCATAACTTTTTCTTCATAACTTGATTATGAAGTTAGAACCATGTACAGGAACGTTTAAAATATTGTGTTCAGTTCTAGTTCCCTCATAATAGGAAGGATGCGGAAGATTTAAAGAGGGTGCAGAGGAAATTTACCAGGATGCTGCTTGGATAAGAGAACATGTATTCTGAAGATAGGTTGAGCAAGATAGAGCTTTCCTCTTTGGAGCAAGGGTGTACAAGGTGATAAGAGGCAGAGATTGAATGGACAGCCAAGAGTCTTCCTTCGAGGGCAGAAATGGCTAATATAAGGTGGCAGTGATTAGTTTAGATTAGATTATGAGGACACCTAGTCATCTTTTATTGTCATTTAGTAATGCATGCATTAAGAAATGATACAATGTTCCTCCGGTGTGATATCACAGAAACACAAGACAGAACAAGACTGAAAAACTGACAAAAAACACATAATTATAACATATAGTTACAACAGTGCAACAATACCATAACTTGATAGAGAACAGACCATGGGCACGGTAAAAAAAAAAGTCTCAAAGTCTCTTGAAAGTCCCATTATCTCACGCAGACGGTAGAAGGAAATCCCTGCCATGAGCTTCCAGCGCCGCAAGCTCGCCGATGCAGCATCCTGGAAGCACCCGGCCACGGTCTGACGCTGAGTCTGTCCGAAAACTTTGAGCCTCCGACCAGCCCTCCAACACCAAGCACCGAGCACCATCTCTGCCGAGTGCTTCAACCCCAATCCCAGCTGCCAGCAACAGGCAAAGCCGAGGATTTGGGGATTTCCCCTCCGGAGATTCTCGATCGCACATTAGCAGCGGCAGCGAACCGGGCATTTCAGAAGTTTCTCCAGATGTTCCTCCATGCTTCTCATGTCTGTCTCCAACAAATCAGAATTGTGCATGGCATCCTACTTACAAATACCGATATCATTCACCGAAGAGGCCGCGCGCGCTGTGTCGCGCCGCCATCTCCTCCTCCCTCCCTCATTGAAGGAAGGTATAAGGGGACACGACAGCGGTAAGTACTTAACACAATCTTTTTTGTGTGTTTGCACAATGTAGGTGCATTGAACATGCTGCCAGCCATAATTTTAAAGTGTTTGGAGGAAAGTATAGTGGGGGCATGACAGAGTTAAGTTTTCAACACCATCTTTTCTGTGCTTGGCACAAGGTGGGTGCGTAGAGCACACTGCTGGGGATAGTGATACAGCCAGATACATTCGAGCTATTTAAGAGACTCTTAAGCACATGGATGGAAAAAAAATGGAAGGCCATTGAAGGATTGATCTTAGAGTAGGTTAAAAGCTCGTTGCAACGTTATAACCGAATGGCCTGTACTGTTCTGTACTGTTTTATGCACTGTAAGACTGATAATAAACCTGATTCTGATTCTTAATTCAAACTACTTGTTGTGTTTCCTGCCATACAACCGTGTCTGGACCTCGGCAGCATTTCTTTAGTGCTAAACTGGTTTGGGATATCCTGAGTTTGTGAATGATACTATATTCATTTTATCGTTAGTTATTTGTCTATTTCTGTTGTAATCACTCCTTTTTTCTTGAATTGCCTGGAAAATATACTGTAAATGTCGGTTACAGGCATGAAAAGATTGCTGTAAATATCCAGAAAGGTGTTTTATTCAAATGGGCATGCAAAGTTGGTCTTGGTTAAAGTAGTAGGGGCTATGAGATTTACAGAACTATTTTGAGTAGTTCCTCAAAAAACAAGCCTAATAGGTAACCACTCCATACTGTGCCCTGTCTTTGGCCATGTCAGATGCTTTCCAAAAAAACAGATTATTGTATTTTGATCAGGAGATAACTTGGGATTCTTTGACGATTGGTTTCAGCAGATTTGTTATAGGTATTTTACAGTTTATGTGAATATCTTACACAGCAGTGCCAAAGCAAGCACACCACAATTCCATCTGTTATGACACACCTTAGCAGTAACTTCTTGGATGGTTACACAGGCCAGTAGCCAATCAACAGCCAGCTTCAACATCTCTGCTGATGTTAGCTCCTTTCAAAGACGATGAGGTGGGCTGTAAAAGGGTCACACACAAATCATGAACATAAGAGTTTCTGCAAATGCTAGAAATCCAGAGTGACACACATAAAATGGTGGAGGAACTCAGCAGACCCTTCATCTGCACTGGAAAGCAAGGGGGAAGAAGCCAGAATAAGAAGGTGGGGGGAGAGGAAGTTTGTAGGTGAATCCAGGCAAGGGGGAAGGTTGGTGGGTGGGGGAGGATGGAGGAAGTGAGAAGCTGGAAGGTGATAGGTTGAAAAAGTAAAAGAGCTGAAGAAGAAGGAATCTGATAGGAAGAGAGTGTACCATGGGAAAAAGGAAAGGCGGAGGGGCACCACAAGAAGGTGATAGGCAAGTGAGGCTGGTGATAGGTGGAAAAAGTAAAGGGCTGAAGAAGAAGGAATCTGATAGGAGGAGGGAGTACCCTGCGGAAAAGGAAAGGAGGAGGGGCAGCAGAGGAAGGTGAGGGGAAGTGAAGTGGTAAGAGGGATGCCAGAATGGGGAATGGAAAAAGAGAGGATGGGGGGATATTACTAGAAGCTGGAGAAATAGATGTTCATGCTATTAGTTTGGAAGCTACCCAGAAAGAATATGAGGTGTTGCCACTACAACCTGAGAGTGTCCTCATCACGCCAATAGAGGGGACATGGACCGAAATGTCAAAATAGGAACGGTCATTTGAATTAAAGTGTTTGGTCGCCAGGAAATCCTGCTTGTAAAAGGAACAGCACATTTCCTAATGGCCATTGTATAGCATCACAGAAAGGTTAAGCTGGTCATCTGTGAACTTTACATAAATGCATGAGATGAGGAAAGGCATTCTGGCTCGAAGGGGTCAGCTTTTAAATGGAGCACATTCAAGTCATGTCAAGTCAAGTCATTCAAGTTTATTGTCATTTTGACCATAAGCTGCTGGTACAGTAAACAGTAAAAATGAAACAACGTTCCTCCAGGACCATGGTGCTACATGAAACAACGCAAAACTACACTCGACTATATGAAACAGCACAAGGCTACACTAGACTACATAAAATAACATAAAAATTGCACTAGACTACAGACCTGCACAGGACTACATAAAGTGCACAAAACAGTGCAGGGCAGTACAATAATTAATAAATGAGACAATAGGCACAGTAGAGGACAAATTACAATATAATAAATGATGTAGATGTCAGTCTAGACTCTGAGTATTGAGGAGTCAAGTTACATTATCAAGTTACAACTGAAGCTGAACAATTCCTTTTGTATCCTGGGAATGGGTTTCGTGAATTTCCCCTTTGTCTCCCTAAAAGTATATTGGACATATATGAGAAGGATTCTACAGTTTTATGACTTCCACTGCATAACCCTGGACAGTTGCCTTCAACAGCTCAATGTTCCCATGGACCCAGTAGCCCTGAAACTGTTGTAGTTCATACAGCATCCGCTTTTTTTTTATTAGCACTTAGTTTCAGACTCATTTTTGGACAGATCTTTAACCCATTCTTATTAAAGCTTTTAATTGGCCCAGTGTTTGCTACTTATCTGGAAGTCCAAATTAATAGATTACTTAAATGTATTTCCAGTTCAAAATTATTTAGGGAGGAATAAAATCACCTTTTATGTTTCTGTGCATTTATAAGGATCACAGCCTCCTCTACTGCTGTAAAAATGAGTTCAAAGAAATGGGACGACAATTGTTGGAAGCTCTAGATGTAATAATAATTTTTAAGCCAAGATTGGGCTTCAGCGAAATGGTATGATGTAATTTTTACTTGGTTATGCACATTTTGGTGCAATGTTATTGCAGCGTCAGTCACCCAGGTTCGTTTCCAGCGTTGTCTGCAAAGAGTTTGTACGTTTTCCCCGGGACTGTGTGAGTTTCCTCCAGGTACTCTGTTTTCCTCCCACATTCCAAAGGTGGACAGGTTAGTATGTTAATTAGTTACATGGATGTAAGTGGACGACAGCCCCATTGAGCCGTAAGGACTTATTACTGAGCATATCACTAAATAAAATGAATAAATAAATTTCCCGAAATTTATCTCTTAACATATTTTCACAATCTTTCCTGGTTTCGTGATGTTGCATTGTAATCAATATTCCATGTGTCTACTGAAATAACACATAGAGCCAGGAGACATAAGAGAGAGCAGATGATGGAATTGGGAGCAAACCAAAGTTTAGTAAGAACTCAGCATGACAACAGCATCTGTGGAGACAAAGGTACGGTGAGTGTCATCTCCATCGTGCACACTAGCCTCTGTAATATCCAGGACATCTTCTAGGAGAGATGCCTCAAAAAGGCAGCATCCACCATTAAGGATCCCCATCACCCAGGTCGTGCCTTATTTTCATCACTACAATCTGGAAGCAGGTACAGGAGCCTAAAGGCAAACACTCAATGATTCAGGAACAGCTTCTTCCCGTCTGCCATCTGATTTCTGAGTGAACATTGAACCCATGAATAATACTTTATTACATTTCAGATTCTATTTTTGTGCTACTTATTTAATTTAACTACTTAATATACGATAAGTTCGTGGCCTAAAGTAGAAGGAGTCAGTTTTAGAAAACCTAGCACATTTATTTTTCAGCATAGTCCCCTCTTACATTTACACACTTAGTCCAGCGGTTGTGGGGCATACGCATCTTGGACCTCCAGAAAGTGTCCACAGCAGGGGTGATTGATAAGTTCATAGCCTAAGGTAGAAGGAGATGAGTTATACAGCTCCCGTTGCATGCACATGCAGTTTCACTCTTTGAGTGATTAGGCAGAAAGTTTGAGGTTAATAACTCATCTCCTTCTACCTTAGGCCACAAACTTATCAATCACCCCTCATGAGTTATTAACCTCAAACTTTCTGCATAATCACTCAAACTGCACGTGCATGTAACGAGAGCTGTATAACTCATCTCCTTCTACCTTAGGCCACAAGCTTATCAATCACTCCTGCTGTGGACACTTTCTGGAGGTCCAAGATCCGTATGCTCCATGACCGCTGGACTAAGTGTGTAAATGTAGGAGGGGACTATGTTGAAAAATAAATGTGCTAGGTTTTCTAAAATTGACTCCTTCTACCTTAGGCCAAGAACTTATCAATCACCCCTCGTATATACACATATTGAAATTCACAGTTCTTTTTTCTCCATTATTATGTATTGCTAGCTGGCTGGTGGCATCGTGGCATCAGCTTCAGACTTTGGAGCGAAGGCTCCTGGGTTCAGATCCAGCTGGCTTCCCTGGCACACTTTCCATCCGTGCTGGGTTGAGCATCCAGCTAGCAACTTGACCTCGTAAAAAATAAATTGCCTGCTACAGAAACATCAACAACAAAAAGTTGATGGCCTATGTTCTCTTGTGAGTTTAAAAGGCAATTTCCTTTTTCTTTATTATGTATGGCATTGGGCAGCTGCTGCAAGGTTAACAAATTTCACAACATATGCCAGTGATATTAAACCTGATTCTGATTCTGATGTTTCAGGTACGAGATCCTGTATTAGGACTGAACATGTAGAGGGAAGATAGGCAGTATTTAAAAGAGAGAGAGGGGAATGAGACAGAGGGCGGTGCATGAGAAGCTGGTGAGAGAGGATGATGGCAGATGGAGCCACGGTGTAGGGGGAGGAGGGAGTATCGAAACAGAGGCTAGTAGCTGAGAGGTGGAAGCTGATGAATTTCCTCCAAACTGTTCTTTGCACTTCACACTTGTGATGCGGCCTTCTCCATATCTGTGAAACCAAGTGTAGACTTGGTGATGGTTTTGCAGCACGCCCGTGCTTTGTCTGCACTGGCGATCTTGAGCTGCTGGCAGCAATGCATTCTGAATCCCCTTCCTATTCCCACACCAGTCTGTCAAACGTTAGCCTCCGTTGCCACAGTAACACCAAGTCCTATCTAGAAAAGCAACAGCTCATATTTCACTTGTGTAGACTTGGTATGAAAGTTGAATTTCCCAACTTCAGGTAGACCCAAACCCCTGGTATTCCTCTGCCACTCCCACATGTCCACCCGGTTACTTTCTCACTTGGTTCTCCTTTCCCATCCATTCCTTTCTCATTACCAAGATTGGTTACCCTCCCCCACCTGGTTCCATTTGCCCATCACACATGTATCTATCCACCTGGTTTTCCTGTCCCATCCCATTTGATTCTATCTTACAGTCATCTCTCCCTTATCTGGTTCTTCCAATCATCTACTTGCTGTCAACCCTCCCTCTCACATCTATATATCGGCTCTCTTCCCTCTTGGATCTCAAGACCCGAAATGCTGACCATCGCTTTTCTCCATAGATGTTGCTTAACCCACTAAGTTCTTTCAGCAGCTTATTATTTAAGGCTACTATCCAAAGAGCTGGTTGCTGAGATCACATACTAACTTGGATGCAGTGGTCAAAGAAGGAGATAATATTTAACTTGCCAGAACTCAGTACTGGAGTTCCAAGACATTTCGAATGGAACAATGGACCATGTTGATGTAGACATGAACATTTGGTTATGTAAATGAAGAGCAAGAAAGTATATAGCCCAAGCTTGCTGCCACATTTCCAGTATGTCTATTGATGATGCCCAACTGCAGAGACACCCACACAACATAACATCATAATATGTTTCTAAATTGACATTGCCATGAATTCTAAGAACAGACTGTAAAACCATAGGTGGCCTTTCATTCCTTAAACCCTTTTCCTCCTCAACATTTCCTCCAATCAGCAATGGATATCAGAAAGCTCTGATCTCCAATGTCTCACAGGTGGCTGGAACTATGAAAGGTCTTCAAGCTACATCTGACCTTCCTGTCACTTTTTCGCTCCAGGCCCGATCTAGTTAAAGGTGGATGCAGGACTGGTGTTTGTCTTGTGGGTGACAGATCTGCAAATGGATATTCACAGTTCATAAATTGCCCACTCTTCTTACCTTGGAGAAAAGAAGTATGATTTGTGTTTGTTATTTTGGCTTTTCCCTTCTTGATCTTGGTAAAGAGAACCAATCTGTCCTTTTAACAACCATTACACTCCCTGGTCTTGAAGAACTGGTGCACCAACTTGTCTGGTAACATGAACACGAAAAGGTCACCCCTGTCTGTTTTCAATAGAGTGACACTTGCTTTTGGAAGCTGAAAAGACATTAACATTAAAGAAAATTTTAATGCTCAAAGTGAAAATTTTCTTTGTTAACTGGAATCAGCCACTGAGATATTCCATTCTTTCAAACAAAGAATACAAACATGCAAGACATAGAACAGGTAAGCAACACTCCAAGATTTCTGCCAACAATGAACAAAGACATGCTAAAATTATGCGGAATTGAATTTTGACACTATCCATGCAGAATTCTGCAGTAATTTTCAGTTGATCCCCTGCCAGTGAACCACAGGCCGCTGGAAATGGCTCATCCAAAACAATTCTTTTTCTGAACAGGTGTTTATCATGTCTATGGCTGTTCTGTTTACATAACCCTTGTTAAAGTTGGAAGAGAAAGAAAAATTACCTCGTCTATTGTAAACAGAGCAAGTTACATTAAACATTCAAATAAAAGGTCACGAGATGAGTCATAAAATAAATATTTGTTCTGCTGTTAGAACAGAGCCAAGCTTGCCATCGTCACTTTTCTATTGCTTAGTATTGTGATGGACTTTAAATACCAGAATGCTTAGAGCAAGAGAAGCTAATGGTCAAGATGTTAAGTTATGTGTAATATGCTTTTGGTGAGTGGTTCTAGCGATGTGTGGGGTCTCGCGTGTAGGGTCAGTGTTGGCAATCAGTTTCAGTTCAAGAGTAGAATTGGCATTATGACCAGCTCTATCTAGTTCCAATTGCCTACAATTTCCATTTGATTTTTTTTCACTTTCCTGACAAACAATCATGAATAGGAGCCTTTTTTCATGGAAAGACAATCTTTTATTATGACAGAGCTGGAGCCAGGGATTCCTTTAAAGAAGAGGCCTTCTAAAATAGAGAACATACTGTACATGCAGAAGAAGAATGTTACAGCTTATAAGGTAAGATTTACTGACCTGGTGGTTCTTATGATTTAACCCTTAAGCCGACTTCAGTCTTGAAGCCTAAAGGCCAGTGGTTTTAACAAAGCAAGATTGAAGATTCAATATTCAAGATGGTTTATTGTCATTCTTCAGTACATGAGTGTAAGGGAGAATGAAATGATTGTTACTCCAGATCCAATGGAGCATAAAAACAGTAAGCATAAAGAACATTATAAAAACAAAACAGAAACATAATAAATATAAAAACACTCATATGAAACACATACACGCATATGTACATAGACTGATAGTGGTGGTGGCTGAGTGGAGTTGGATTGGGTGAAATAATGTATCTGCTTTTGAGTCTAGTGGTCCTGTTGTGGATGCTGCATAGCGTCTTCCCCGATGGGAGTGGATCAAACAGTACATAAGCAGGTAACAGTCCATAAGCATAAGCATTATGGATTAGAACAAATATTGGAAAAAAATGACTCTGAACTAATAATTAATACATATATCTTTTTATTGATTACTTATCAATGCTATGTCAGATTGTCAAACTTCACCTGACGTAAGGCTGCAATGAACAAAATATGCCATAGACAAAAATGGTTAGATGAAGTAAAACTAAATCAAGAAAGGATATTGTCTATAACAATACATTTTTGTATAAGCAACTTTAAAAAGAATAATTTACTTTTTATTCAATTTAAATAAAAGCATGAAAAAGAATGAAAATTAGACTCTTGGTCACTAATGTTCAATGTACATGAAATGACTATCAGGATGCATAGACCAGATGTTTAAATCAGCCAATGAATTTGAAGTGATGGCTAAGTTTTAAATATATGCTGTTCAAATAATATCAAACATTGATGGCGTTGTGACGTGAACAAAATCATCGGAGAAAAACTGAAGCTAGTGGATATAGAAGTATTTATTTAGCAAAATTGAGCAGAAGTCTTCATAATTCACAACATTCTTGGAAGAAGTGGCCTGGTCAGCCCAATATTACATGACATTTTTATATGTTCAAGATCAAAGGTAACAGCAGGACAATTCTATAGTTACAATGTATCTACAATGTTTCCTTTGAATTACATATAGTTTTCACGCACCTTCTTCACACCTACCTTCAGGCGCCCAGAATGAATGTGAATCCCTACTGACTCTAGGCCACATTCATGCGTGTGCAGGTATCTGAGGTCTCAATGGAGTGTTTCATTGTTTGCCATTGGCCCCAACCTATAGCCTCAGGAAGCCCACTGTTTTGAGTTGTGTTTTAAATTCATTCTGCAATCCACATTCAAATCTGAAGAATGACAGCTGTTGAAATTAATATTTGCTATATACCCTAACTCCAGAATACACCTGAACAGTTGGTTTTCCATAAAAAAAAATTGTGAAGAAAATAAGAAAAGTGTGAAGAATATTCTGTTTCAATAATTAGTGTAAATTCTTGTAGAGATGTTTTAGATTTGCATCATATGGTCTATCCCAACTTTAAATGCAAGAGATTCTGCAGATGTTGGAAATCCAGAGCAACACATACAAAATGCTGGAGTCTCTATGGAGAGGAATGAACAGTCAATGTTTTGGGTCTCTGCCATTCCAGAACATGACAATTACTGAGAGAGTGCAACATTAGTGCAAATGTTTTATTCAGTTAAATGCCTGCCTGTGTGCTCTGCTGACTGTAATAGGGTTTGTGTTACCAATTGAAAAAGAACAGAATTTCCATCAGACCCTATTCCAAAATCAGCCTTCAGCCACTTATCATGTAAGTAAAAGAGAAAAACTAATTATGTTTTGTGGGACTGTGCTTTGTGTACTTGTTGGCTGCTTGATTTGTCTGCAAATAAACAGTGACTATACTCCAGAAATATTTTGGTTGTAGTGAAGGGACACTCATTGTTTCTAGCTAGAATCTCAAGGCCACTACTTCACAACATCATCAGTTACATCTCTTCAAAACTAAATAAATTAGACTTGGCTGTAGGAAAAAAGTACCCTTCCCCAACACAGGGGATCCAGAACTAGAGGGCATAATTTTAAGGTAAGAGGAGAGAGATTTAATAGCAACATAAGGGTCCCCCAGAAGATGGTTTGTATATGGGATGTGCTGCCAGCAGAAGTGGTTGACGTATTAACAGAACTTAAAAGACAATTGGACAGGTACATGGATAGGAAAGGTTTCGAGAGATACGGACCAAATTCAGGACTAGAGTAGATGCACATCTTAGACAGCATGGTTTAGTTGGGCTGAAGGGCCTGTTTCTATGCTGTAATACTCTATGATTCTATATGCTAATGGATTGTCACAGCAGCCCAGATATCCATCATGATAGGGAACTCTTGTGTATTTAATATTTCAGTAATATTTGAGTGATCTTGTAAATATATTGTTTGATTAAGCATTCTTGTTTGTTTAAATAATTCATTGCGAGTTATAAGTATAAATACATAAGTTGCATTTGTCATCATGCTATCACGTGATGTAAGTGCCTCGCTTAAAGTAAACACAAAGTTAGACTTACATTTCAGACTTCTTTGACTTCCTTTGAAATAATTTAATGTTTTGAAGTTACAAAACAAAACAGGAACCTACCACTATTATTGAGTCTGGATTGCATGTGACTGGAGTCTCTACCTGGTAAGGCTTTTCAATATCATTTATAGGTCCACCATGCTAAAGTATTAAAGTACAAACATTTGTACATAAATATTGGTAACCAGTTAAACTCTCTTATCCAATTTTGATTCTATAGTCTTCAATGGAGCTACATGCAACAAGGTGATTGACACCCATGTAAATGTTTAGATAACTTCTCTGTGTCAGCCAAGATGCCTCACCTGAACCCGTCCAATCTGCCTGGGTTTGGCCCAACTTCCTCTCTTCTCACTGCTACCATGCCGCCATATTCAGGAGTAGTTGTTGCCCTGTTGGGCTCCTAGACCAGTTTCTCTTGCCTCAGTGCTGAATTACAGACTCTGCAGCTGTGGCCTGCTCCCATCGGGCTCCTGGACTCTCTCATCTCAGTGCTGAACTGGTTCTGTGGCTGTGGACTCACTTTCAAGGAATCTGCAGCTCATGTCCTGCGAATCACTTGTTTACTTTGTTACTGTTTGCGTGATTTTGCACATTGGATATTTGTCGGTCTTTGTTGTGTAGAGTTTGTTGTTGATTCTATTGTGTTGCTTAGTTTTATGGCTACCTGCAAGAAGATGAATCTCAAGGTTATACACTGCATTGTATACATACTTCGATAATAAATTTACTTTGAACTTTAAACTTTGAGATATATGATACCAGATGTAATTCATCCTTAGTATTTTTGTTTGGCAGAAAGAAAAAAAAACTTCATAAAAAGACGAGCCCTCACCCAAGTTCTATGTTGGTGTTCTGTTTTACATTAATCTACTGCTGATACTTCAGCCTGGACACTTGGAGCCTGCACACTGTGTGCAATATTGGCTGGACCAGGAAAATTAATTTACTACTCCCAGTCTTTAGTCTATCCTCTTAATGTCAGAGCTGATAAAGACTTAGACCATAAGACATAGGAACAAAATTCATTCATTTTTCTCACCATTTCTGCTGCGTTACTCCATCATGGCTGATTTATTATCCCTTAGAATTACGTCACCACAGTAACTCAGTGCCAAAGATGTATTTTCTAGTTTAAGTTACATTTCTTCTGTCTTTTCAATCATTACCCACTTTTGCTCCTTACCATAAAGGAGCCACACTGCCCACTTTCTGTACACAAAGTTAAATCTGTAAAATCTGTTTGCTTTTTCAGTAATCTATTCTACTGGATATTTTAAAATCTTAAATTTCATTTCAATCACATTATGCAAAAGAAACTGACACCTGCTGCTTAGTTTTGGAAGGGGATATGGCAAAGATTGATTGCTGACTGAATGTAAACAGTAACAATCAAACCAAGTGCACTTTTCTGTATATATTATAATCATCTTTTCTTAAGTTATTGCTGATGGAATAAACTGAAATATAAATTCACAAAGTTTTACTGAGCAGAGTCTATCTGGCTCTTTGTATGCATAAGCTGTCTACTTTTTTCTATTGCCTAAAAATATCAAAGTTTTAAAATATTCCTCGATGAGACAGTTTTTCTACTCACCTTTTAGAAGGTTTATTAGATTCTACACCCATCTTTTGTGACTTGTTGGACTTTCTTTGAAGAAACACAAAGGCTTTTGCAAGTACACAAAAATGGGTGCATTAGATAGTCATTAAAATGAGGTGGTGGTGATTATTATATTTAAGGTTCTCTGCTTTAAACATCAGTAGCAGCAGCAGCAGCAGCACCAGGGGGTGGGGGTGGGGGTGGGGGGGGGGTAGCTGCATACTTTTGTACTGAGCATGTGTAAAAGCCTAGTCTGCTAGATGCAATCGATCTATGTATATAATAGTCACTTCATATTGTGTTTTATAAGGTTACTTTTATACTTACAGTTAGTTTGTTTTTTTTTGTTTTTATTGTGCTCTTATGCTTATTATATATTTTTATGCAGGATCAGATCTGGAATAACAATCATTCCATTCTCCTTTACACTCGTTTTTTGAAGAACAGCAGTAAACAATCTTGAATCTTGAATCTATTTTCTACTACAATTGGTGTTTACAGTATGTGCCTGCTACCATTCCAGAACAGCTTAAAGGTTATTCTGAAGTTTATTTTGTTCCATTGTGCATGGAATTTAAAGCATTCAGTCTAAAAAAATCTATGTTCCACATGAACTTAACTTCAACTACTATAACACTATATCCTTCTAATCCTTTCACATTTGTGTACTTAACAATCTTCCCTTAAATGTACCTATGCTCTGCACCTCAAACTCTCCACATGGAGTGTTTCACATCCTTATTACTTGCTGAAAGAGAAGATTCCCTTGAATTCCTTATTGTATTTCTTGGTACAGTAAGTATCTGATATTTATTGCTCTCTTTTGACTCTTCACAAATAGAAATATTATTTCTGTGCTCCCCCAGTGGAAATCTTTCAACATTTAAAAAATCCCCATCTGGTCTCTTTTTACTCTTTCCTTTATAGAAAAAAATTCCAGCCTGTTTAGTCTTCTCATATAGTTTTACCATCTAAAGTCTAATATTCTTCTTATACGTCTTGCTTTGCATTTCCTCAAATACTATAATAATGAGTTCTGAACTCTGCAGTATTTTAAGCACATTTTAATCAAGGTTAGGCTTAAATGTTGCTTCAGATTGAATGAATATTGTTGATCATAGTTGGACAACTAAATGTATTTGCACCTGAACGGAAGAGCATCATCTAAGTGCAATTGAATATGTTTCATCATTTTCCTTTAAACAATTGCTGCAAGCCAATCGAATAAGAAAAAAATACAAAGACAGTAGGTTTCCCACATTGACATGTCTTTACTGCACTTAACCATCATGTAAACACAACATGGGAGCCTTTCCCAGTGAGACTCCACTACATCTGTAGTGAACATACAGTTGACATGATACAGATGTTGTTTGATCGTTACCCGCATGTCTGATTCTAGAGTCTGAAGGGCCCAGTTCTGTCCGCCAAAATAAAGTGTGTCCATATAAACACTTTATAGTGTGCAGTAAAGATATATTAACTTTAAAGTCAACCTTGCATCCAAATGAACTGAAAGGCACTAACTGAGAGTGGAAAGTGCATTGATTGAAAGTGCAATTGCTTTGCAGCATGAAGTGTATGAATTCCAGGCCTTGTAATGTTTTAGTATCTTATTAATTTCAATGACCCTTACTTATATCTGCCAAGACCAGTTCTCTTTGCTAATTATATTCGTTGCTATCCCAGGGACTTTTCTCCAGAGTTCCCGCATTTCTCTTACAGCTTAACTATATCTCCTAAAGAAACATTCCCATCACTGCTTTCATAATTTAGGTGCATTATTTTCAACTTTGCTAACCTTACAGATAAGTCATTGTATGGAAATAGTGTACATTCTACATTGGGAAGATTATTCACTCTGCCAGTTTAACATCCAAACATTTAAGTTGAAAAATCCCCTCTAAAAGCAGGTTGCATGTGAGATTGAAAGAGATCCAGGTCCTGGCTTGTCAACTCTCCACAGAGCAGCAGTTACCATCAAACTGCATGCAAAATGGTGAGCAAAATTTATTGAAACCTTTTCTCATATATGTTATTCTGCCTGTCAAGTTGGTTCTGGCAATTTATAACACCTGTCTGGCTAATCCCATTCCATGGTTCTTTCTCCATAGGTTTTCATTCAACTGCTGATCTAATCTCTTTCTAAAAGCCATGATTGAAAATGCCTCCATTACCCATTCACTCAATGAACTTCAGATCATAGCCACTCATTGTGTGAAAAATATTTCCTTCTGTTGCCTTTGGTTGTTTTGCCAGTCGCTTTCAATCTGTGTCCTTTCATTTTTGACCTTCCTGCAAATGAGAACAACTTCTCTTTATTCAATCTCTCTTCATCCTGATAATTTGTTCAGGATTGATGAACTGTTCATAATTTTGACATTTATATCAAATCTCCTTTCACTTTTCTCTATTTAACTCATTTATCCTTCTTTAACATCTTCAGACCTTCATATGAGTGAGGTTTTCAGAAATGAAAGACATCATTGCTAAGCCAGTATTTTATAGATCCCAAGTAATGGAATTGCATTTATACTCCGTGTTTCAATGTAGCTCTGGTTCCCATAAACAGTACTTACTTTGCTATTTTCTCAACCTATCAGCTTAAGTGACTTGGGCACGTATACAACCTCCGAAGATTCTCACCTTGTTCTGGGATGGAGAGGCTTATGTGTTCCTGAGATGCTAAGAGTGATTCGGTCTAGCTTAGCTCCTGGTAGGGTCAACTATGGCGGTAAAATCCAGGGGGAGGATCCAGACAAACAGCGATCCACCCAAGACCTCAACGGGGGAGCTGGCGGAAGATGATGACACATCAGAATGGCAATGAGGGCAAAGGAATGCTGTATCAGTGAAGGGTCCAAAATCGTCTTGGTTGCCTGGCACTGGACCCTGAACCAAATTGGTTAAGGACTGTGTGGTGGCTCCCCGTACATCAGTCTCCCCATGTTAAACAAAGTCATACACAGTCATTCTCCATTAAGGGAATAATCCCATGCGAAAACTTCATACCCAATTCAAGTGATCACACTACCACTGTATATGGTTGAATACCACCCCCCCCAACCTCCACTGTGTGCTGATACTTTAGAATTGTATTCTATATATTATACTGTGTCTCTCTTTGTTCCTTCTCTCAAGATATATTATTTCTTTACATTACATCTTCTCTGTTCTCTTCACCAATTTATTGTCTTTTAATTTGTCTATCATCAAAGTTTGCCAACTGCCTGCTTAATAGCTGAGCAGCTAATGATGTCTCATCCCATTTCCAGCAATTCGGCTTCAAACCTGACCTAAGGAACAGTGAGCATTTTGCACCCTCTCTCTATGATAGTATTCTATCACCGGGTGTGAGTTGGCTGCCACTATTTAAAGACATGCTGGAGTGGGCATTTTTAAATAGTTTGGCAGTCTGAATGGGCTGAAGGGCCTGTTTCTGTGCTGTATTTTTCTATGACTCTATGTTGCCCTTCACCTCTTCAGCTGTGAGGTTTGTTTTTGAACACTGGAATTCTTAACCCATTGGGCCGCATTTTGACTCTAACATCCTTTCGTAAACATCTGCCACTCCTTCACCATGTTTCACCCGCCAGCAGCTTTGTCTAGTTTGCTCTACATCACACAGAAGTCAACCTCAAAGAAATCTAATACGTTGATGGTTTTCTGATCCTTCCTGCCACCCCCCAACCTTACCCTGAACCGAAGATTGATCATTGTATCATGGCTTTCAGATGAATACACACACAGTCCTAACTACTCACTAAATCTGAGCCATCACTCAACACTAAATTCAAACAAAAACTGTTCCTTCATTGACAGAGTAGGATATAAAAAAGCTTCCAGGGGATATAGACAAACTAAATGGGAAAATATGGAAGAAGGAATATGATGCTGAAAAACATGGTCATCGACTCCAGCGGTACTGTAGATGCTGGAAATCTACAGCAATACACTCAAGAGGCTCAGTGGGCTGGGCAGCATCTATGGGTGGGAGAAAACGGTCAATGTTTTGGGGCAGAGATGAAGGGTCTCTGTCCAAATCAACAACTGTTTATTCCTGTCTATAGGTGCTACCTGATACATTCTTCCAGCACAAAACATGAATTCATCCACTTCCATGGATGTAACAGAAAAGCAACCTTTTGTTAAGGGGTAAGATTTAAAAATTAAACACCTTATATTCCGTTTGGGTGGCCTCCAACCTGATGGCATGAACATCGATTTCTCAAACTTCCAGTAATCCCTCCACCCCCCCCTTCATTATTTCCCATCCCCTTGTTCCTCTCTCATGTTATCTCCTTACCAGCCCAATGCCTCCCTCTGGTGCTCCTCCCCCACTCCCCCCTTTCCTTCTTCCATGGCCTCTGTCTCTTTCACCAATCAACTTCCTAGCTCTTTGCTTCATCCCTCCCACTCCAAGTTTCACCTATTGTCTTCCGTTTGTCTCTCTCCTCCCCCCAACTTTCAAATCTACTCCCCAGCATTTTTATCAACAATCCTGCTGAAGGAATACAGCCTGAAATGTCGACTGTACCTTTTTTCCATAGATGCTGCCTGGCTTGCTGAGTTCCTCCAGCATTTTGTGTGCGTTGCTTTTGTTAAAGGGTGAGACTTTGGCTAGTGATGTTCAAAGAGACTTGTGTGTGGTCGTCCACAGATCATGAACACTGTGGTGCAGCAGATGATTGGCTTAGCAAATGGAATGTTCGCCTTTATAATTAGATTGATTAGATTGTACAAGACAATTGTACACTGCCTTGGTGATACTGCATCTGAAGCACTATGTACAGTTCTGGTCTCCTTACGTACTAAAGGAACGCCTTTCCTTAGAAGAAATGCTGCAAAGATTCTGTGCACTGATCCTGCGTCTGCAGATTTGACAATTTGAGGAAAGATTGGAAAGAGTGAGACTGCATTCTTTTGAGCTTAGAAAAATGAGGAGAGAAGGAATTGTTGAACACACTGCTATTGAAACTGTGTTTGCCTCCTCATTGAATTTGTTTTCCCCTTTGTATAAATCTAATCAGTTTCTTAAGGTTGTCATAGCTGGGGGTGGGGTGGTGTGAGGATGGGTCATGGGGATGAGCTCCCACTACTTATTAAAAGCTTCAATTGAGCGTGTGTCTCAAATAGCCTCTGACAACCAAGTCTAACTCTTAGTCTTCACTCGTGGCTTAGCTCAGCGGAACTGTTTCTACTGATGGGAGAAGGGGCGAAGGTGGGTTACTGATGCTTTAGAACCGTTGCTTTGGGCAGGTGGGGCTAATCAGCTATGGTTGGCAGCTCATCTAGGCAAAGAAAAACTCTGATCTCAAGCCTCCGCTGACTTACGCCAATACCTACTCATGAGAAAGGCTCCGGGAATAAACTCCGAGGAAATATCCAGAGCTGGAGTCCTTAAGTAGTGTTCAATGCTGACTGGTAACTCCTGCAATGTCACTGGTGCCAGACTGTATCAGACTCTGCCGTTCCTTTGGATTCATCAGCTGCGTGGAGAGGAGGAGCTTGCTACATGGGCAACAGCTTGCCTTCAATATCGTACCATCCTGGCTTGTGTATTGACCGAAACAGCTAGATTACGATATTCATGGTTGACCGCAACCAACAGAGTTCAAGAATAAATCCAATCTCTTTGCTGCATGTACGGAGGTGGACATTACAATAACAACAACAAATATTTACCTCAGAACCAACATCAATCATCATAATCCCACAACTTGTTTAGGATCTTGTGGTTTACCTTAAATTAGTCTTTGATAGGAAACTGGAATTCTTAAAATGTAAACAAACATCACAAACCCATAAATAAACTTGAGCAATATTGCCTCAACCTTGTTGATGGAAGTGAGAGACCGAATTTCTTGCAGAAGGGCGTTATCATCCAGATGGACTTTAAATGCAATGGAATAGTTTTGTGGCAATCATTACTGTACTAGCTATTTTATACCAAATTTATCCCTGTATTTAAATTCACCAGATGTTATGAGAGGATTTGGCTATTCATCCCGGGATTAATGATCCATACTTATCCAGCAACTTCACTGCTTGCTATCTGCAATGCATTTGCCTTTCTTGTCCTGCCTTTATAAGAGTGATTATACTTTGCAGAGGATAAAGACAGAAATTGCTGCAAACACTGAGCTGATCAGGCTGCTTCTGAGAGAAGGGAAATAGAGTGAACTGTTTACAGTTTCTCTTCCATGACTGCATCCTAACCTGCTAAGTATTTGGGACATTTTCTGTCTTTATATTGGATTTCCAGTATCTGGAGTGATTTCTTTTCATTTCCATATGCTCCAAAGGAACTGCAACAAATTTCATGACGCATGTCAGTGATATTAAACCTGATTCAGATTCCAATTGTTGTAAAATGCTTCTCACACAGCTGATCATCTGTCTCTCTTTAAAAGTACGTCTCAAATCCATTAATCAACTTTCTTCAAAACCTCTTTGGAAGGAAAGTCTCAAGAAACAAAATTAAAATCGGCTAGCATTTCTGTTATGCTCTTAACAATGTCATGGCATCACAAGTGTTCTACTGTTAAGGAGCAGCTTTAGAAATTCACCTTTCAAGCTTGTTGTTCCACCCAGTCTTTGCTCACAATCGAATATCATTTACTTTAATACCAAATTCCCAATGATTTCTCTAAAATTTTGCAGCTAGCCAACATGCTACCAATAATTTACAGCAGGGAGAAAACTGGAGCTTTAAAGTATGCTTTTGATGTTTTGAAATACGTAGTTATAAAATTGTAGCTGCTTTCCCAGTTTCTTTCTCTTAACAACCAATTTCAAGACATATGCTAGTGATATTAAACCTGATTCTGTTATTTCAGGTACTCCTGATTCTGTGCATTCTGAACCAGCCTACAGCATGGAAGACTTTATGTGCAGGTGCTGCTGAGAGAAGTGCTTGTTCCATCAATTCCCATACTTGTCTCAAAGGGAAAAAAATGAACTCCAGACCATGCTTCTCAGAGAAGCACCAATTTCCAAAGGAAATCGTTGTTGATCATATTTTGAACACAAAAACTGCTTAATAAAGGTAAATTCAATCTTTTATTTTCCACAGTACTTTTCAGATGGGAAGGATTCAATGTGATCACCAAAATTATTTGAGATGGAAAGAGTGTGAACTTTTATTGTTGGATTGACTGTATTACTAATACTTGAGCAAAACACAGAAAGTGCTGGAGGATCTCAGCAGGTGAGGCAGCATCTATGGAGAGGAATAAACAGTGGATATTTCAGGCTGAGACCACTCATCAGGACTGGAGGAACTAAGAAAAGGGAATAGCATCTTGACCCAAAATGTCAACTATCTATTCCTCTCCATAGATGCTGCCAGACTTGCTGAGTTCCTCCAGCATTTTGTCTGCTGGGTTTCCAGCATCTGCAGAATCTCTTGTGTTACTGATGCCTGATTAATTTGAAGTAAATCCTCAGTAATTAATCACTAAAATTCAACCATATGCATTTTAATTGTGCTTGAACTGTCCACTTCCCTTCATATTTAATTCTTATCGTTATTGTTTTAGGAATACATAATTTGAGAATGCAACTCCATATGTGACAGCAATGTTTCACACAGAAAGTATAATGGGAATGAGACGATGCCTTCAGGATAAAAAAAAATGTATATAAAAATGATTCAGAGTACTTATTTGTTAATAATTTGCTTACATTTGGATAGGAATCAGTTAAGCAAGCCTGGCTTTCAGTAAATTTTGCAAAAGGTTTATGAGGAGACTTAATGGAATTTTTCCTTGACAACAAATGCTCTGTCTAGGGTTTATGGCCTAGCCGTTGCCATGGCAATTCATAAGCTTTGTGCTGTTTGCCTTTTGCCGTTATAACTTAGATGCTGCTGAAAGAGCAATGACCATTTTGAGAGAAATAATTTCTGTTTTGGAATATGAAAATCAGAGATAGTGATTCAATGTCTAATACCAGGAAGTTCACAGGAAGAAAATGCAGCTCTGGTGGTTTTGTCCGCCAAAGGAACAAATGCCCACACAGTAGGATTTTGCACGAAGTGTTCCTGGGCTACAGGATCAACTATAAGTGGATATGGAGAGAAACGGGGCAAATATCCCAAGGGTGATGGGGACACAATTGAATCAGGGTCACAAGGCAAAAAGGATTGAAAATTTCTTGGCCTAGCCGTGGAGGTTGTAATGAAAATTTTCACATTTGCATGTATAGGCATAATTAAATGTAATCAATTTGTTATTTCTCCTTTGGCCAGTCTGTGATTTTCTTAAATCGGAAGGATGCTAACGTTCATTTTGAAACTCCATTCTGCAAATAAACAAAATTTCTCAAACTTCAGTAATTGGAGATCTTTACATACAGCCTTAGTAATGCTTAATTCCTTGCCATTAGTAAAGTCATGTTATTAGTAAATGCTAACATGATCATTAACTCACTAGTATTCCATTATGTAATTTAAAAGCAATTTTTTAATTTATATTGTTGAGGATATACTAATCAGTATCAAATGAAGGGAGAATTTTAAATCATCTGTTTCAAAGGTAGATAACCACTTCCTAGCATAATAAATCAGTCAAGGTACATAAGCACCACTTGAGCTGTAGGAACACTTTTGAATTTAGTTCAGTTGCAAAATTTTAAATTCCTCAAAGAGATTTGAATCACCACTGGCATTGTCTTTGAGTTCACCCTCCAAATTGAAAATAATTTCTCCTTTTGCTTTGAAAAAGTGGTTAGGCAAATGATAACTTCAGTAATACAATTCCAGAAGTTTTCTGTGACATTTAATAATGGAATGCACCCATTCTAGGACATGGTGGACAAATGAAACCACTTTGTTATTACCGTATCATGGTATATGGTAGGTGACAAACCAAATGTACGTTAGTACACACTTCTTCAGGAGTTCTGTAAGACCATATGACATAGGAGCAGAATTAGGCCATTTGGCCCATCGAGTTACCATATTCCTGATGTCAACCTCAACAGTAACAGCAAAACTAAAACATGGATGAGATTGAAATCATTTTTCCATCAGTCTATTGTTTTATAGAAGGAAAGGGCCAATGATAAAAGAAAATCAAATGAAATGGTGGGTACTGGAAATATGAGCTAAGAAAAGAACATTTAGGAAATGCAGGATCAAAGACCCTTCATCAGGGCATAGAGTCACTGCTTGCTGCAGCAGGTTTTGCGGGCTATCATCTTCGGTGACTATTCAGTTCATTGACAATGAACTAAAACTAAAAGGTCTCCCTCTGAGCTAAACTACCAGCCACGATTGAATGCTTTGTGCAATGTATTTATTTCTGGCAAATGTCAGGATCAAGCATAAAATATTTTTTTCTTCATAAGCGGCAATGAGGCTTGCTAAAAGCTTCTGAGAGGACAAGATGACTCCACATTACATTGGTGAATTATTTACTGCTAAAATGCATCAAAATTTTGTTGTCTACTTACATTGACAACCAGTAAATGTGTACGTTATAAATCTAATTCTGGCAAAATTCACAGGGTTTCCACTTAATCTTGGTTCATCCATAGTATTTTGATGCCATTAACAAATTACAGGAACTGCGTTGCTCTGCAGAAATATTCTGTAATTTGGATCAGAGATAAGAGAATGAAAGGAAATAGCCAAAAGTTACTCCCATTATATAGCCTTTTATATTCATGGTTGAATTCTGCAGCAGTGAGAAAAACTCTGATGATTAACTTGTTTGCATCAATAAACCAGAGGAGTAATTCAAGTGGTTATCTAAAATTACTAGTGTATAATTAAGTTTTGTTCTCATTTCACATAGATACTTGACATGAAAGGGTAATTCAGTAGTTTAGCCCAGGACATCAGTTAAACAATTTTCACTGTGAATGTGGAAAAAAACAGCCAGTAAAAATCCACTACAAATTGCTGAGGTTTGTCTGAGGTTCAGACCTACCTGAAATTGTCAGCAATATTTCACATTGGTAATTTAGCTGCAGTGTCAATGTGGCAATGGTCCAATTTTCACAGCTGAATCATTTGCCACATGTTTTAACCAAACGTGCATTCCTTAAGGATTAACTGCAGGAATTCTCCAGGGACTGTGTTCATTAAACTTTCAAGGTTTTCAAAAAAATATAAATGTCATTTAAGATTTTTAAAGTGTTCCTGGGTCTGGTATATTTTTATGAACCAGCATTGTGTTGGTTATATTGTTTTATTTGGCTAGCTGATAATTTTGCTGAAGAATTCATATTTTTGTAGAGCAGATCCAAAATAGTGATTATGGGAGGGTTTCCGACACATTTACTATGTGCACAGAGTCCAGTGCAGGCGCAGTGCACTTTATGATTGATTTATATTCTTCAATGAAAGCATAGAATTATCCTTCTGCCAGGAGCCAACACACAGTATCTGGATCTTGCCACTGACATAGAATTATATCTCTGCTACGAATGTGCAATAAATTTTTCAAATGTCCAGTTGTACTGTATTTTCTGATCCCTTCCTTAAGGTACAAAATTATTCATTTGAGGAGGGAGGATCATTTTCTCAGTTATAAGTTAGGTAGTTGTTCCATGGTTGCTTATTACCTTGAAATTTTTACCCTATCTCTACATTGTTAAATCGGCCATTTCAGGAAATGGTCCTATGATAATTCTCTGATGATCACCCTAGCAGTCACCTATTCACCAAGTTGCCATCAGGAAGACACTACAGGTCCATCACCACCAGGACTACATGTTACCTCCGAAGCTTCTGTTCTGGGGCTATCCAGCTTCTCAACAAAACTTACTCTGGTATAATACCTAAAATGTCCCTGACCAACGTATGTTAAATGGTCTTTCCTGCTCTCCTTGTTCTGTTGATAATTGCACTATTTAGTCTGTTCGTATGTTCACATTTATTTAAGTTTGTTTATTGACAATTGCATATGTGACTATTTTGCTAATTGTTAATTGCTCATGGCTATTTACACTATTGTCTTGTTAGTTATTGGTTGCTATTGCATTGACCATTATGGTATTGTCCTGTATTTTCTGCTTGGCACCAAGCCACAATCAATTCGGATATGTTTCATATGCTGGCAATAAAATGATTCTGATTCTGATTCTTGGCATCAGTAAACCAGAGGAATAATCTATTTGGTTGTCTGAAATTGGACTTTTTCATGTTGCACAGTCTTCTTATACCCTGTTTACTTTTCTACATGTTGTATTGCTCAACACATGGAGGAATATGCAGGAGAGAAAATGAAGCATGCACTTGTAAGATAAAGCCATCTGTTCCAGGTCAAATCGGACACAGGGTTCAGAAGCAGAATTTGTTGATAGAAATCATTCCTCAGCTAAATATTGTGGTGGTTGTGCATTAAATTCTTCTTTTTTAATCTGTCTTCACGGAGGTCAATGCAACAAAATTCCAAAATCAGAGCAGAAGGCTGAGATAATTCATGTATGTGCCAACAGCCAAGGCTGAACTTCAGTCCCGGCATTAAACTTCGCCATTTCTTCCTCTCATTCCAACTTTTGTTCTTTCATTCCTATGGTCCTTCTTTCCTTTTCCTTTCTCTTTCCTCCATTTCTCACACTCTTCTCTGGCAATAAGAAGAACAGTCTAAAATTAATTATGCTAAATTTAAATGATGTTTCTACTTGTTACAAAAGATCTGCTAGATCTCCTATTATTTCCATATCACTGCACATTTTTACAGCACCACCGATCCTTTATCAAAATGTGTTGTTCCTTTACCTGCTGTGGGGCACGTATGTGTCCAGGACAAAGAAGTGGACAAGGAAAATAATTACAGATACTACACATCCAGAAACTGCCTTTTCCGAAGGTCCCATTTGGAAAACACTTTAGGGCCATTAAATTACACCCCCCCCCCAAAATTTATATAATACCTCAGTCACTGCACTGATTTTTAAACACTTTAAACTACTTTTATCATGCTAATTACATTGTAAATGCATGTTGGTATTTATGTACTTATGCACATTTTGTTCCATAGCCATACTTTAACCTCTAATCTTATTTGTATATAATTCTCTACCCTGCATAATTGTTTATTTTTGTTGCATATTACACCAAAACACCACAGCAAATTCCTGATAGCTAAATTATCATGGCGAATAAGATTGATCCATGATTCTTGATCACTTTACCACATAGTTCCATAGCCTTTCTTGCTCTGTGCTCCATCAACACCCAGCCTTGCACTATTTCACCACCCAGCTCCACTGGTGGGTCTTAATTTGCAGGTCTTTGAACAGATGACCAGTACAGGTAGAAGCACATCGCTGCTACCGTTTTGTAATCGGAATAACTGCAGCTGCAGCTACTACAGGTTTTCCGGTACTAATGCACACAGATTTTCAGCATTACTCTTTACTTTAGCTATGCTAGAAATGGAGGAGGGCTGCCAAAGTCAACAATCAAAATTTATTTTACTTTACCTACACTGAGGTAAGCCTTCAAGCCAATCTTTACTTAATACACGTTATTTGAAACTTTAGTATGCAAAGTGATAGCCAGGATGTTGGAGAAGAGCATTTCAATGGTGAGTCTTCTGGGAGGTTTTGAAAATCATAAGGATAGCACTATACTTGCAGACAATCAAAGCTCTCTTCACATGTCGTGTTCCCTGATTTGCTGCATTTTGTCATGCATTGGCACTTGAAGGTGCATTCAATAAATGTGGCAGTAAAGTTTCTTAAGGAAGACAAGGTCTAAGAGATATGGAAATTCCACAGATATGGAAAGAAAACATACAAAATGCTGAACAACTTGCATTGCACATATTGTAAGGAAGATCGGCGTACCCCTTTCTGGTTTACCCCTTCACAGGAACTAACAGCAATGATAGCAACTCTGTAGGACTATTCAAAGCATAGGTGGAAGAACAGCAAATTAGAACAGAGCTGAGGAGGAATTTCTTTAGCTAGAGAATTGTGCACCTGTGGAACTCATTGCCATGGACGGCAGTGGAGGCCAAGTCACTGGGTACGTTTGAAGTGGAGGTTGATTAGTAAGGGCACCAAAGGTGGCAGGGAAAAGGCAGGAGAATGGACTGAGAATGATAATAAATGAGTCGTGATGGAATGGAAGAGCAATCTTGATGGACTGAATGGCCTAATTCCGGTCCTGTATATTATGGTCTGATAGTATAAAATAGGCCAAGGATACAAAAACACTACTTTTATAAGGAATAGATTAACAACTCATGTAGAAGAAATGTTGGAATCCAGAAGGCAATGATTTGATTGGCTGAAATGATGCAATGAAATTCTAAAGGTCAGTGATATAAAATGTTAATCCAGCATTACTATGAAAAAATATTGCTGATGTATAATACAACTTGTCCATTTAACTTCATTAAATGAAACATGAACAAATATAACAAAAGCAACACACTCAAAATGCTGGAAAAACTCAGCAGGCAGTCTATGGAAAAAAGTAAACAGTTGACATTTCGGGAAGAGACCTTTCATCAGAATGAATGATGAAGAGTCTCGGCCAAAATGTCAACTGTTTACTCTTTTCCATAGATGCTGCCTGGCCTGCTGAGTTCCTCCGCCATTTTGAGTGTGTCGCTTGAATTTCCAACATCTGCAGATTTTCTCTTGTTTGTGATTGGAAATATAATAAAAACACGTTGTTGAGGAATTTCACTTAACTCAATCAAAATCTATGATTGGATAAAAACTTCAGAATAAAAATACGGCAATTTTAAAGTTCATTCTAAGACATTCAACTCTGGCAAGTTGTGTTCCGTTTCACCATTTCCTGTCATATATTGTTGACTATTTCTCTTTCTTAAGAGATGCAAAAATATTTTTTAAAAAGCAGGAAAAATCTAACTAGTTTGATCATTTGAAGTAGGAATATAGAAACAGAAATATATTTTGGGTTTAAGTCATAAACCCAACAACTAGCTTCCTCAATTTGGGTTGGAACAATGGTAATCTTTTCTGCCTGTTTCCCTTCATCTGATAGAGGGAGGGAATATGTCTGGGGTTGCTCATAAGTTATTCGAGGAATTCTGCTCTGTACTCTGTCTGATAGGAGGTATGCAATAGTTGAAGGCGGCTGAATTTCATTAAGCCCAGAGAGTGTCCAAGAAAAAAAATGTTAATCCCAAAAAGAAATGGTTGGTTGGTTTAGCTTCTTTAGTTATTGTTTCACATGCAGGTGAGGATATCCTGGATTACTGGGGCACTGATAGGCAATACGGAGATTTATAGACTTCATTCAATTGAATGGAATTGTCAGTCTTGATATTAAGACAAGGTCATGAATGATTGAGCCCACACTTGAGTACATCACTCACACCCCCCCCCCGCCACCCAACTATTCACACTGCCACACTTCCCTTTTGTCCAGCTGTGAACCTCACAGTGACCTTACGTTCTCAACATCAGGATCGGAGCACTTGCAAGTGTCAGCCACAAGTGGTAACCAAACTTCAACAACATAAGCTGAAATCCTCCTCTTATCATTCCTGATGACCATCTGAGAGCTTGTGCAGTTAAAACTCTTTTCAGCTGTTTGTAAGTGTTCCTTAAAAAATATGATAATGATTTATATAATTTTAAAAAATTAGAAATATAAATTAAAAGTGATGAATATAATTAAAAGTCTGAAATAAGTGCACGTAACCGTCTCACCTTGGCTTGAAATAAACCAGGCTCATTAGCTACCTCTGGCTAATAGCTAGGTAACTCCATATTGCATGGGTAATGATGAGAAGGCCACCGTCAATAAGCAACACACGTCTAGGGTCGGTATGACTTGGTTCAACCAGACAGGGAGGTTTGAAGGTTCCAATGAAGTGATGGATATGGTGCTGAATGCTGTGTAAATACTGCCCCTTGCAGAGTTATCATTCACCAGAAAATAACAGACCTTGCACCAGCATAAAATTCAAGTGGAAGTATATTTACAGATATTTCAACTTTAACAAACAGCTAATAGAAAAAGAAAAGTAAAAGGACCCATTGCAGTTAAACCAGTCTCAATTTGCACATAAACATTGGAGCTCGTTTCTGAAGTTGTTGGGTGTATCACTTTAACCACTCAAGGTGCCGAAACCACATTGCCAGCCACAGTTTGAAACTTCCCTCAAGGAACATTTCAAACAAACTAGCAAGTTAGAAGTATTGGCACTTCCTCCTTGGAACCATTCATCTGCACAAAGCACTTCTTGCAATAGGGTCTCCCTTTCGGGCGAATTCTCTGAACTTCTTCTCTGCAACCCCATCTCTTCAAACATCCACCAACAAAAGACCCCAAACCCAGACCACTATCCCTGAGAAATCTGATCCTGCCCAGCTGCATCCCACTGGACAGAATGTTACAGAACATTACCATGACAAACCCAATCGATGACACAACATTCCTTAGCTGAGCAAACAACTCCTTATTTTAGCAGACACCAAAACATTAGTCTATGAAGCACAAATAATAGAACACACTGCATCTTTCAGAAAAGATGCTGAAATAAAATACCTAACAGCATAGTGGTAAAATAAAATAAAACATGTTCTTAAACAAGGCATTACATTCATTAAAACATTAATATTAATTAAAATTAAGTCTCACTAATTGTTCAATAATTTTTCAAATATGCTGGCAATCCTATTCACAGGCAGTAGGGGCTGACAGAAAGCTGAGGGTCCAGGTGCAAAGTGCACCCAGCCCCTACACTTTCGAATCTTAGGAATTGCTCCTAACTTAGTGTTGAGCCCAGGGATAGAGTAGGACTTCTGATGCACCTCCATCAGATTTCCAACATATTTTGTCCCTTTTTGAGTGGGCATGGAAGTATGCAGCATGGAAACAGCCCCTTCAGCTCAACTTATCCATGACAACCAAAATACCAATCTTATCTAAACCCATTTATAGCAAACCCATTAGGTTGTATTTGCCTCCAATTGTTTCTTATCCATGGACCTGTCATATGTTTTATATATTGTAATTGTATCTGCCTCTATTACTTCACCTGGCAGCACATTCCCTTTACCCACCACCCACAAAAGCTTGCTTCTCAGATCCCCTTTCAAGTTTTCCCCTCTCACCATAAATGGATGCGGTTTAGTTTTAGATGCCTCTACTCTGACAAAAAGACTGTGACTATCGACCTTCCTTATGCTCCTTACAGTTTCATAAACCTCTGTAAAGACATCCATCAGCCTTCTTCACTCCAGGGAAGGTAGTCCCAGCATATTAAAAATCAAGATTTTCAGTCCAACCAAAAAAAACCTTAAGGATTACCTAGCCTGGCATGTTAACAAAAAGAGAATATGTTTTATTACAGTTCAAAAATCTGTCTCAGTTTTCAATCTTTTTATGATATAGCCCTTGTGTCTCTTTGGGGTAGAGAATTCCAAGGATTCATGACCACCTGAGATAGGAAAATCCTCCTTGTATCCATCTTAAATGGGGAAACCATTATTCTACAAATTCACCTCTTCATTTTAGATTTCCCAGCAAGGGAATCATTCTCACACATCTACCCTGTCATGCTCTCTCAATATCATGCATATTTTTCCTACAGTTTATACCAAGCCTGCTCAGTCTTCATACGATAAACCTGCATCCCAGAATCTTCTCTAAACTGCTGCAGGTATTTCTCTTTTTAAAGACAGCTCCAGATGTGATTTCAATAAAGTCTTGCACCATTGTGGTAATATTCCCCCAGCAACACCCACAAAATGCTGGAGGAACTCAGCAGGCCAGGCAGCATCTAGGAAAAAAGTACAGTCGACGTTTCAGGCCAAATATTCCCCCAGCTTTGTGTTTACATCTGCCTTTTATGTCTGCAATCACAAAGAAGGTGCGTCAACACATTTACTTACCTAGAAGCCTAAAGAGATTTAACTTATCAGCAAGTACTCTAGCAAACTTCTACAGATGAAGTTTTGAAAATATCCTTACTGGTGGCATCATTGTCTAACAAACACCAATGCAAGAGGCTGCACAGAGAACACAGAGGACACAGCCCTCCCCACTATTGACCACATCTACAAGAGGCACAGCCTCAAAAAGTGACGGCCATCGTCAAGGATCCCCTACCAATCAATTCATGGCCTCTTTGCTCGACTACTGTCGGGACAAAGTACAGAAGCTTGATGACCCACAACACCAGGTTCAGGGACAGCTACTTTCCTACAACTATCAGATTCTTCAACCAACCTGCATGAACCTTACTACTTCACCTATGGAACAGAGATCACCTCTTGCACTACTATAACCTTGTCTCTGATATTTTTGCATTCAGGTCTTTCTCTGCCTTATATAATTTATATTTTGTGTTAAGTCTGAAACTACATGCCTGTAATGTAAATTATTCATTGTAGATGTACTTAACCTAACCTTTGTACATTCAGATTCATTTATTTATCACATGAACATTGAAACTTACAGTAAACTCAACTCAACTTGACTGATGACATCTGAACAGATTTCCTATGTTTGATAAATAGGACATTCCAATCCCTCAATACAACAACAGCCCATCTCCATTCAATAATATTCTGCTCTTTTATTCTTGCTTCCAATATGGCCAATTTTACATTTCACTACATTATAATTCATCTCCCAATGTACACTTCATCCACCTGTTATAGCATATTCTGGACCAGATGTATTGCAAAATATTAACTTCGGCAACTCACTTCAGCCACCAATCTTTAGACCTGAACATAAATAGTAGATTACATTTAAAATGCAGCTCTGGACAATTAAATTCCTAGAGCTGTTAACTGAAAAACCAGACAATGCAACTAACATTCATTTTGGTTGTCTGGAGTATGGAAGTGTGAACATTATAAGTAATCCAAAGGAAGCATTGTCGATACATCGTAAATTACAGAATTGTCCTTTGATTTTTAGCACATAAAATGACGTGATGTTCGGTCGAACAGGTCCCTTCCTCCGAAAGGGTCTTAATATGTCTGCAGTGTCTCATTTTGTTGAATAAAAGATTACTTCATATCTACTAGCTACTATAGGTCTCTCTGGTGGATTTGTTCAGACGACAACACTACCTATATGCCTTTGCAGACTGTTTGTGTCCTCTTCTCAGCATGCTTTTTCATGTTGTTAGTAAATGCAAATTTTAATTAGGATTCCAAGATTTTTCTCCAAATGATCTTCAAATTTTTAAATGAATTCTGTATCTGAAGTGGAATTATGAGATATTATAAATATAAATCAGATAGTATTTTGCTATCGGTGATGGATTTCAGCAGAATTGAACCCACTTAACCCAAATCTTGTTTCACCATTAGCTCATCTTGTGATTATTTTTCTTCAACTCTAATATATTTGGAAGGTAGAGGTTTTCTTTAAACTACAAGCAATGCCGCTTTATTTGACTTACCATAGGCACCAAGATGTCTAAAAATTAAACAGAGGTTTGTACAAATACACCAAATGCTATCCCACTAAATAAAACACTTCCTTTGGTTTGCAAAAGATGTGACTCCAAATCGTAAAATCCTGCGCCAGCCAGTCTTTTTGAATTCATGGTTTTTCCTACTGCTGGAGTCAGGAGATGTGTGTTTAAGGAATGTGGAAAAGAATCACTTCCTGACCACTGTTCCTTCCTCCAGCAGGCAAACCTACGAGGATGATGCACAATGGATAGATGGTTCTCTCGCCATCAGCTGTATTTTGCTGTGGTTGCGTGGCTGGGGCGGGGGGCTGGGTGGGGGGGGGGTTCCTTGCAAACTCTTGTTGCTTTCAGTAGCATCCTGAGTGGTGAGTCTCTGGTGGAGAAGGAGACTGGGTGCAGAATTAAATGGGGAGTGCATTGCCACAAGGCTGGTAAATAGTACATTTGCTCTAAAACAAATTTGCACAAGGGGAAATGTAAGAAAACACATCAGTCAATTTGAAGCTGGTTCTCTAATTATAATTATCTCCATAACTAGGAGAATGCAAAGTGTTCTTGTGCTTCACTGGGCAACTTTGGTGATAGCCTAGTGGAACTGACATTCTAATCCAATGTTAGTAACTCTGTGTCTGAGGAAATGTGCGTTTTTTTTCTAATTTAGAGGAACATGAAAATAGAAGAAAACCACACCATGCATATAATTAAACAAAAATTAATACCACAGAAAGGTAGCAGTCCTTTGCTTTAAAATATGTATCATAGGATAGTTTTATTATACTGTATGTGTTTAATGTGGTTAAAAAATTGGATATTGCACTCTCTAATTTCACCATTAATTAAACTTCAAAATCTTATGTGGTGTTGCTCATAATAAGTTAGTGAATATGTAATCTTAAAAGCACAAAATTATGAGGGGCATAGATAGGGTAAGTGCAGGCATGCTTTTTTTCCACTGAGGTTGGGTGGGCCTCCAACCAGGGGTCATGGTTTAAAGGTGAAAGGTGAAAAATTTTAGGGGAACATGAGGGGGAACTTTTTCACTCAGAGCACCGTGAGAGTGTGGAATAAGCTGCTAGCACAAGTGTTGCATACAAAGCTTGAAGTTTGGATAGGTACATTGATAGAAGGGGTATGGAGGGCTATGGTCCTGGTGCAGGTCGATGGGAATAATCAATCTGAATGTTTTCAGCATGAACTAGATGGGCCAAAGAGCCTGTGTCTCTGCTGTACTTCTCTATGAATATATCACACCATTATATTTGCTGTTATGTCAACTTCTGTAAGGCCTGAAGACCTAAATGATGCAGTAATGCATATTTGCATCAATTTAATTCTTCTTTGATATATCTTAGAAAACATAGAAACATAGAAAACCTACAGCACAATACAGGCCCTTCGGCCAACAAAGCTGTGCCGAACATGTCCTTACCTTAGAAATTACCGAGGGTTACCCATAGTTCTCTATTTTTCTGAGCTCCATGTACCTGTCCAGGAGTCTATTAAAAGACCCTATCGTATCCGTCTCCACCACCGTTACCAGCAACTCATTCCATACACTCACCACTCTATGTAAGAAACTTACTCCTGACATCTCCTCTGTATCTGCTTCCAAGCACCTTAAAACTGTGCCCTCTTGTGTTAGCCATTCCAGCCCTGGGAAAAAGCCTCTGACTATCCTCACGATCAATGTCTCTCATCATCTTATACATCTCTATCAGGTCACCTCCTATCCTCTGTCGCTCCAAGGGAAAAAGGCCGAATATTTGTCAGAATGGCTTTCCAGGATTTTACAACAAAGGAAGACTTCCTCACTCTTTTGCAATTAAAAGAGAGAATGAGAGGTGAAGATATTTACAATGAGTTTAAAAAATATGTCCGTGAAAATTACATCCCCATTCATAAACTGGTGACAATTACAACTGATGGGGCCCCAGCAAAACGTAGTGTGCGCATTGGGTTTATAAGCACTAAAAGTCAGTGCCTACTTTGGGTCAACTTATCTATGTGAAATTGCATTTTCACGGATGAAAATTATTAAATCTAAGTACAGGAGCTGTCTTACTGACAGACGCCTCACAGACTGTCTCAGATTGGCTGTCTGTAGTTATGAGCCAAATTTCAGGGAACTGGCAGAAAGTATTTGGTCCCAGTCATCACACTGAGTGCAACAGTCAATTTTCATTCATTCATTTTTCATGTTGAAATAAAATTAAATAATGAAACTTAGAATTGAAAGTGTGAAGTATTGTAATATTCTTAAAGAAAGACAGCTATGGCCTGTTTGATATGCCAGCTACAGTGTTTTCTTGTTTGAATTAATATGAAAGTTTGACAAATGTATTTTGTGTAATTCAAATACAATTAGCCCAAATAAAAGGCCTCAAATTGGAAGCACAATCTGAGCTGTTTTTTTCTCGAAACAATTTAGTAGGTAGATCTTGCCTTTCACTAAGGTCAAGGTAGGGGATCTTGGAATGGTGCAATCCTGGTCATATTACGATCGAGGAACGTGTTTGTAGACGGGATATTGAAATTTTTACTGTTGGACTTCGGCCACATTCCATCGAGATACAACACTGGGCGGCACGGGAGGTCGTTCCTGCCTGTGGCCATCAAATGTGCAGCTCCTCCCGTGAAGGGTCAGACACCCTGAGCCAATAGACTGGTCCTGGACTTATTTTCCATCTGGCATAGTTTGCATTTTGTTGTTTGATTGTTTGTGGTTTTTATATTGCTATATGTACACTCTATTCTTGGTTGGTGCGGCTGTAACGAAACCCAATTTCCCTCGGTATTAATAAAGTATATCTATCTATCTAAAAAGGCTGGTGACCATTAGCCTAGCTGGATGCACGTGAGACACAAGATGACTGCAAATGGGATACCAGATGAAAGCAAACATAGCGCCCCTTTTTAAGAACTGTTTAGATCGGTAGCTCCCAGCCTGGGATCCACAGACCCCTTGCTTAATTGTATTGGTCCCTGGCATAAAAAACGGTTGGGAACCCCTGGTTTAGATGAACACTTGAACTGCCTAGACATAGTATGGAGGGCTATCAGAGGTTACAGCGGGACATTGATAGGATGAAAAACTGGGCTGAGAAATGGCAGATGGAGTTCAACCCAAATAAGTGTGAAGTGGACTCGTTTTGGTAGGTCAAATATGATGGCAGAATATAGTATTAATGGTAAGACTCTTGGCAGTGTGGAGGATCAGAAGGATCTTGGGTTCCGAGTCCATAGGATGCTCAAAGCCACTGCGCAGGTTTACTCTGTGGTTAAGAAGGCATACAGTGTATCGGCCTTCAACAATACTGGACTTGATTTTAGGAGCCAAGAGGTAATGTTGCAGCTATATAGGACCCTGGTCAGACCCCACTTGAAGTACTGTGCTCAGCTCTGTTCGCCTCACTACAGGAAGAATGTGGAAGCCATAGAAAGGGTGCAGAGGAGATTTACAAGGATGTTGCCTGGATTGGGGAGCATGCCTTATGAGAATAGGTTGAGTAAATTCTGTCTTTTCTCCTTGGAGCAACGAAGGATGAGAGGTGACCTGATAGAGGTGTATAAGATGATGAGAGGATTTGATTGTGTGGATAGTCAGAGGCTTTTTCCCAGGGCTGATATGGTTGCCACAAGAGGACACAGGTTTAAGGTGCTGAGGAATAGGTACAGAGGAGATGTCAGGGGTAAGTTTTTTACTCAGAGAGTGGTGAGTGCGTGGAATTGACTGCCGGCAACTGTGGTGGAGGCGGATACAATAGGGTGCTATAAAAGACTTTTGGATAGGTACATGGAGCTTAGAAAAATAGAGGGCTATAGGTAAGCCTAGTAATTTCTAAGGCAGGGACAAACTTTGTGGGCCAAAGGGCCTGTATTGTGCCATAGGTTTTCTATGTTTCTATGTTTCATATAAGTCTATGGGCCAAATGTTGGAGATGGGATCCTTGCAGATAGGTGCCACTGGACGGGATAGATAAATTTGGCTGAATGGCCAATTCCCATGTTGTGTAATTCTATGACTCCATGGTTTCCAATATAACTGAACCTAACCTTCAACCAATTTGATTTACTCCACATGATATGAATTTAAAGGTCTTTAAAGATTGGTTAACTTTATTTGTCACATATACATCAAAAACATCAAGGCATACAGTGAAATGTGTCATTTGGGTCAAGATCAACACAGACTGAATATGTGCTAAGGGCAGCCCACAAGTGTTGCCATGTTTCTGGTGCCAACATAGCATGCCCACAACTCACTAATCCTAACCCTAGATGTCTTTGGAATTTGGGAAGAGCCTGGAGCATTGAGAGGAAACCCAAGTAATCATGGGGAGATCCTTCATCAGTGTTGAGTCTAAATCCTGGATCATCTTTCCTGTTTGTTCTATGGATTAACTTCCATAGAATGGTTCCATGGTTTAAAGAAGGCAAATCACTATTACCTTCTCAGGACCATAGGGGATGGACCATAAATCCTGGCTTTGCCAGCAATGCTCACATCCCACAAAGTGAATGGATTAAAATAAGACTGAGTATTCGCTGAAGAACTAAGCTTTATAACTAATCCAATCCCTTGGAAAATTCTATGCCCAGAATGTCAGAGATCAAAGTGTCCTCTGTTCTGCATTAGCTTATAGATAAGTGATACTAATGAAAAATGTAAATCAGATGGAAAGCATCCAGCTAGGCATAATAGAATGTCAAAATAAATTACAGGTGACATGAAATCTGTGTTCCTTAAATTAGGCCTTCAGTTCACCTATGCAATAAATGGTATTTCAAAATTAGCTTTGAAATTTGAGGGCATGCTCTGAAATTTATATCTAATTTCTGATTTCTCTGAGAAATTAAAATAGAATAAAATTATCAACAAATTCTGGGAACATTTTGTGTCTTTTTTTTGCTATTTTTAACTCCACGTATGTTTTTTTTTTACACTTTCCAATCAGTGGAATTATTCCTGATCCAACTACTGCACCTTCATGCAAAGTAGCATTAAACTTGGCGTCATTATCCACTTCATAACTGGAGAGTTGCTCCACCTAAGACAGGTCTTAGGCTATTGACAGAAAGGTGGCAGCTCTGTTGGCATGGCAACTGATCTGCATTTAGCAATGCTTATGATCTGCCTCTGTGTATATAATAGAAATGGAATTCAACTCTTCAGCACACATTGGCTTTGCTTAATAAGTAAAAGGTCACAGCTTATTCATCCATATTTGAGGTAACAGATCAAGCTATTGGTCTTCTTCCAGACAATGGTTATTCAAGAATGCACCTATGTATGGCCACCATTATCTAGATACAATCCTGTATAAAAGCAAATAGTGCAACAATAGTTGCAAAATTTCAGCAATTGGATGTTGTCTCGTTGAGAGTGATGTTGTCATAGCGAAGTGAGATATCCATTTACGTACTTCAGATGTGGGTTGACAGTTCATTCTAAGTAACAGTGCGATGTTAGCACAATTGATTTACAACGCCAGCGATCACAGTTCATGGTTCATTGCCCAACACTGTCTGTAAGGAGTCTGTATGTTCTCCCCATGACCGTTTAGGTTTCTTCAGGTGCTTTGGCTTCCTCTTACATTTCAAAAGATGTCTGGTTAGAATCAGTGAGCTACAGGCATGCCATGTTGGTGCTGGAATCCTGGTGACACTTGTGGACTGCTGCCAGCACAATCCTTTGACCTTGTCGGTCATTGACGTAAAATGACATAATTATGTTTCAATGTTTGATATACATGTGACAAATGAACCTAATCCTTATTCTATACTCAGTCTGAATAAATGAATAATATAAAAGCTCACCTCTGGTTATTCTGGTTTAAGCACACTCCAGGGATAGGTAATTAGCTATTTCAACCATTCTCTTCCTGCTGTCTGTGAACTTCATGTTCTTCCTGGCACCTCGCCAATCTCATGATTCAATATTCTGGTGTAGTCATCAGTATGTACAACTTGACAAAATGAATGCTAACTTAAGACATAAATTTGTGAATGCTAGTGCTAGTGACAGGAATTTGCCAGTTTTGGATAACAGGAGCATGATGTGTCCTTTTGTGGTTAGTTATTTATCTAGAAATACCCATGGGAACAGGCCTTTCTGGCCAATAAGCCTGTGCTGCCCAATTACACCCATGTGATCAATTAACCCTCTAACCGGTACGTCTTTGGAATGTGGGAGGAAACCGGAGAATCCGGAAGAAACCCAGACAGCCCTGAAGAGAATATACAAGCTCCTTACAGACAGTGGCCCGAATTGAACCCAGATCGTTGGTGCTGTAATAGCATCACACTAACCACCTCACTTTTAAAATACTTTACTGCTGCTTTGCCATTGAATCTCTGAATTTTACTTAACTGTTGAAATAAAAGGCAATGTGATGGACCATTGATTTCAATTGCAACTATAATCTGTTTTCAGCTTGATGTGAGGTGACTTTGGCTTTGCATCCTCATGTAAGTAGAAGCTTCAAAGTGACGTCAGGTGCTGTTGTAACTTCCAAACACACCAGAAACAGGTGATTGGCAAGCTCCCTGGTATGGCTCGCTCATACAGTTTTACTTCAAAACCATGTGCATTTTATGAACCATGGAAAATCAATCGATTTTCCTCTTTTTATTTTGCAGAGATTAAAAGGAAGAGTGTTAACACACTTATGCATCCTGATTGTTACCAAGCTCTCAGCCCAGCCACTAAATGTGGCAAATGGGGTGAGGTTTTCAGACCAGTAGCTTCATCTCCTCATCTATGAGTGAGGTTTACATGTTTACAGTACGAATACAGGCCATTCAGTCTATCAGATCCTTACTGCCTCAATATAATGGCTTTCCAGTAGTCTCAGTCCCCAGCTCTCTGTCTATATTTTTGCTGTTCCCAGGATGTGGCTTTTTTTTCCAGGACGTCAGTGATGACCTCTTTCTTCAAAGAACAGGGTTTTTCTTCACCATTGATGCTGCCTTCATACACGTCTCCTCCATTTCTCAACCAATACTGCAATGAATTAAAAGCTGCACTTTATAAGCTAATGTGCTCTCATTATTCTCCATGCCGTGGAAGCCTGACATTCTATCCTTCCACTGGGCTCAGCAAATGTAATGGTCTTCAAATTTCTGATTCCACTCAATTCACTCTGTGATTCAGTATAGCTGTGGTCCTTCATGCCAAGAAGGACAAATTTAAAGCAGATGTAGGGGGACGTGAATTGAAAACATTTTCACTGTTCAGGTACCATTTATTTTGGAACTATGAACTCCAAGCATGGACTACGACAACAAAGCTAGAAAAATGCAGCCTGTATCTCCACATTCATTCACTAAACAATGTTAATAAAAATGACTGCTTGCAGAACTCATGGGAGAAAAAGTGGATTTGTTGTGCATTTCCCAATACTGAATACTAGAATCTGGAAACAATGTTGAAATGATAAGTGTTTCAAAATTTCTACAAAAAAAAATTGGATGGCAATTTTAAACCTGTGTTGGGACAACGTGAAACATCTGTTGAGTGAGTAATTTTCTGATGAGCTCAAGTTCAAGAATAAAATGGATGGATAAGTAACACAGACACATTTTACAAAAGTAGGAGTGTTACTGAGCTGCCATCTATCATACCATGGAGTAAATGGATGCCACAGGAGTGATGAACTATCCATATTAATCTTTCTTGCCACCTTTGCCTGGCTTCATTCAGGCCTACAGAGTGATTTTAGAGCTCGATATCAATCAAAATTTTGAGAAACAATTATTTTCATTGAAAACAAGGCCACCAGAGATTTATTTCATTATGTGACCAAAATGAATAATTTCCAGACTTTAAAAAAATTTTTTTTGGGTCATGTTTTGTACTCCATGTCCATTTCATGGTGTCCTTCAAAGAGTGAGCAGACCACAGTCCTGCTAGGAATTTTGACATCTCACTTAGTCTTCTCATTCACATTTCATCATTTCCAACTTTCCACTGAAGCATTTGTTAGCTTGGAGTTGTGGAGACAGTAATTTAGTAAGCTTAAAAGGAAAGTGAACAACTGCTGCCAAAATACCATTAACATAGATTCTGCTCATGATGGCATATTTCAATTAAAATAGAATTCTTCTCCCAACCCCACCCCCAACTCAACCAATGGATCAATTTGTCCATAAGCCAAGTAAATTTAAGAGACCCTTCTTCAATGTCAGATCTATATTTACTTTAATATAATTAAATTAATATAGTGTTTGTTTCTGCTTCTTATCAAGCAGCCATTGTTGACAGTACACCTGGTTGTCCCGACACCTCATCTCTTGCAACCATTCAGGGCCCCAAACAGTCCTTCCAGGTGAGACAACACTTCACTTGTGAGTCTGTTGGGGTCATCTATTGCATCCGGTGCTCCGGTGCCGCCTCATCTACATCAGTGAAACCTGACGCAGATTGGGGGACCGCTTCGTCGAGCACCTCCACTCCGTCCGCCACAACAGACAGGATCTCCCGGTAGCCACCCACTTCAACTCTGCTTCCCATTCCCATTCAGATATGTCCATACATGGCCTTCTCTACTGCCATGATGGGGCTAAACTCAGGTTGGAGGAGCAACACCTCATATACTGTCTTGGTAGTCTCCAGCCCCTTGGTATGAACATAGAATTCTCCAACTTCCAGTAATTCCCTCCCCCTGCTCCTGCTCCCTCATGATTCCGCCTCCTTCGTCTACTACCCATTGTTTTCAGGGCTATGACGTCAATACTTCCCCTCCTCTACCCCTTCATCTTTCAAATTACTGATCTTTCATCTGAAGCTACAAGAATTCTTCAAATCCTTCCCCATCTTTCATTCTTCAGTCCTGACGAAGGTTTCCGGCCCAAAACGTCAACTCATCATTTCTAACTGATGTTGCCCAACCTGCTGAGTTCATTCAGCGTACTGAAAGTGTTGCTTTGATCACAGCATCTGCAGATTATTTTGTGTTTACTTGTGTTCTTGCTTGGTAAGGTCACAGTGCCAGTTACTAATGGTATCTGTTTCAGTTGAATTGCCTGTAATTATTCACTGTGTTGCAGATTTGCCTAGTCCTAGAAGAACTATCCATGGTTGGAGCATGCCAGCGTTAGAGTGGGAGGCTTTGGCTCAACAGGCTTGGGCAAGCACAGGCAGAGATTCTAAGTAAGTTTCTGGTATTTTTCTCTCTTTCTTTGTCTATTAGTACATAGCTATTGCGCTGAGAATGGGTCCAGAGTTCATGGTATGTTCTTTGCGTGAGATGTGGGAACTCTGGATGACCTCCAGCCTTCCCAACAACCACACCTGCGTGAAGTATATCAAGATGCAGCTTCTTAAAGACCGTGCTAAGGAACAGGAACTGTAGCTCGATAACCTGTGGCACATAGATGAGAATGAGCAGTGATAGATACGAGCTATAGAGGTTCAGTAGTCACCCCTAAGCTGCAGGAGTCAAGTACTCAGGTAACTGTCAGGGGAGAGAAATGGAGTAGGCAGCCAGTGCAGAGTAGCTCTGTGGCCATTCCCTTCAATAATACTGCTCTGGATGATATTGGAGGACTGACCTACTGCAGGAAACCTTGGTGACCGGGACTCTGGCACTGAGTCTGGCTCTATGTCTCAGAAGGGAAGGGAGGAGAAGTTGAGTGGGGCAGTGACTGGGGATTCCCTTGCTAGAGGAGCAGACAGGAAGTTCAGTGGATGTGAAAAAAAATACCCAGGTGGTATGTTGCCTCCCAGATGCCAGGGTCAGGGATGTCTCAGGTCGGGTCCACAGTATCCTAAGGGGAGAGGGGGAGCAGCCAGAAGCTGTGGTACAGATTAGCACCAATGATATAGGTACAAAAAAGGAGGAGGTCCTGAAGAGAGAATATAAGGAGTTAGGCAGAAAGTTGATTTGGTCTTTTTTTTCGCACATTGATGGTCTTGTTTTGTGGGTTTTTCCTTTGAACAAGTTCTACTGTGTTTCGTTGTTTTGAGGCTGCCTGCAAAAAGGCGAATTGTAAGGTTCCATACTCAATATATGCTTGGATAATAAATGCACTTTGAACTTTGACTTCCAGGGTAATAATCTCTGGATTGCTGACTGTGGCATGAGCAAGTGAGGGTAAGAATGTGATGATCTGGCTGATGAAAGTACGGCTGGGAAATTGGTTCAGGGGACAGAGTTTCAGATTTCTGGATCTTTGGGATCTTTTCTGAGGAAGGTATGACCTAGCCGAAAAGGACAGGTTACACCTGCACCCAAAAGGGCAGATTTCCTCAAGCTGTTGCGTAGAGTTTAAACGATTTTGGCAGGTGGTGTGAACCAGTGTGATAGGGCTGAGGAAGAGGCGTTTGGTATACAGGTAAATACAGTGTGTTGTGAGACTATGATGTAGGGGAAAATTGCATTCAGTGGGAAGAGCTGAAGTGTAACATGGGGGGGGCAAAATCAAAAAGGGTGATGAATACAGAACTGAAGGCATAGTATTTGAATGTAACACAGATACAGAATAAGACGGATGATCTTGTAGCACAGTTAGAGGAACCTGTGGGCAACACTCTATTGTGGCTGAAAGAAGCGCACTGTTGGGAGGTTAACATCCAAGGATACATATTGTATTGAAAGGACAGGCAGGTAGGCAGAGGAAGTGGAGAGGCCCGGTTAGTCAAAAAATAAAATCAATCCTTAGAAAGAGCTGTCATAGGATCGAGAGATGTAGAATGCTTATGGGTAGAGTTAAGGAGCAGCGTAGGAGTTATATACTCTGAATAGTGTTATATACAGGCCTCCAAAGAGTAGCCAGGGTGTGGGATACAAATTACAACAGGAGTTAGAAAAGGCATGTAAAAAGGGCAATATTACAATTGTCATGGGGAATGTTAATATGCACGTAGATTTGGAAAATTAGGTTGCGGCTGGATCCCAACAGAGGAAATTTGAAGAATGCCTACAAGGAGGATTTTTAGGGCATCCAGTGGTTGAACCCACTAAGGGAAAGGAAATTCTGGATTGCATATTGTGTAATGAACCAGAGTTGATTAGGAAGTTTAAGGTAAAGGAATCCTAAGGAGGCAGTGAGAATGGTACATTAAAATTCACCTGACAGTGTGAGAAGGAAAAGATAGAGTCAGGTGAATTAGAGAACAAGGTTGAGATGCTGAGGCTTTATGAGGCATTGGTCAGTCCACACTTACAGTATAGTGAACAGGTTTGGGACCCTTATTTAAGAAAAGATGTGCTGGCATTGGAGAAGGTCCAGAGGAGGTTTATAAGAATGATACCAGGAATGAAAGGGTTAATACACAAGGAGCATTTTATGGCTGTGGGTCTGCACTCACTGGAGTTTAGAAGCATGAGGGTGGCTCTCATTGAAACCTAACAAATATTCCAAGACCTAGATAGAATGGATGTGTAGACGATTCTTCATATAGTGTGTGAGTCTAGGACTGTGGGGCACAGCCTCAGAATAGAGGAATGTAATATTTAGAAAAGAGATCAAAAGGAATTTCATTAGCCAGAAGATAATGAATCTATGGAACTGTGGAGGCTATGTCATTGATTATATTTGAAGTGGAGGTTGATAGGTTTTTGATTAGTCAGGGCGTCAAAGGTTACAGAGAGAAAACAGGGGCATGGGATTGATAGGAACAATAAATCAGGCATGATAGAATAGTGGAGCAGACTCAATGGGCTAAATGGCCTAATTCTGCTCCTATGTCTTATGGTTTTAACTATTAAAGGAACATTGGTTCAGCAGTCTTAGCAAATGAAGTACCTTAGAAGAGATCAGAAACAAATTATATCCATTTAAAGTTTCTCTTCAAAATTTTGCTTTAAACTTCCTTAATAATTTGTATCTAGAGAAGACAGATAAACAGGATTGAAGTCTAAGAAAACGTAATGTTTGCTGGTCAACACAATAAATAACTTCAGTTCCTCTTTCTAGGACGCGATGAGAAGAGGAACTAACATTATTATAGTGAGGGCTAAGCCCGAGAACTCAAATTTGTGACCACAGTGATTGTTCTTAACCACTACCATACCAGACGATTCAATTCCATGCATTTTTATTTCCAAATGTTGGAAAGACGCGTGGGAAGTTTTAAATGCAAACTTGGCAGGATAAAAGTCCCTGTTAAGAACAGATTGCAGACCAAATTAATGCACTTCTTTAACTCTTTGGTTGGCTCAAGCTTGATAAGATACATATACAAGCAGTCAATGTGATTATATAGGATTGCAAAATGGTTGTTGTACCCATTTTTGAATGATTTTTAAATAATAACATTGTATTTATGAATGGAATGGACATAGTGTGTTAGACAGAACATTACTTCTTCGGCTGTCCATCGATTTTCGATGATGACTGACGCCTTGTCAAGGTTGTATGGAAGACCGACAGTTGCCCATGCTGCAAGTCTCCCCTCTCCATGCCACTGATATTGTCCAAGGGAAGGGCACTAGGACCCATACAGCTTGGCACCGGTGTCATCGCAGAGCAATGTGTGGTTAAGTGCCTTGCTCAAGGACATAACACATTGCCTCAGCTGAGGCTCGAACTAGCAACCTTCAGATCACTAGACCGACATGCCACATAGACAAACCATTAAGAAAAACAGATAAAATATCCGATCATGGTAAAATATGAGGTGATTTCAAGGATTTTACTCAAAAATAAACCACTGCAGATGCTGGAAATCTGGAATTAAAATGGAATGCCAGGCAGAATGTGTGAAGAGAAAATTAACCTGTTACGGTTTCTCTGAGGGCCTTCAATAAGGTACCAAAATGTGATATCGAGCAAAATTAACAAATTCAGCATTGAGGATTATATACAGGTATGGACTGACAATTAGTTGTCAGTCAGATAGCAGAGAATAAGGATAGATAGGTAATTTCCTGACTGGAAGACTATGACAAGTGAGATGTTATGGACATTGTTATAGTCCCAGTTGTTCATGATAACCAATAAAAGTTCAGATGCTCGAAATCCAAAATGGATTCAGAAACTGTTGGAGACACATGGTGGTCATGCAGTATCTGCAGAAAGAAACAGTCTAATGTTTCAACTTGGAGATCCATCATGAGACTGAACGTCCAAAGTTCAAAGCAAATTTATTATCATGTATGTTATCGTATACTGCCTTGAGATTCATTTTCTTGCAGGCACTTACAGGAAAATAAATACAATTTTTGAAGAAACTATACATATATAAGCAAAAACTAGCAAACAACCAACGTGCAAGAGAAGAAAAGCTATGCAAATATAAAAATAGTAACATGAATTGTAAAGAGTAATTAAAATTGAGTCTATTGGTGGTAGAATCTGTTCAGTGTTGTGGTGAGTGAAGTTATCCACACCAGTTCAGGAGGCTGATAGTTGTAGGGCAATAACTGTTTCTGAACCTGGTGATGTGGGAACTAAGGGTTCTGTGCCTCCTGCCCGATGGTATTAATGAGAAGAGAACATGGCCTGGATGATGGAAATCTTTGATGATAGATATTGCTTTCTTCTTGCATTGCTCCATGGTGAATGTGCTCAACTGTGAGGAGGGGTTTGCCTGTGATAAACTGGGCTGTGTCCTCCACTTTCTGTTGTCTTTCCCATTCCTGGGCATTGGCGTTTCCATACGAGGCCATGATGCAATCAGTTAGGACGAGTTAGCTACAATAAGCAATTAGGAACACATACTTTTCCATGTTATATTCCATCTGCCATGTTCATGTAGACTTAGCCGATTATCTCTCAAGTTTAGGGGGTCTCACCTAAACACAAACTTCTTCTGGGTTTGGACAGCACCTGTTTCTCCAGACTAGAGTGTCAAGAACTGGGGAATGCATTTTCAAATAGGGAGCCAACCATCCAGGACAGGGACAAGAAGAAATTTCTTCAAACGGAGAATTGTCAGTGTTTGGAATTCTCTACTTAGAAAGGCAGGAATAGTTCAATCTCTGAGTATATTCAACACAAAGTTCAATAGTTTCATGTACATTAAGAGAATCAAGAGATGCAGAGTTAGTGCAGGAGCTGAAGTGAAGTGTCAGTTATTATCTTATGGAACAGCAGAACTACTTGCACCTGTATCTTGTTCCCTTCTTTTCTTTGATCTACACCAAAGATCTTTATTTCTCACTTCACAGATGCTGCCTGACCTTTTAAATGTTTCAAGCACTTTTTTTTTCCCTTTCGTAAATCCAAGATCTTTACAATTGTATAGATAAAATCTGCATTTGTTCAACATTTGACATCTTGGTTGACATACATGCAGGGTTAGAATCAGAATCAGGTTTATTATTACTAGCATATGTCATGAAATTTGTTCTTTTTTGCAGCAGCAGTACAGTGCAAGACACAAAAATCGCTAAGTTACAAATAAATAATTAACTATGTAGATGAATGAATAGAAAAACAGATAAACAAATGAATGAGTGAATAGTATGAAAAAGGAATAATGAGATGATGTTCACAGGTTTTGCCACAGTCAGAATCTCTTGATGGGAAGACAGTCATTTTCTGTTTGGTGAAGCTACACACAAGATAAAGGGTAAGTAAGAATCTTAGAGCATCATAACACAAACAGGATTGCTGATCTGTAAAGAGCTATTAGGTTAATTATGTCTCCCAGCTCTCAGTCCACTGTGTTTTATCTCACACACCATTGTGCTGCACTTGTGTCAATGCTTCGGGAGGGAAACAACATCTATAATGCTGTATGAGTCAGAATGATTTTGACTTCCATGGAAACATGGAACGTCCTACAGATCCGATGCTACTGTAGAGGAGCATTTAAATTGCCAAGATACCAAAGACTATGGACAAACAGGATGGGTATAGATGGGTACCTGGTGGTCAGTGTTGACAGGGTACACAAAAAGACCTTTCTCTGTGCTGTATGACTCTATACACTATGATCTGGCCTTGCACTCCATCACTGGATTCAGGATTAAATCCAGAGGCAAACTCAATCATAGTGAGGCAAATACACTTTTCGTAGCTTTATGTCAACACTAACTGGCATATTTAGCATAATGCAATTCACTTACTTACTTACTGGCTGTCAGGGCAACAATGAAGTTGCTTCATCTCTGTCTGTCAATACTGTGGCAAACAGATGTAGAAGGATTCTTCATTGCTGTTTCCGTGACAATTTTTTATCAACCAGTCAGGGTTGTTAGACACGAGCTGAATCCCCAAACCTAGAGGACCGGTAGACCACTTTTATTCTGGCCTCCACCCTTTGACCTGTTTGGCAAGGGTGGCCCTACCAAGGTGCTGACCTAGCCAACATAGCTCTCAATGTCATTGAGACACGCAAGTCTCCGTGCCCTATAACAAGGCTGTGGTCCACTTGGAGGATAATTCTATTCCGTCGATATCAATTTGGACAGAAAAGGGAAGTGGCTTTGTTTTTATTTATTTTAACTAATACAGGTATTAAAGTTTTTCAATTAATTTGTAGCAGTTAAATATATTGTAAATAAAATAATTATTGTTAATGTTTTAACTTAATTAATTAAATCTTGCGTTCGTGAAATCCGTTTCAACTGTTTTAAGTGTCATTGATTTTCAGAAGTATTTTGAAAAAGTTCCTCTTGTTCCATGTTGAAGCCACCCTCAGGATGGAGGAGCAACACCTTATATTACTCTGAGAAGTCTCAAACCTGAAGGCATGAATATTGATTTCTCCTTTCAATAAAAGAAAATTCCCTCCCCCTCCCTTCTTCTGCTTCCCCACCCTCTTCTCCCCTACCTATCACTCCCCCCCCCCAGTTCCCCTCCTCCTTTCCTTTCTCCTGTAGCCTAAGATTGGTGGGAAGGGTTAGAAGAGGGTGATGTTAATGGAAACTGAAGAATAAAAAGTAAGAATGGTACAATTAGAATGTTTAAAGACATTGTCTTAAGTAAATGACAACATCTGTAGTCTCTCTTGTATCTCCAGTTCTCCATTGTACTTTGTCTTGTGGATCAGCTACAGTACATGCAAAATAATTGGAAAATTATTTTGGAAATTGGAAAATTAATATAAATAATAACTGCATTGCTTTGAGCTTCTGTTTGGACAGTCCAGAAAGCCAAAGAATTTAGGCACTACTTTCTTAGACAAGTACGCCATGCAGAGTTAGTAATACAAATAACCTCTTGCTGTGGTAAATAAATCAAACAAGCCATGTTTTATCCTCAGTATTAATAATCTCAAAACACAATAATAGTCTATTGTGCCAAGTCAAAATGTTTGAACTTCAGGTTAAGCTAAACCTGACAAGATTATTTATTCTTTATAAGCTACGTCTTAGACAGATAGAATTTTAGATTTTTTTTTTGCACAGCAAATGATCATCTGAGCGTAAATGAAGCAGATCTACTTCTGATGTGATTTTCATTACTCCTCTGTACCTTCAGCATTTTGCTATTGGGATCTAAATCTATTGCAGCTTTAGCATGAATTACAGAGTTGTAAAGGCCCAGGCACCTCTCTGAAACATTTTATACACATTCCAGAAGCTAAAATATTACTATTTAGCACACTTAATTAAAAAAAGAACTCAGTTGTATATTTCCTGGAACAGGCAGATGCAGTCTTGGTTGATGCAGATGTTAACATTTATGCCATTGAAAACCATACAAGACCAGAAGACATAGGAGTAGAATTAGGTCATTCAGCCTGTTAAATCTGCTCTGCTATTCATTCATGGCTGATTTATTACCATCTTGTAAAAAAAAGGAATATCATACAGTAAAAACAGAGATGTTTCATTTTGTACAAAAAAAAACAAGTAACAGAAAACTTCAGTCTTAAATTCAAAATTCATTTATGATCATGTTATTATAATTGGAAATTTAACTGCCTGTTTAATGACCCAATTTTCATAGATATTTTTCCTGATTAATGTTTTTCTGACAATTAATTTTCCCAGTGGGAGTGGGAAGTTCTCATGCTTTGAAGACAGTGCACACATTTTAATAGCAAAATAAAATGTAAGTAAACCATAGACAGTGATTCATCCATGTGATCATCTGATGATGACCTCCACTGTAGTTCACAAATGCATCTGAGGTGAATCAGCAATCAGAGCTAAGATCCACAGATGCTCGTGTAGAAAGTATACATTCCCATGTCGGAATACCATACATTTCTCCCCTCTTGCTTTCCTTTTCCTTTCCTTTCTTCACTCTTCTTGGCTTTGAGAGCAAAGTACTCCTCTATAAGGCAGACTTCCACTTGAAGGTTTTGATTTCAATGAGATCCATTAATGTCTGTTTTCTCAAGGTAACCTTCAGTGGTACATTACCGTTCTTGTGTCTCCATACATATCTAAGCAACTTCTTTCAAGAGTCAAAAATTTACAACGTCAGTTGTGCTGATGTCATAGGATCATTACCTCAATGCTGGTTACAATAGCTTTGACAAGAAAACATATTCTATCAGAAGCACCTTTGGTGGAACTCTTCAGGCTTTGTGACTGCGGAGAGTCACATCCATGAAAGGAGGTAAGGATGAGTAGAAAGCTACAAAACCTACGAAATAAAAGAAGAATAAAATTTCAGGAGTAATCCAACATATGTCATCCCAAATGGAAATATGAAGTCAGTCACCAGTTAGCTGACCACCAGCTAGTTGGTGAACCGTAAAATCAAATATTGTGAGTTCGTAGAGCTACATGTATGAATAATCCCTGAAAAGTAATTAATATTTACATTAAAAAGCAATAGCTAAACTAGGACAATAGCCAGAATTTTATTCTGTGTACAATCAACCATTACCAATCATGACCGCATATTCCAATTGAAAAAAAAACTGGCAGCAGATGATTAGAAATCTAAGGTTACAAAAGAATTTTGCAAGACTAATTAAAGTCTGTGATCTGGTCAGAATTTGCTAACTGCATGCCTATTTAGCAATTCATCAACATCTGGTTTTGCTTAATGAACCAAACTAATTCATTCATTCAAACGCCAAAGATATTTAAAGGGACCATAATTTTGAGTATGTTCAACAAACAAATATAAAATTATAGTAATTCAGTGATTGTTTCATTGATGCAGCTGGGTGACAAGGTTGGAATAAGAAAGACAAAATTATTTTTATTGATTCTACAGCTTAACAATCAGTGTGATTTTTTAAAAATTCCTCAATAGCTGTGATTTTTCATAAAACGTAACTTTAACATTAAAGATGGCAATGGTTAGTGGCGGCAGATAATTACAAAATGAAACAGTATGTTATTTTACCAAGTAACAAAATCAAAGTTAGTATAATTCTGGATAGAAAATGGCATCCACCTTGCAGTAACATACTTGCCGACACCTTTCAAAAGCCCTTAATCCTACCCACTAAAAGATAATTTGTACACCCCACCCCACATCACACATGCCCATTATTGCAAGCTTAATTTAGCAGTTGCTCTTCCTTGGTCCAGTAAATAGATGAAGCAATCCTAAAACACAAACATGAGGAAATCTGCAGATGCTGGAAATTCAAGCAACACACCGAAAATGCTGGTGGAACGCAGTAGGTCAGGCAGCATCTATTGGAAGAGGTACAGTCGACGTTTTGGGCCGAGACCCTTCATCAGGACTAACTGAAAGAAGAGATAGTAAGAGATTTGAAAGTGAGAGGGGGAGGGGGAGATCCGAAATGATAGGAGAAGACAGGAGGGGGATGGATGGAGCTAAGAGCAGGAAAGTTGATTGGCAAAAGGGATACAAGGCTGGAGAAGGGAGAGGATCATGGGACGGGAAGCCTAGGGAGAAAGAAAGGGGGAAGGGGAGCCCAGAAGAAGATGGAGAGCAGGCAAGGAGTTATTGTGAGAGGGACAGAGGGAGAAAAAACAGCGAGAGAAAAATAAGGGGGGGGGAGAGGAGGGATAAATAAATACATAAATAAATAAGGGGTGGGGTAAGAAGAGGAAGAGGGGCATTAATGGAAGTTAGAGAAGTCAATGTTCATGCCATCAGGTTGGAGGCTATCCAGACAGAATATAAGGTGTTGTTCCTCCAACCTGAATGTGGCTTCATCTTGACAGTAGAGGAGGCCGTGGATAGACATATCAGAATGGGAATGGGACGTGGAATTAAAATGTGTAGCCACTGGGAGATCCTGCTTTCTCTGGCGGACAGAGCGTAGGTGTCCAGCGAAACAGTCTCCCGTCTGCGTCAGGTCTCACCAATATATAGAAGGCAGCACCGGGAGCACCAGACGCAGTATATCACCCCAGCTGACTCACAGGTGAAGTGTTGCCTCACCTGGAAGGACTGTTTGGGGCCCTGAATGGTGGTAAGGGAGGAAGTGTAAGGGCATGTGTAGCACTTGTTCCGCTTACACGGATAAGTGCCAGGAGGGAGATCAGTGGGGAGGGATGGGAGGGACGAATGGACAAGGGAGTTGCGTAGGGAGCGATCCTTGCAGAATGCAGGGGGGGAGAGGGAAAGATGTGCTTAGTGGTGGGATCCCGTTGGAGGTGGCGGAAGTTACGGAGAATAATATGTTGGACCCGGAGGCTGGTGGGGTGGTAGGTGAGGACCAGGGGAACCCTATTCCTAGTGGGGTGGCAGGAGGATGGAGTGAGAGCAGATGTACGTGAAATGGGGGAGATGCGTTTAAGAGCAGAGTTGATAGTGGAGGAAGGGAAGCCCCTTTCTTTAAAAAAGGAAGACACCTCCCTCGTCCTAGAATGAAAAGCCTCATCCTGAGAGCAGATGCAGCGGAGACGGAGGAATTGCGAGAAGGGGATGGCGTTTTTGCAAGAGACAGGGTGAAAAGAGGAATAGTCCAGATAGCTGTGAGAGTCAGTAGGCTTATAGTAGACATCAGTGGATAAGCTGTCTCCAGAGACAGAGACAGAAAGATCTAGAAAGGGGAGGGAGGTGTCAGAAATGGACCAGGTAAACTTGAGGGCAGATTGAAAGTTGGAGGCTAAGTTAATAAAGTCAACGAGTTCTGCATGCGTGCAGGAAGCAGCGCCAATGCAGTCGTCGATGTAGCGAAGGAAAAGTGGGGGACAGATACCAGAATAGGCACGGAACATAGATTGTTCCACAAACCCAACAAAAAGGCAGGCATAGCTAGGACCCATCCTCCCGCCACCCCACTAGGAATAGGGTTCCCCTGGTCCTCACCTACCACCCCACCAGCCTCCGGGTCCAACATATTATTCTCCGTAACTTCCGCCACCTCCAACGGGATCCCACCACTAAGCACATCTTTCCCTCCCTCACTCTCTCTGCATTCCTCAGGGATCGCTCCCTACACAACTCCCTTGTCCACTGATCTCCCTCCTGGCACTTATCCGTGTAAGCGGAACAAGTGCTACACATGCCCTTACACTTCCTCCCTTACCACCATTCAGGGCCCCAAATAGTCCTTCCAGGTGAGGCAACACTTCACCTGTGAGTCGACTGGGGTGATATACTGCGTCCGGTGCTCCCGATGTGGCCTTTTATATATTGGCGAGACCCGACGCAGACTGGGAAACTGCTTTGCTGAACATCTACGCTCTGTCCGCCAGAGAAAGCAGGATCTCCCAGTGGCCACACATTTTAATTCCACATCCCATTCCCATTCTGACATGTCTATCCACAGCCTCCTCTACTGTAAAGATGAAGCCACACTCAGGTTGGAGGAACAACACCTTATATTCCGTCTGGGTAGCCTCCAACCTGATGGCATGAACATCGACTTCTCTAACTTCATCTAAGGCCCCACCTCCCCCTCGTACCCCATCTGTTACTTATTTTTATGCACTCATTCTCTCACTCTCCTTTTTCTCCCTCTGTCCCTCTGAATATACCTCTTGCCCATCCTCTGGGTCCCCCCCCCCCTTGTCTTTCTTCCCGGACCTCCTGTCCCATGATCCTCTCGTATCCCCTTTTGCCTATCACCTGTCCAGCTCTTGGCTCTATCCCTCCCCCTCCTGTATTCTCATATCATTTTGGATCTCCTCCTCCCCCTCCAACTTTCAAATCCCTTACTCACTCTTCCTTCAGTTAGTCCTGACGAGGGGTCTCGGCCTGAAACGTCAACTGCACCTCTTCCTACAGATGCTGCTTGGCCTGCTGCGTTCACCAGCAACTTTGATGTGTGTTACTGGTAATATTGAACTGATTCTGATTCTGAGAAGAAATATTACAGGCTAATTTTACCCTGATCTATTGAGATTCAGTTGGGAGCAAGGAAGTTAAAGAGAAAGATTCTTCACGTCCTTAAAAGAAGCAAAAAAAAAGCGTTTTTGAGATTGCAGTCGGTTTGCAGAATTAATGTAGCTCTCCTTGCCAATTCCAGAGCTGGATATCGGTAGACTATGCTATATTAAAGTCCAAGAAGTGGCAAGTAAGGAGGTTCAATTATAGTGGTTGGGAGGGGTGTGGAAGGGGGAATGTGCCAAAAGGACTTCTGTTTTTGTAATTAAATCACGATTAGAGAACTGACCAACTTATTATGAATTTGAACTTTTCCTACTGATTGAAATGTCACAGGATACTGATGTGTGTCCACATGATTTCTGATAAACTTGACTTTGCCAAGAAATGTTGTGCTTGAATCAGGATTGATCTTAAACCTGGATTTCAATAAGCCATGGATAAATAGGGCATTTTGGTAAATCTTTGTGCCACAGCCTATTAAAACATCTGTCCTGCAATTCAATCAAAAATGAAAGCAGAAAACACTGAATGGAGGCATATATTTTACACAAATGTGATTAGGTTACCGAAGTGTGCTGCTGCTGATGGGGTTGAAATTTGGCAGTGGGTCGACTGTATTTAGTGTCCAGAGCTTCAAAAAAAAACTGGAGAAGTAGGGAACATTTTATGCCTCGATCGTGACTTTATATATATATGTAGTTGGATGAGAGGTTTCAATGTTTGGAGTACAGTATCAGCAGAGACTGAAGGTGAATGAAATAATGCTGTTGGTAGCAATCGTGATCTGTGATTGATGTATGACCATTTACACACTTCCATTTTACGAACAGAAAGGGCATTTTTCCATTCGTAAAATGGAAACGCATAAATGGAAATAGACACAAAAACAGTGCACTCTGTACGTATTCTTGTTTCACTAAAGTCTGAGAATGTAATCAGATACATTTTAATGAATAACTTTCAGCTCTTTACATTTATTCCTTGTGAAGTATGCTTTGAGTGAGAGCAGGAGAAGTTCCACATGTAATCAATCTCTAAAACGGGATTGAGATTTTTGTTGCTACAGTGTTTATGAGGGGAAATTGTCCATGAAGTAGTGCCAAGTCACTGGGGTGAATTTTTGTTTTGGAAGCCTTACAGCCTCAGAATAGAAGGACGTACCTTTAGTACAGAGATAAGAAGCAATTTATTTAGCCAGAGGATGGTGAATCTCTGGAACTCATTACCTCAGAAAGCTGTGGACACCTAGTCATTGGGTATATTTAAAGCGCAGGTTGGTAGGTTCTTGATTAGACAGGGCATCAAAGGTTATGGGCAGAAGGCAGGAGAATGGGGTTGGGAGGGAATATAAATCAGCCATGATTGAATGGTGGAGAAGATATGATGGGCTGAATGGCCTAATTCTGCATCCATGTCTTACGGTTTTATGGTCTTTAATTTATGTCTTTCATGTGAATATTTTGCCCTGATGCTATAAACCTGTGTTGCTGTTGTAAGTAAGTTTTATATGCATCTATGTGGATATGTGACAATAAACTTGATTTTGAAACTTTGACTCTGAATTTTTCATGTAATTGTGCAGCAGTTAGAGACACAAACCCAAATCTCACCAAGATAAAGGCGGAATCTAAATAATCCTGATTTCTTTTTCCAAAAGCAGCTAGTTTTAACAGAAAACTATCAGATTGTCATAAAAATCATTGAGTTCACCAGTGCCCTTCAGGGGAAGACACTTATCATTCATTGTGCTCTTCATAACTCCAGACACTCAAATAGAATTGATTCTGAAATAGTAACTAAGGATGGATAGTAAATGGAGGCCTTCTCACTGATGCCCACATCCTGGAAATTGAAATTTTAGAAAATGCACGGTGCTACTTATCATTCAGTTGTGATGCCTTCTGAAATGTTTGACAGCCCTGCTATCATGTTGAAATAGTCATATTTGATGTACAAACAAGATCCAATGTAGGCTGTAATAAGGAAAACAGATTGGCTGAGAATTAACATGAGATGTTCTACTGATGTTGGATATCCAGAGCAATACACACAAAATGCTGGAAGGATTCATCAGATCACTCAACGTCTATGAAGAGGAATAAACAATTGACAGAATGGGTGATTTCTCAATGATCAAGTGGGAGAGAAAGCTGACAATTCCAGTCCATGCATTGCCAATATAACATTCAGTCTCTGAGGCTGATGCGTGGGCAACCTTCAGGAGGGTGTACCCACGATGGGCATCCAGCCCAAACAGAGTACCTGGCCATGTACTAAAAACCTGAGCTAATCAACTGGCTGAGGTGTTCACTGAGATCTTTAACCTCTCACTTCAGCAAGTCTGACGAACCCGCCTGCTTCAAGTAGGCTTCAATTATACCAGTGCCCAAGAAGAACATGGTGATCTGCCTTAATGACTATCACCCAGTAGCACTTACATCCACAGAGATGAAATGTTTTAAGAGGTTAGTATTGAAACATATTAACTCCTGCCTGAGGAGTGACATAGATCTGCTCTAATTTGCCTACTGAAGCGACAGGTCCACAGCAGATGCCACCGCATTGGTCCTTCACTGAACACTGCAACATCTGAACAGCAAACCTTCTCCCTGGGCCTCCTGTCCCATGATCCTCTCATATCCCTTTTGCCAATCACCTGTCCAGCTCTTGGCTCCATCCCTCCCCCTCCTGTCTTCTCCTATCATTTTGGATCTCCTCCTCCCCCTCCCACTTTTAAATCTCTTACTAGCTCTTCCTTCAGTTAGTCCTGACGAAGGGTCTCGGCCCAAAACATCGAATGTACCTCTTCCTAGAGATGCTGCCTGGCCTACTGCATTCACCAGCAACTTTGATATGTGTTGCATACCTCAGTATGTTCTTTTTTGACTACACTTCAGCATTCACACTATCATCCCTTCAAAACTAATTAAGCTTCAAGACCTTGACCTCAATACCTCCTTGTGCAGCTGGATCCTTGAATTCCTCACTTGCAGACCAAATCAGTTCAGATTGGTAACAACATCTCCTTCACTATCTCCATCAGCGCAGATGCACCACAAGGTTGTGTACTTAGCCCCCTGCTCTACTTGCTTTATACTTATGACTGTGTGGCTAAACACAACTCCGGTGCTATGTTCAAGTTTGCTGACAGCACCACTGTTGTAGGCTGAAACAAAGGTGGTGATGAATCAGAATATGGAGGAAGATTGAAAATCTGGCTGAGTGGAACCAAAACAACAATTCTTACTCAATATCAGCAAGACCAAGGAGCTGATTATTGACTTCACGAGAAGGAAACCAGGGATCCATTAGCCAATCCTCATCACAGAATCAGAGATGGAGAAGGTCAGTAACTCTAAATTCCTTGGTGTTCTTATTTTGGTGGACATGTCCTGGGCCAGGCGCATAAGTGCAATTACAAAGAAGCATGGCAGCACCTCTGCTTCGTTAGAAATTTGTGAAGATTTGATATGACATTTAAAACTTCGACAAACTTCTACAGATATGTTATGGAGAGTATATTGACTGACTGCACCAATGATGTTGAACAGAAAATCCTTCAAAAAGTAGTAGACACGGTCCATGAGGAAATCTGTAGATGCTGGAAACTCAAGCAACACACATAAAATGCAGGTGGAACGCAGCAGGCCAGGCAACATCTATAGGAAGAAGTACAGTTGATGTTTTGGGCTGAGACCCTTCGTCAGGACTAACTGAAAGAAGAGATAGTAAGAGATTTGAAAGTGGGAGGGGGAGGGGGACATCCGAAATGATAGGAGAAGACAGGAGGGAGAGGGATGAAGCTAAGAGCTGGAAAGTTGATTGGCAGAAGTGATACAAGGCTGGAGAAGGGAGAGGATCATGGGATGGGAGGCCTAGGAAGAAAGAAAGGGGGAGCGGAGCACCAGAGGAAGGTGGAGAGCAGGCAAGGAGTTATGAGAGGGACAGAGAAAGAAAAAGAAAAAATGACAGGAGAAGTGTTCTCAGATGGTTCCCCATCTGAGACTTTCAACTTCTCAAATGGCGTGAAGCAAGGGTGCATTCTAGCACCAGTGCTCTTCAACTTCTTCTTCACCCAAATGCTGAAGCATGCTGTTAAGGACCTAGACCTGGGTATTTTACACAAGATTACCATTCAGGGCCCCAAACAGTCCTTCCAGGGTGAGGCAACACTTCACCTGTGAGTCGGTTGGGGTGATATACTGCGTCCGGTGCTCCCAGTTCGGCCTTCTGTATATCGGTGAGACCCGACGCAGACTGGGAAACTGTTTCACTGAACACCTACGCTGTGTCTGCCGGAGAAAGCAGGATCTCCCAGTGGCCATACATTTTAATTCCACATCCCATTCCCATTCTGATATGTCAATTCATGGCCTCCTCTACTGTCAAGATGAAGCCACACTCAGGTTGGAGGAACAACACCTTATATTCCATCTGGGTAGCTTCCAACCTGATGGCATGAACATTGATTTCTCTAACTTCCGTTAATGCCCCTCCTCCCCTTCTTACCCCATCCCTTATTTATTTATTTGTTTGTTTACTATTTTTTCCTTTTTTCTCTCTGTCTGTCACAATAACTCCTTGCCTGCTCTCCATCTTCCTCTGGTGCTCCCCTCCCCCTTTCTTTCTCCCTAGGCCTCCCATCCCATGATCCTCTCCCTTCTCCAGTCCTGTATCCCTGTTGCCAATTAACTTTCCAGCTCTTAGCTTCATCCCTCCCCCTCCTGTCTTCTCCTATCATTTTGGATCGCCCCCTCCCCCTCCCACTTTCAAATCTCTTACTATCTCTTCTTTCAGTTGGTCCTGACGAAGGGTCTCGGCCCGAAACTTCGACTGTACTTCTTCCTATAGATGTTGCCTGGCCTGCTGCGTTCCACCAGCATTTTGTGTGTGTTTCATGGTTACGGTCCAGTCCATTGTGGGTGAAGTCCTCCCCACCTTTGAACGCATCTATGAGAAATGCTGCTGCAGGTAAGCAGCATCCAATATAGGGAACCCCACCAAGCAGTACATGCTCTCTTCTCACTGCTGCCATCCGGAAGAAGATACAGGAGTCTCAGAACTCACACCACCGGGTTCAGGAACAGTTATTACCCCTCAACCGTCAGACTCTTGAACCAAAGGGGATAATTTCACTCAACTTCACTTGCCTCATCATTGAAATGTTCCGACATCCTATGGACTGACTGTCAAAGGCTCTTCATCTCATGTTCTTGATATTTATTGCTTATTTAATCATTGTTATTATTTCTTTCTTTTTGTATTTTCACGATTTGTTGTCTTTTGCACACTGGTTGATTGTCCTAGTTGGTGCGGTCTTTCATTGATTTTATTATGGTTATTATTCTGTGGATTTATTGAGTATACCCATAAGACAATGAACCTCAGGGTTGTGCTTGGTGACATATTTGTACTTTGATAATAAATTTACTCCTGAACTTTTTCTGAACTTTTTCAGTTATGCATCCAGAAGTTGTGCACCTGTTCCGGAATTCAACCTTCCACTCCCAGCAATAGGCCACCTGAATCAAGCCCCATACTTGAAACACCCTTGTCAGTGGAAACTGCTATTTTCACAGACGGGGATCGCCCAGATAAACTAATGTTTCTAAACAATTGCAGAGATTATACAGTTACAGTGCCAACTCATACTGAAGCAATGGAAACTGCACTGCATTGCTCATAGCTTGTTGCACATTATGTAAGGAAAAGGAATTCCTCTCATGCAATGCTGGAGAAATCTGGTGTCTATTAATGACTCAGTGCCATTTTAGTGCATATTGCCTTGTGCATTATAATTTCTAGCCTGTTGTCTATTCACTTATCTCATAGCAGTTTCTGGAAAATTACTGAGCTGAAATTGATGCTGTGTTTATCTATATTAGTGGGTAGTACTGTATACATTTAGACTTTATTTAATTGACAGTTTTTAATTGTTCTCACCATTTGTCATTTTCACTACTGAGAAAATTGCAACCAATAGTTCTTACATTCCTAATCCTGAAGTTATTTACTGTGAAAGTTATATACCATTCCCCCATTCTTATTAGTGTGATTATTGTAATTTAGGGTGCATCACATGGTAGATGGGCTCATTAGCTGCAGCGGGCAGCTCACCTAGGAGAAGGAAAACTCTGATCTCAAACCTCCATTGCCTTGGGGAAGGCTTCAGGAGTAAACCCCGGGGTCCCTAAGGCAGTCCTACATTAAGTTGAGTTGAGTGTCGACTGGCAACTCCTGCAATGCTGCTGGTTCCAAACTGTATCAGTTTCTGCCGTTCCTTTGGGTTTATCAGATGTGTGAAGAGAGGAAGCTTGCTACATGGGCAACAGCTTGCTCTCCATATTGTACTGTCCAGGCTTGTGTATCTAGACAGCTAGGAAGCAATATCCATGGTTGACCCCGACCCATGGAGGACCTCACCTCATCTCACATAACAACTGTGTCATGTTGGCACATCTATTATTTGCACCATCTTTCCCTTTAATTGAATTCCTCCCATCATTTTTACTTACTGTAATCTTTCCAGACACTCACAGAGTTTGCCTATCTAGATCCCTGGTGCTTACAATTGAAAACCATTTTGCCCCTTAACCTTACCCATTCTGATCTCTTTTAACATATCTACTGGCATATACCTCAACAAATAATTAAACATAGTGTTAAAAGTTTTCTCTGCTCGCGTCTTGAGGTTTAGATTCGTGCATTACCATATTTTCCAACATCTGAGTTGGCCAGTTCTGATGGGATAGAGTCACAGTGTAATAATTGCCAGGATAACTATTCATCTAAAATTAGCTTCACAAAGGGAGTCAATTACTGCACTGCTGTGTGCATACATGGAAATCCATTGATGATGCCATATGGGAAGCTCTGGAATAAGATCATTACCTCACTGGGTCAATGGTTCAATTGAGGATCAGAGAATGAATGCATTATACAACCTGAAATTCTTACTCTTCGCATTTATCCATGAAACAGAAAAGAACCCTAAAGAATGAATGACAAATAGATTAGAACAACAAAGCCCCTCTTCCACCCCCCATGCCCAAGCACCAACCCTCCCACCCCGCCCCCTCATTTGTTCCAGCAAATGCATCAATCACCCCGCCATCCACCACGCAAGCAATAGCAAACTCCCCAAAGAGACCATGATCTAGAGTCCATCAAGAACTACTGTCCTACTTCGACAACTAAAATAGGCTCTCTCTGGATAGGGAGAGAGAGATATTTCCCCTGCAACAATGGGAGAGGAGACACCAGCTTCTCGCTGTTTCAATGTTACAAGCTGCCGTGTCGCTTGTCTGACTTGAGGACCAACGGGCCCTCCTCGCTCAGCATTGAGAGAGAGAAAGCTGTGGAGGGAGGGGGTTGCCTTCTTTCGACAGCAGTGTACTCCACCGCTGTCTTGATATTTCAATCTCCCGCGACGCTTCAGTCGGTGACATTGGTGAGAAATCCGGTCATCCACCCTGAAGGCACATGTCTTCCAAGCAGTACTTGGAGATATCAAAATGCCAGGCCGCACAGTGAGCGCAAGAGCAAGCACTCACCACCCGTGAAGAACCACAGATCACAGACTGCGACAGGACCCCAGCCACCTTGAAAAGAGAAAATAGAGTCATTAGTGAAGAAGTATAAATTGTTTCACAGACCAACTGGAAGAAGTCACCTGGATTTGCATATCCTCTAGCACCATCAGGAATAATTAAGAACATAAAAATCTTAAAAACAGTCGTCTAATAAGAAACTAAATATTCTTTTACTTCACTTTGACTTTGTTGTATGAAGTGATTGCTTCTTATTTTTCCTTGACATTAAAATATCTATCAATTTCTGTCCTGAGTACACTTAGCAACTGAGCTTTCAACGTCTTCTTGGTTGCAGAAATCCGAATTCACTGACCTCTGGTGAAAAAAAACATGTCGTCAACATTTTCAGTCCTGATTTTGAAACTCTGATCCTCTGTTACTAGTCGCTATATCCTCAGAAAAACACATCCCTGCATCCCGTTTATCAAGGCTAGTAAAAATTTTCCAGTACTTTCTGTTTTTTCTTTCAGATTTCTGGCACCTGCAGCTTTTTAATTTCAAAATGTTTTAATGTTGTTTATAATAACCTCTTTCAGTTCTCTTGGGAAATATACATTTTTGACTACAAGTATCCTCAGTGAATTGCTTTTATTTGAACAGTATTGGTCTAGTTTTGAGAGACTGGTGGTCAATAGGACACCAGTTGTTAAAGCTCAGACAATAGAATTTATTACATTGGAAGATGTAACACAAAGGACATTTAGCGGCCCAATACAGAAAATAGCACAATGGAGGTCTTTCTCTTGATTGGAATAAAGAAATATTGTTGGTCCAAAGCACCAGATTTTGGATATTTCACCAGAAGTAACTGAAGTGGTCAATATTGGCCCTGGCTACATGAATTGGAAAAGAGTTCATTTCCCAAAACCCTTGATAAACAGCACAGCACATCCCGGAGCTGTGATTTAAGATTTGTTTTTCTATTAATTTCTGGGATGTGGGAAATGCTGGCAAGTTTACAACTCAACTGCAACGCTCTGACACTCCTAGCATGAAACTTAGTATTCAGTAAAAATAAAAACATAAAATAACTTAGAAACACACACACACACACACACACACACAGCTCCGGCAGTATGAGTGGAGAAGGATAATTTTATATTGGACCACTCAAAGGGGTTCCGATTTTTTTTCAGCATTCCTCAACATATTGCATTTATACAATTCTCATTTTGCAGCATTATTTACTTAGCAGCTATTTCTACTGCTTGGTAAATTAAATTCACCCCTCTTTTCTGCTCTGCCACATCACTAAGTTTCCCATGTAAATTGTGATTTTTTTTTTAGCAAGGTATATACAAACATTTATTGAATGCCTTCAGCATGATGTTGGATTTTATCAATATTCACACACACACACACACACACACACACACACACAAAATATGTCCATTTTTTTATTTGTCGGGAAGTATGCTGTGGAATGGTTAATGCACTGGCTAAATACAATATTCTGGGATCCAAGTTTCTATCCACAACACTGATGCAAAGCCTCTTCTTTCTGCTATTTACAAAGGTCCTAATTGAAATAGCTTTTGGCACTTTCATTCAGGAACCTAGTGAGCGCGACTCAGCAGATCTAGGCTGACCATAGTTTGGCATTAATTGGAGCTATGCTGTCTGCCTTGCTGCGAGATGCCACAGGAATGGCATGTGTGGGAAATTAATATGCCACACCGAAGCAGCGTGAAGAGTGGGAAATGCTCTGAGGTTTAAACTTGAAGTGTATTGTCGGGAAAAGCGTTGAATATTTATTCTGCAATAATTCCATGCTCAGTACAATCTGAATCCAGGATGATTAAAACAGAAAATGATTTCATTTTCCAATATAGCGCCTCTCACTTTGATGGGGAAGCTAGTTCAAAGTTCAAAGTATATTTATTATCGAAGTACATACACAAATGTCACCATATATAATGCTGAGGTTCATTTTCTTGTGTGCAATCACAGTAAGTACAAGAAACACAATAGCATCAATGAAAGCCCATATCCAACCGGACGGACAAACAGCCTATTTGCAAAAGACAACAAACTGTGTAAATGCAAAAAGACTGAAAAAAGAAATACTAATAATAACAAATAAGTAAGCAATCAATATGGAGAACATGAGATGAAGAGACCCTGAAAGGACAGTTCAGTGATAGGGTGAGTGAAACTGTGCATATGTATACAGCCAAATGAAACAACTGGGACCAAGGTGCAAAACACAGTCAAATATTACACATAGCACAAAAAATAATATTAGCACAATAATACTAACAGATAATAAAAAATATCTGTAGATGTACAGATAATGTCTCTGTACAATCTGTAGATCAGAGGAAGCAAACAGTTCCATTTATAAAAACTCTGCACAATAAACTTGGTAGATTTTCTTTCTATAATTTCCAAAGTTAAGAGCAAATGGCAATGAAGGATATTTCATCTGGAAAAAATGTAAGAAAATTAATGCTGTTAGATGTAAAATGTTAAAAGGTGTGCTTGTATTTAAGAACGTTTTTCCTACCTGTACATAATGCTGAATTCTTTCATGGTGTCTTTGTACTTACCCCCTAAGCCTAACTGCCCTTGAAAGGTGATTCATCAAATTATTTCAGAGACCAGTTAAGTCAACCATGTTCCTACAGGACTGGAGTCACCTAGAACCCATATTCATATCTCTTCATAGGACATATGTCCCATCAACTCTTCATTGGCTCTTAAAGCAATCATGTCACTCCCGTTCCCCCACTTATTGCCTTGTAATTTAATCTCTCTAACATGGACATTATTGCACAAGGTAAAGCACTTAAACTGAGAACAGAGAAATGTAGAGAAGTGGACTATTTTTTGTTACACAGGGAGTAGTAGGTGCCTGGACTGGGTTATCAACAGCTGTAATGATACCAGAATACCAGTGGTATTTAAGAGGTTGGTAAATAGATTCATGAATATACATGGAATGGTGGAATATGGATCATGTGCAGGCAGAGGAGATTTAGTTTAATTAGGTATCATGTTCAGCCCAGACATCATGATCCATAGGGCCTGCTCCTGTGCAGTACTCTACTATATTCTATCTCCTTTCTGATTCTCCTTGCATTCATTCCACTGGGATTTAATTCAGTACCCCCACTCCCCATTAACCTACCAATCAGCACATCTTTGGGACATGAAAGGACACCGTGTGGGGAAAATAAACATAGTGATAGATACAACATGCAGACTCCACATAGACAGCACCAGAGATCAGAATCTCCTGGAGGTGTGAGAAAGCAGTTCTATAGTTGTGTCACTATGCAATTTATATCTGGTAGTGATAGCAGATTTCCTTCCGACAGGAAATTAGCAAACCAGGTAAGGGTTTAACCATAATCACATCCTTATCAAGGGGTCAACATTGGAGAGGGTGATCAGCTTCAAGTTCCTGGATGTCACAGTCTCAAAGGGTCTATCCAAGGCCCAAGGTATTGATGCAATCACAAAGTACGCATGCCAGCAGCGATATCTCGTTGGGAATTTGAAGAGATTGTATATGTCACCAGAGACTAGCAAATTTCTATAGATTATCTGTAGAGAGCATTTTGACAGGTTGCATCACTGCCCACCATGGAGGGTCCAGTGCAAAGATAGAAACATAGAAAATAGGTGCAGGAGTAGGCCATTCGGCCCTTCGAGCCTGCACTGCCATTCAGTATGATCATGGCTGATCATCCAACTCAGAACTCTGTACCTGCCTTCTCTCCATATCCCCTGATCCCTTTAGCCACAAGGGCCATATCTAACTCCCTCTTAAATATAGCCAATGAACTGGCCTCAACTGTTTCCTGTGGCAGAGAATTCCACAGATTCACAACTCTCTGTGTGAAGAAGTTTTTTCTCATCTCAGTCCTAAAAGACTTCCCCTTTATCCTTAAACTGTGAACTCCCCTCCCCCCCCCCCCCCGTTCTGGACTTCCCAACATAGGGAACAATCTTCCTGCATCTAGCCTGTCCAATCCCTTTAGAATTTTATACGTTTCAATAAGATCCCCCCCTCAATCCTCCAAATTCCAAAGAGTATAAGCCTAGTTGATCCAGTCTTTCATCATATGAAAGTCCTGCCATCCCAGGAATCAATCTGGTGAACCTTCTTTGTACTCCCTCTATGGCAAGAATGTCTTTCCTCAGATTAGGGGACCAAAACTGCACACAATACTCCAGGTGTGGTCTCACCAAGGATCATAAAAAGCTGCAGAGGGTTGTAGACTCAGGCAGCTCCATCATGGGTCCACCATCGTGGACATCTTCAAAAGGCGATCGTGCATCGAGGAGACAGCATCTACTGTATATTTAAGGACTCTCGCCATCCAGGACATGCCTTCCTCTCATTACTACAATCAAGGAGGAGGTACAGGAGCTTGAAGATGCACACTCAATGTACAAGGAACAGGTTTTTCCCCTCCACCATCAGATTTCTGAATGGTCCATGAACCAATAAACACTACCTATTTTGCTCTGTTTTATATTATTTATTTACTTAGTTCTTTCTTATCTTACCCTAAAGTAATTTTTATTTATTACACTGTACTGCTGCTGCAACACAACAAAGTCCTTTGCCATGTCGGTTGATAATAAACCTGATTCTGATTCACCAATACCAGTTTATATTAATTCCAGATTTGTTTTATTAGCTGCATTTGGTTTTCCCCGCTGCTGTAATAGGTGGGATTTCATAACTCAGGGTCATTAACCCACACCTTAGGATTATCAGTCAAGCAGCATAACCGCTACACAGGCACACTTTGAAAACGCAAGATCCGAGCAAAATTAATATTTATATTGCAGATCTTATTTGCTATATAAAGTGTCAACGTTGTAATTGAAGAAAAGTGGCTCAAAATGGTACATAGGGGATGTCCGTGGGTATACTTTGTAGTGCAGTAGTGTGACATAGTTTTTGTGTTGCATTGAAGCAAGGCAAAAGTGCGAGTCTAGAATAACTGTGCCACATCGCTTTGGATCAGAAATGCTGCTGTGCACTGAGACCACCCAGGGTTAGGTAGGCTCAGCCTGGCTGCAGCCTCTGGAAAAGCTGAATTGTCAAACTTCTCAAGCATTCCTCCAAACCATCAGTAACATTAAACTTTAAGTTTGAAGGGGTAATCGGATAGTTAGCATTAGTTTTACGAACAGTTAAGAATTGTACCAGTCATTGGAGGTCAATCCTGAACTGATCCTAAAGTGATGTATAAGGGTAGGAATAAACACAGACTGAATTCTTACACAACTTCCATTGAAAATGACATTGAACCAACAATATAGCTATAATTTAAATATGTCGACCCATATTTCTACAGAGGATAAATTGCAGAAATCTACTTTTACATTGTTCAATTCTCTGATAAATTCCTGCAGATGAACTGCACTGAAACTTTTCCTTATGTGTTGGGGTCAGATCATGCTTGTGATATTTTTCCTTGATCCATAATTAGCCAACATGAATAGAGCTTTTTTTGTAGTTGAAGTAAGAAACAAGCAGAAATCACAACGATTTCCTTTCGTCAACAGTTGAGAACCATGTGCCCAGTCATTGGGACTGGATGCCGTGCTTGAGAAGGAAAATGGTAATTTTATAGTGGTTTTCTGGCAATTTCAAGCTGGAGAGACCAACACTAGCTCCACACCTCCCAGGTTACTATCCACAGCTCCTGACTGCATGGGAAGTGATCCAGAAAACTGTGTGGGAGAGATGTAGAGTGAGACAGACTGTTAACCCTTTCTAAACGACAAAGGGGCTTTTATAGAAGCCTAAAATCCACTTTTTAATAAACCTGACATCTACAATTTAGAAAAAACATTTTAAAAATTGTGTACACTTGCCAAATCTTTAGCATTATAAATGCACCAAACTGGAACACCCATAAACACAGAAAACTAAAATGCAACTGGCTTTCAATTTGACAAAAGTCAGTGCTATTTCTCATGAAAGGACTTTGAAAAAAAAAATACCCACTTCAATTTACAAATAAGTTGTTTTGGCAAAAGTCTTAATCATGGGATGGAAGTAAAATTTTTGACAGTTTGAGAACTGTTTCTGTTAAGTAACGGTAAATTCCTTCAATTACTATTAAAATACTTGCGGCAGTGTCAGAATCAAATTTATTATCATTGGCTTCTCTGGCATGAATATTAGCAATCCGCACTATTGTGATAACAAATCTGAGGAACCAGTTATAGAGGCCCACGTTCTTTTCTCCTATCCCATATTGGAGTATCTTTTGAGTTCAAAGCTATCACTTGTGATGTAGCAGGGACAATTCTCATAAAGATGAGAAGCTTACTTGCAAATGAATGGGAAAATCAAAGAACAAATCCAACTTGTACAGTTCTTCCCACTCTTCTCATCTATTTTTCACCTTTCCTATCCTGACTTTCACTGTGATAGAAGACATTTTGTTGTTATTTATTCATTTTCCTGGGCAGCACTGGCAATGCAAGCATTTCTGAATCAGAATCAGGTTTATTATCACTGGCACGTGCAGTGAAATTTGTTAACTTAGCAGCAGCAGTACAATACAATACATGATATAGAAAGAAAAAAAAAAGTAAATCAATTACAGTAATATATAAATGTATATTAAATAGTTAGATTCAAAATAATGCAAAACAGAAATAATATTTTTTAAAAAGTGAGTAAGTGTTTATGGGTTCCCTCTCAATTGAGGAATCGGATGACAGAGGGGAAGAAGCTGTTCCTGAATCACTGAGTGTGTGCCTTCGGGCTTCTGTACCTCCCTCCTGATGGTAACAATAAGAAGGGGGCATGTCCTGCACGATGGGGGTCCTTAATAATGGACACTGCCTTTCTGTGGCACCGCTCCTTGAAGATGTCTTGGGTACTACAGTGGCTAGTACCCCAGATGGAGCTCTCTCCCTTTGCCAAATGGAAATTTGCCATTTCAGAATTAATAGCTCTTAAACCATATTTACACCTTGTGGCCACTTTATGAGGTAGTCTTGTACACTTGCTCATTAATATAAATATCTAATCAGCCAATTAAGCGGCAGCAACTCGATGCATAAAGCACGCAGACCTACTCAAGATGTTGTTCAGGCCAAACATCAGAATGGGGAAGAAATGTACCTTAAGTGCTTGACTGTGGAATGATTGTTGATGACAGATGGAGTGGTTTGATTAGAAACTACGGATCTCCTGGGATCTTCACACAGAACAGTCTCCATAGTTTACAGAGAATGGTGCGAAAAACAAAAATATCCAATGAGCAGCAGGTCTGTGGGCAAAAATACCTTGGTAATGAGAGAGATCAGAGGAGAATGGTCAGAATGGTTCTGGAAGGTGACAGTAACTCAAATAACCAAGTGTTACAACAATGGTGTGTAGAAGAGCATCTCTGAATGCACAACATGTCGAACCTTGTTGTGGATGGGCCACAGCAGCAGAAGGCCATGAATGTACACTAATAAAGTAGCCACTAAGTGTATACTTAGTGTGTATTCCTGACTAGGTAAGGATAGTCTATTTCTTCTGCAAAGGACTATTTTTTAAATATGATTCAAAATAGTTAGTCTGATTTTAAATTGGCCAGTTGCCATGCAGAGATTTGAATGACCACAGGGATATTAGTCCAGGTCTCTGGCTTACTAGTTTAGAGGATTAGCTGCTGGTTCAGTGTGGTGTTTTAGTTACTTTACTAGTATTGATCCTACCATAATAGCTGAGTTTGAATCCTACCGCAGCAGCTGCTGAACAGATAAAATAAATCAGTTATTTAAAAAAAGACGAAGATTCAAAGCGCATTTATTTTCAAACAATACAACCTTGAGATTTGTTTGCTCACAGGTAGTCACAAAGCAAGAAACCCAAAAGAACCCAATTAAAGAATAAAAATAAAAATAAGAGACCAACACCCGATGTGCAAGTGAAAGGGCAAAAAAAAACAACACAAATCATGTAAACAATTGAAGCAAACAACAACATTCTGAGCCAAATTGACTACTCAGTTGCAAACCCCAGAGCACCCCAGAGTAGGCCCAAAGCCTTGCTTATCAGATCGTCATATTAGCAGGCACAGAGCACAGCAGCCGGGACAGTCTTCATAGCCTCAGCACTATGGAGAGAGGAGTGACGTCGGTGGAGAACGAGCAAAAGCGGCTCCCACCTCAGATCCTAACACCCTGTCTTTCAGTCCATCTGGGCCAGTGTTTAAATTGACCAAGCAATGGAACAGCGCGAGGTTCCAGTGTCTTGGAGAAGATAGTGAACATCGCTGAGAACAAGCAAAATCAACTCTCACCTCCGATCTGGGCTGAGAATTTAAATTGTCTAAACAGCAGATCGTACTTCGCACTAGGACCCGGCTACTGCGAAGGGCTCGGGGCATAGACCACGCCACCTGGAGACTCGCTCTGGGCCCAGATTTTGCCACCCAGACCCAAGCTGCTCTTAAGCTCTCCAAATCAGCTTAAATCATTGGATTGTTACAAACCCCTACCTTAGTTATCAAAGTCCTGGAGAAAAGTTTGGCCTATAAATGATCCAGGAACAATTATGAATAGACAACAAGTGCTGGCATTGCCTACAATATCTGTGTCCCATGAATGAACACTGCCACCTGGCTCAGGTGCCTATTTACCACATGTTGAATACTATTGGCCAATTGATTGTGGTCCAATTTTGACATCAACCAGTGTGAGTAACCAATTAGAGTATGAGAGCAGACATTTACAACAATCAAGGATTTGAGTTGTTAAGAGCAAGGTTATATTATATGAGAACACAGTTGTCTTCTGGGAGTGTTGAGCATAAGTGTTTTTAAACTTAACATTCTGGTATTGTTTATAAGAGGCATTGCTTATTGGCCAGAATTTCGTCAGATTGATCAACACCTCCATCCATTAACCCACCACCACTACTTTATAATTTCCCGTCAGTAACTTTATGTGCGGGTACGTCCATAGTATAAACACAATCAGTCTAATCTTGGGTACTTATGTTTATTGTGCTTTTATTTTTTGATAGATAGATAGATATACTTTATTGATCCTGAGGGAAATTGGGTTTCGTTACAGCCGCACTAACCAAGAATAGAGCATAAATATAGCAATACAAAAACCACAATCAAACAACAAATGCAAACTATGCCAGATGGAAAATAAGTCCAGGACCAGTCTATTGTCTCAGGGTGTCTGATCCTCCACGGGAGGAGCTGCAAGTTCGATGGCCACAGGCAGGAACAACCTCCCGTGCCGCCCAGTGTTGCATCTCGGTGGAATATGGCCGGTCCAACAGTAAAAAGTTCAATATCCGGTCTACAAACACGTTCCTCGATCGTAATATGACCCAGATTGCACCATCTGTTGTTAACCAGAACAGTAAGCACCCAACTCTTTTACGCTTACCGCTCTTAGTACACTTCCGGTCAGCTCGAATGGTCTGGAAGCCGTCCATGGAGAAGTTTTGATTGGGTATGTCCTCGTGCAGCCCCGTTCCAGTGAAACACATAACGTTGCACTCCCGAAATGTTCTCTGACGCCTGGCTAGTACCGTGAACTCGTCCATTTTATTACCCACCGAACTCCTCTTCTCAGTTTTTAATTGTTTTTATGCTGCATTAGTTCCAGAGTAACAATCATTTTGTTCTCCTTAACACTTCTATACTGACGAATGACAATAAACAATGAATCGTGAACATTATAAACATTTTACTGTAGTAAAACAGGCATCACAGTAATGTAGTGGTTAGCATGACACTATTACAGCTGGAGCATTTTGGAGTTCGGAGTTGAATTCCAGTGCTGCTCTCTGCATGTCGTCCCTGGGAAATGCTTGGGTTTTCTCCTGGTATCCCGCTTTCCTCCCACAGTCCAAAGATGTACTGGGTAGATTAATTGGTCATTGTAAATTGTCCCGTGAATAGATTAGAGTTAATTGTGTTTGTCAGGAGTTACTGAGTGGTGCAGCCTAAAGGGCTGGAAGGGCCTACTTTGTGCTGTATTGCTAAATAAACAGAATAGTACACTGATTTTTAAAGATTGCAGAGAGAAAAACCAATGCAGACACTGTTACAGAATTGGAAGAGTCTAATATGATCTTTGTATAGAATATGCCTTGATTGTTCTAACAGTAAGATTGTTCAGTTTTTAATTGGTCATGATTCAGTCTGGGTCAAGGCGAAAAAGTTTAGGTTCTATATTAGAAATGAAGATAAAATGATTGGCATGGATACGATGGACTAAAGAGCCCATTTCTGTTCAGTATGACTCACACCTGTGTGGCTATATTACTGAGTTCTTATATCATGGGATTCCAAACGTGTTCATTTCAGATAATTATCCTCAGTTTTATTTGAGCTCCTTATGAAAAAAAATGCTATCAAACATATTCTGATTGCACTATATCATTCAATGTTAAACATTACAACAAAGTGACCAATGATGATTGTCAAGGAAACAATGAAGAAGCAGGTATTACAGGGGTGCTTAAATTTAAAATGAGAGATTGTAAAACTCTTTGCAAGAGTACAGAATCACATAATATTCTACAATGAGATTATACTCTTGCTAACTTCCTAATGAACAGGAGGTTCAGAACATGATCAACTGAATCTTGAGATGATAGTAGGGAAGAAACATTTAAGATGGAAGTGAACCCAAACCTTGGAGAAAAGCAACTCAAACAATATATTAGAATTTGTCTGTTGACATAGTCTAATAAAGCTGCCATTCAGGAACAGAATGATACTTGAAGTTTGTGAAACGAAGACATGCCCTTTGAAATAATTTGATGTATTTGTATAATTGCAGGAGAATATCAAGGATTTATTTGTTGATAAGTGTATTCCAGGAGATAATCCGGTGAAAGACTGGCAGAAACTAAATAATATTGTACTGATTAGTCAAGAAGCGCCTAATTTAGTACAAGAAGTTGATAAAACAACAAGGACTCAACTGCCTTTGGGAAGAACATAAAGACTCAGGAAACGTAAACATCAAATTGGTAAATGTTCAGATCATCTTTCTCTTTAACAATGAGAAGGTAGAGCCCATAATATATATCGTATACAGTATATTTGTAATGTATGCATAGAGGCTTAGATTAAGAAGAGTGGAATAAACAAGATACAGATGTCTACAAATCTTTCCAAATTTCTTCATATCCCAGTTAGAACAAATACTGGACACGTGTACACGTTATAGCATGAATCCATAATTACACTAGCTATTGACATAGATATTTCAGAGAAATTTTTATACTCCATGCATCAAGCTGATGAATTAATACTTGTAGCAACAACTGAATAGGTTTGATATTAAAAAGTCGAAATCCAATTATTTCCAGTTTTTCTTGTCTGTCTTTAATAACTTAGAATTCTTTAGGTTATAGAAAAAAAATCAGATTTTATTTTATTGTTTTATTTAGAGATATGGCACAGAATAAACCCTTCCAGCCAATGAGCCACACTGCCCTGCAACCCACCTATTTAACCCTAACCTACTCCCAGGACAATTTACGATGACCGGTTAACCTACTAACCACTATGCCTTCGGACTGTGGAGGAAACCGAAGCACCCAGAGGAAACCTACTCAATCATGGGGAGGATGTACAGACTTATTACAGAGGACGCTGGAATTGAAATTCAAACTCCATTGCCCCAGGCTGCGATAGCATCATACTAACCATTATGCTTCCATAGTGCCCAACTCCATAAAGCAGCATACAAGAATGCCAATAATTAATATCTAGTGAATCTTAGCACATATCTTAACATTTTTCTTGAAAAGGCTAACTAAAAATATGAACACGAGTTAAGCCAAGCTCACATCTAAGCATTAGATTTGTGTTCTTGGCAGTATGTGAAATGTGAGCAATAGTACAGGACATCAATTGAATCATTACAAACCACAGAAACAGATGTTGTCATGGCAACAAGTTCCAAAAGAAAATAAAGGATTGCTAAACTGTATGAACCTGTAGTTTCTGCTGCACCATTTCCTACTCACAGGCAAGAATTCTATTGTACTCTGGACACATATAGTAAAATGGAGCATTCATTTTACATTCATGTAAAATTGAAAAAGGAATCTGGCTTCTATTTGTCAAGTATGTTAATAAGAATGGAAGGCTAGATCAGTAAAAAGAACAGAAAAGCTAAAATAATAAACCAAATGAAGTTTATGGTAGGTGTTCTCTATTAACCAATTCTTTGAACTTGCCTCACTGCTTTCAGGGCTAGAAGCCTTAAGATTTTGTGTTAACAGCAAGTGAGATTTTGAGGATACATGGAGTTATAGAATCATACAGCACAGAAACAGGCCCTTTGGGCCTACTTGTCCATGCTGACCAAGATGTCTTCTTCAGCTAGTCCCTGCTGCTTGCCCTTGACCTATAATCACACCATTTTTTCTATCCAAGGATCTAATATTTTTAAAACATTTTAAATTTTAATTGTAATTCTCTACCACTTCCTCTGGCAATTCATTCCATATACTTACTATCTTCTGTCTGAAAAATTTGCTTCTCAAATCTTTCCCCTCTTACCTTAAACCGGTGTCCAACCCTGGGAAAAAGACCTTGATCATCCACCTTATCTATGCCCCTCATGATTTTATAAAGCTCTAAAGGTCATCCCTCAACTTCCTATCCAGTCTCTCCTTGTAACTCAAATCATCTAGCCCCAGTGATCCTTGTAAATCTTCTACATATCCTTTCCAGCTTTATGGCATCCTTCCTATAAGTGGGCAACTACAACTGCACTCAATACTCCAAATGTGATGTCATGAAAGTCTTGTGTAGCTATAATGTGATGCCCCAACTCTTGCATTCAGTGCCCCGGCCAATGAAGTCAAGCATGTTACCCACCTTCTTTACCACCTTGTCTACTTGTATCACCATTTTCAGAGAATCTTATATTTGTACACCTGAGTCTTTCTGTTCCACAGTATATACTTGTACCACTAGGTCTCTCTGTACTCCTGTACACTCCAGGGCCTTTCAGGGGTAGAAATGAAAGTTACAAAGGTAATTTAAGGAGGCCACAAATGTATGCAGATAGAATATATATTCCAATCACAAACAAGAGAAAATCTGTAGATGCTGGAAATCCAAGCAGCACAACACACACACAAAACATCAACTGTACTTTTTCCAGAGATGCTGCCTGGCCTGCTGAGTTTCCCCAGCGTTTTGTGTGTGTTGCTCAGACAGAATACGTAATTGGACAAAAGACCTGAAAATGGAACAGAAAATGGGAAAATGAGATACTTGGTAAATGCAATACCATAATCAGTGATAAGATCTCCTTGTCGCTGACAATCAACACAGGAACACCTCAAGTATGTATGCTTAGCCCACTGCTCTGATCTCTCAATATTCATGACAGTGTGGTGAAGCAAGCATCATCTAAAATCAGGGATAATGCCACTGTTGTTGGTAAACATAGAAACATAGAAAATAGGTGCAGGAGTAGCCCATTTGGCCCTTCGAGCCTGCACCGCCATTCAGTACGATCATGGCTGATCATCCAACTCAGAACCCTGTACCTGCCTTCTCTCCATACCCCATGATCCCTTTAGCCACAAGGGCCATATCTAACTCCCTCTTAAATTTAGCCAATGAACTGGCCTCAACTGTTTCCTGTGGCAGAGAATTCCACAGATTCACCACTCTCTGTGTGAAGAAGTTTTTCCTCATCTCAGTCCTAAAAGGCTTCCCCTTTATCCTCAAACTGTGACCCCTCGTTCTGGACTTCTCCAACATAGGGAACAATCTTCCTGCATCTAGCCTGTCCAATCCCTTTAGAATTTTATATGTTTCAATCAGATCCCCGCTCAATCTTCTAAATCCCACAGAGTATAAGCCTAGTCGATCCAGTCTTTCATCATATAGAAGTCCTGCCATCCCAGGAATCAATCTGGTGAACCTTCTTTGTACTCCCTCTATGGCAAGAATGTCTTTCATCGGATTCGGGGACCAAAACTGCACACAATACGCCAGGTGTGGTCTCACCAAGGCCTTGTACAACTGCAGTAGTACCTCCCTGCTCCTGTACTCGAATCCTCTTGCTATGAGTGCCAGCATACCATTCGCCTTCTTCACCGCCTGCTGTACCTGCAACTCAGATAGCAATGAGGAAGCATATGGGTGTAAAAAAGATAGCCTGGTTGAGTGGCGTTACAACAGCAAACTCACATTCAACGTCAGCAAAACCAAGGAATAGACTGTAGACTTCATGATGGGGGAAGACTGGGAAAAATACACCTGTCCTCAAAGGAGTCAGTGGTGGAAAAGTTGAGCAGCTTTAAGAACCTGGGTGTCAACATTCCGGGGAATCTAGCCTGGGCCCAACACATTGATGCAATTATAAAGAAGGCACGCTAGCAGCACTTCATAAGAAGTTTCAGGTTTCTATGGTATTCTTCAGATGGAGAACATTCTGTCTGGTTACATCACAACCTGATATGGAGGCTCCAATTCACAGGATCACAAGAGACTGCAGATGGTTGTAGACTCAGCCAGCCCAATCACGGGCACAACCCTCCCCAACACTGAGGACATCTTCAGGTAGGTAATATCTGTTGATAAGGGCCCTCGCCATCTAGGACATGTCCTCTTCTCATTATTACCATCAGGGAAGAAGTCTGGGAGGGTAAAGACCCACACCCAATGATTCAGAAAGGAATGTCCCTTTCTTTATTAGATTTCTGAACTGCCTATGAACCCATGAATATTACCTTATTATTCACTTTTTGTGCATTATTTATTTATTTTGTAATTTAATGTAATTTTATGTCGTACTGTACCGCTGCTGAAAACAGCAAATTTAATGTCATATAAGACAGTGGTAATAAAGCTCATTCTGGTTTTGATTGTTCATTTGAACATGACAACTAAGGAGCAAAGCATATCATTTAAATTGTGTGAGATGGCAGAATTCTGAGTGGCAGAGAAATCTGGGTGTCTAAGGGCCTGACTCACAAAAGTCTTGTGTTCTAGTTTAATTGATTAGGAAAGCTAACAGAATGTAATTGTTTATGAAATAGAAGAGAAAAATAAGGAGATATTGCTTCGGTTACATAGGGCATTAATTAAATTCACATGTATTGGGTTCTTTATTTAAGGAGGGATGGAAACAGTACAGAGAAGATATACTAAATCAACACTTGGAATGGGTGGAATGCTTTAGGAGGAAAACATAGTGAGGCAATACATAAAGTTTAGAAGAATGAAAAGTAACTTGATTGAAGCACATCAGTTTTGATAGCGTGGATGGGGAAAAAATGTGAGTGAGTCCAGAATAGAGATCTCTATTTTAAAATGAGAAGTCATATATTTAGTATAAAATGGATTCTGTTTTCTGTTGAATGATCATGAGTCTTTGGGGTTCTCCACTAAGAAGTTTTGTGGCTGAATATTTTTGTAGTTGAGATATATAATTCCTTGTTACCCATGGGCCAGAAGGCCACTTTGTGTTGATGAGAATGTGGAGTTGAGGTACAATCTGATGAGTCACAATCTTATTAAATGGTAGAGCAGTTTCAAGGAACTGAATGCCCTATTCCTAAGTCATATGTTCCTATATAAGGAACAAGCGAAAAGATTTATGAGTGAGATTTTTAGGATATGTTGAATGGAAGGTATTTAGTGAGGATGACTGAGTGGAAGATATCATGTCACAAAAGAATGAAAACTTTGTAAGGCAATGTTAAACAGATGCACATGAGTACAAGCATAGCTTAAAGTGTTGAATGATTATTGGTGGTGTCTTGGGGCTGCTTGTGTGCAACTGCACACTCATGTCCAGTCATATACTTGTGAGAGCTCCTGAATATTAGGTTGATGACATTGATGACATGGAAAGTTAGTGGCCAAATTGACAGCCCAAATGAATAATAAGGCAGCATTTTCAGACCTCCCTCTCTCTGAGGTTGCAGTCTGAGTACCATATCAATTAGAGCATTGTTGAAATTATCCCCCTTCATAATACTTAAAAGCTTGAATTGGAGGAATAAGGACAGAAGCTCATCTGAAAATGCATGCGTTAAATGAAAGATATAGTACTAGCTGCTCAGTTCCAAGCAACGTCCAGACTCTATGTAAATGTCAAATTGACATAAAACTCACTTCATTAACCCAATTTATAATTCAATTGTACAAATCAAAGTATTATTGCTGTGATGGATTCAGTACTACATTATAATTCTGATATCTAAATTCTCCTGCCAAATTTCATGATCTAACCAAAGACTTCACATACATATGTGCTCTGCAATGGTTGTATATTCCCTTCTGAGGCTCAGAAGGGAAGGGGGGAGAAGAGGAATGCAGTAGTTATAGGGGATTCTATAATTAGAGGAGCAGGTGGCAGATTCTGTGGACATGAAAGAGGCACCCTGATGGTATGTTGTCTGTCAGGTGCCAGCGTCAGGGATGTCTGTGGATTTGGCCCACAGCCCTAAAGGAGGAGGGTGAACAGCTGGAAATCATGGTACACACATATTGGTACCAATGACACAAGTAGGAAAAGGGAGGAGGTTCAGAAGGAGAATATCGGGAATTAGGTAGAAAGCTGAAAGCAGAACCTCTGGGGTAGTAATGGCTGGATTGCTGCCTGGGTCATGCACCAGCGAGGATAAGAATAGGATGATTTGGCAGATGACTGAAGAGTAAGTGCAGGCAGCAGGATTTCAGATTTCTGGATCATTGGAATCTCTTCTAAGGAAGGTATGACCTGTACAAAAAGGACTGATTACACTTCAATGCAAAGGGGACCAATATCCTTGCATGCAGGTTTGCTAGAGCTGTTGGGAAGGGTTTAAGCTAATGTGGCAAGGGAATGGGAGCCAGAATGATAAGGCTAAGGATGGGGCAGTCGGTATGCAACAAGGTGCAGCATGTAGTGAGACTATGAGAAATGACAGGCAGATGATAGGGCAAAAGTGCAGTGGGATGAGTTCAAGTGAAATAAGGGGCCAAAATCAAAAAGCATGATGAATATAGGAGCAACGATGTTATATTTAAATGCACACAGTACAGGGAATAAGGTAGATGATCTTCTAGTGCAGGTATGATGTTGTGGGCATCGCTGAGTTGTGGCTGGAAGAAGATCATAGTTGGGAGCTCAATATCCAAGAATACACATTGTATCAAAAGGATAGGCAGGTAAGCAGAGGAATTGAGTGACTCTTTAGGTAAAAAAAAAGAAATCAAATCCTTAGAAAAAGGTGACATAGGATTGGAAGATGCAGAATCCTTGTGGGTAAAGTTAAGAAACTGGAAGGGTAGAAAGACTCTGATGGGAGTTATACATGGGCCTCCTAACAGTAGTCAGGAAGTGAACTACAGATTAGAACAGGAAATAGAAAAGGCCTGTAAAAGGGCAATATTGCAATAGTCATTGGGGAGTTCAGTATGCAGGTTGATTGGGAAAATGCTGGATTTCAAGAGAGGGAATTTAAAGAATGCCTACAAGATGACTTCTTAGAGCAGCTTGTGGTTGAGCCCAGTAAGGGAACAGCAATTCTGGGTGGGGATATTATTTAATGTCCCAAACATAATTAGGGAGCTTATGGCCCTTTGGAGGCAGTGATCTTAATATGATTTCATTCACACTGCAGTTTGAGAAGGAGAAGGTAACATCAGATGTATCAGTATTAAAGTGGAGTAAAGAGAATCACAGAGGTATTAAAGAGAGCAGTTGGCCATGGTTGATGGGAAGGGGACACTAGCAGAGACCACAGCAGGACAGCAATAGCTGGAGTTCCAGGGAGCAATTTGGAAGGTGCAGAAACGATACATCCCAAAGGTGAAATATTCAAAAAGGAGGATGAGGTAACTACGGCTGACAAGGGAAGTCAAGTACAGCATAAAAACGAAAGAGAGTGTATATTGTGACAAGAATACACATAGATTAAGATGTAGCTGTCCTGGGCTGGCACCAGTGGAATCAGCAGTTGGTCTGCCACCTGTCTTCAGGAGAGAGAGAGATAAGGAAAACAATGCAGCAGCATTTGGAGATGTTAATGAAGGAAGGAGAGCTGTCAAGAGCGGCTCCCCCTTTTGAACCCTGAACTGTTTGAAGTGATGGACAGGCGATACCCCAGCAGGGGGATAAAAAGGGACAGGTTCGCTAAGGCAACACACACACGACACCCGAGGTAACAAGACCCTGGAAACGGTGCGTCTCTCACAAGTCGGTGGGAAGTACCGGGCCATAAATGCACAGGGTGGAAAGGCACGATCGGCGGGAACCTGGTGTGTGTCCACCCTTGCCTGGGTGCCAGGTTCAGTGCAGGGAAACGATCGTATCTGGAAACAGAGGGGTCATGGTCGGTGACCTCAGATGACATCACGAAGGACTCGCCCGAAAGCTGACTGCGAAGGTCTGTCTGGAAGCCTTCAATATTCATTCGTTTTGCTCTCTCTCTCTTTCCCCCCACTGTCCATCGCCACGGCAGCGATTACGGCGAACTGAACTGAACTAAATTGAACTGAACTTTGCATCACTTTGAAACTGGTCATTTACCCCTAGACAACGATAGAGCTTGATTGATCCTGTTATCTTAATTCTGTGTACATGTGTGTTTATCATTGCTAACTGTTGCATTTATTATCCTTTTGAGTAGAGTACTGTGTTGCTTGTTTCTTTAATAAAACTTACTTAGTTCTAGTAATCCAGACTCCAACTGAGTGATCCATTTCTGCTGGTTTGGCAACCCAGTTACGGGGTACATAATAATATAATAGAGCAAACATTGGTGGGGAGGTAGAAGATTGTGAAGCTCTTAAAAAAAACAACAGAAGGCAACTAAAAACACCCTAAAGAAAGGAAAGATGAAATATAAAGGTAAGCCAGCCAATAATATAAAAGAGAATGTAAACGTTTTTCCAAGATATTTAAAGAGAGACAAGAGTGGATATCAGATTGTTGGAAAATGAAACTGGAGAGGTAGTAATGGCAGACAAGCTTAACAGGTATTTTGCACCAGTCTTCACTGTGGAAGGCACTAGCAGAATGCCAGGAATGTGAGAGTGTCATTGCTATTACTAATGAATAGGTGCTTGGGAAACTGAAATATCTGAAGGTGGGTAAGTCACCTGAACCAGATGGACTACACACCAGGGTTTGGAAAAAGGTAGCTGAAGAGATTGTGGAGGCATTAGTGATGATCTTTCAAGAATCACTAGATTCTGCAATGGTTCTGGAGGACTAGAAAATTGCAAATATCATTTCACTCTTAAAGAAGGGAAGGAGGCACATCAATGGTGGAAAGATGCTTCGAGTCTATTATTAAGGATAAGGTTTTGGGGTATGAAGGCACATGACAAAATAGGCCAAAGTTAGTGTGGTTTGTTTAAAGGGAAAGTTTATCTGACAAATCTGTTGGAATTCTTTCGGAAATAACAGGCAGAATTGACAAAAGAGAGTCAGTTGCTGTCACTTACTTGGATTTTCAGAAGACCTTCAAACAAGGTGCCACATATAATACTGTGGGACAAAATAAGAGCCCAGGGTACTATAGGAAAAATACTAGCATGGATAGAAGATTGACTGACTGGCAGGACGCAAAAAGTGGAAATAAAGAGGGCCTTTTCTGGTCGGCAGCCGGTGATGTGATATGGCACAGTGGTTGGTGTTGGGACTGCCTTTCATATTAAATGTTAATGATTTGAACGAAGGAAGTAAACAGTCAATGTTTCAGGCTGAGACCCTTCGTCAGGAACATCGACTCGACCCAAAATGCCTACTTTTCCTCTTTTCCATAGATTCCGCCTAGCCTGCTGAGATCCTCCAGCATTTTGTGTGAGTTGCTTGGATTTCCAGCATCTGCAGATTTTATCTTGTTTTTGGATAAAGGAATTGATAGCTTTGTGGCCAGGGTTACAGATGATACAAAGATAGGCAGAGAGGCAGGTAGTGCTGAGAAAGCAGGATGTCGGCAGAAGGACTTAGACAGATTTGGAGAGTGGACAATGAAGTGGCAGATGGAATATAGTGTAAGGAAGTGCATGGTCAAGCACTTTAGTAGAAGGAATAGAAATGTAGACTATTTTCTAAATGGGGAGAAAATTAGAGGTGCAAAGAGACTTGGGGAGTTTTTGTGCAGAATTCCCTAAAGGTTAACTTGCAGGTTGATTCGATGGTAAGAAAAGCAAACTCAATGTTAGCCATCATTTTGAGAAGAGAAGAATATTAAAAGAAGGATATAATGCTGAGGCTTTGTAAGGCACTGGTCAGACCACACTTGGAGCATTGTGAGTAGTTTTGGCCACTTTATCTCAGAAAGGATGTGCTGGCATTGGAGAGGGGCCAGAGAGGGTAATGAGAATTGTCCTAGGAATGAAAGGGTTAACATATTAGGAGTATTTGGTGGCTCTGGGTCTGTATTCACTGAAGTTTAGAAGAGCGATGGAAGATCTCTTTGAAACTTATCGTATAATGAAAGGCCTGGATAGACTGGATGTAGAGGGTATGTTTCCTATCATAGGAGAGTCTAGGACCAGAGGGGAAGAGGGGGGTGAATCTTTGGAATTTATTAACACAGAATTCTGTGCAGGCCAAGTCATTGCATACATTTAAGGCAGAGGTTAATCAGGATGTCAAAGGTTACAGGGAGAAGGCAGCAGAAAGGGGTTGAGAGGGCTAATATATCATCCATGAAGGAATGGTTGAGCCGACCCAATGGGTCAAGTAGCCAACTTCTGCTCTTATGCCATAGAGTCTTACATTGTGATCAGAATTTATGAAGTGTTCAGATGAGCATTAAATCAGTTAGGTATAGAAGGCTATGGGCCAAGTACTGAAAGATGGGATTAATATGGATCAGGTCATATTGGTCAGTATGGACATGCTGGGCTAACTGGCTTGTTTCCATGTTGTGTGACTCTATGATGCTGGGTGGTAATTATACAGCCTCAATGTCCACTAGAATTAAGCAATCCAATACATAGTGTGTGTGAAACCTAGGGAATTTACATTACTTGCTATATATAATAAAATTTACTTATTTTCTAACTAATTTAAACTTTAGAGCTAGAATTTTCCGAATATAAAGAATAGAATTATAGAACCATGCAGCACAAGACTATTCATCCCATTGTGCCTCACCAGTTATCCATGAGGCCCACAGCACTCCTTCTCTCTACAGCCCAGCTCCTCTGAGCAGGCATATAGTCTTTTCTAGAAAGTTAGCATTGAATTTACTTCCACTATACCAGCAGGCAGGGCATACCAGCTCCCAACCCATACTGCAAAAATAAATCCTCTTCTTCCCCGCGGTATTTTTGGCAATAATCTTCAAATCTGCTAACTGACCTCCCTGCCAGTGAAAACATTTTCTCTTTTTACACCCTGTCAAAACCATTCACAATTTCAACCACTCTTTTAAAACTTCTGTGATTCTTCTTCACTTGAATACTGACAAACAAAGCTTCTCTGGTTTTTACACTTTACAGGAGTCCCTCAACCATAGTATTTGTGTGTATCTCCTCTCCTAACCACTATCTTACCACTCCATCCCACATTACCACTGTTTAGTAAGTTATACTGGTTCAGTCTTCTCACCCGAAGTCACGGTCGACAATTCCACATACAATTATTTGCCCTGGATACAAACAGCCTACCTGAGTGCCCTGTAGCACTGCAAATTATATAGGAACTCACAGCCCAGAGAGGAGACTTGCCTCTAACAGCCACCAGCAGACTTAGTGGAAGCAGGTGGAGCTGTTGCTGATGGTAAAAATTATAAATTACTTTATAAGTTTTCAAATGTCTCTTTACTTAACATCCACTAAAATGGGAATAGATATATAAAATAGCTTAATAAAACCACAGCAAATATAATTAATGTGAAACAATATAAGGGAGAAAAAGTAAGTTACTCTCCCCTTTCCTTCCTGTGTGCCCCAAAATTCCTACTGAAATGAAGGAGTCATGTATATGATTTTGTAGGTGACAGTGATGGTCCAAGTTGAATCCTCACCACCTGCACTGTCTGTGTGCAGCCTGTACCTTCTCCCTGTGATTACATAGTGATAGTGTGCTCCAGTTTCTTCCCACATCCCAAAGGTGTGAAGGCTAGTAAGATGGACACTGTAAATTACTTGCAGTGTGTAGGTGAGTGGTAGAATTGGGCTAGTGAGTGGAGGGTGAAAGCTGAGCAGAATGTAGATAGATTAAAAACAAAGGGATTAATGTAACTAGGTGGTTGATGGTGAGTGGGATTCAAAGAGTCAAAGGATCTGTGTCCATTCTCTACGAATATGAAACGCCATGTGAAAAATGAAAAATCCACAAGTTAGTAGTTCGAGAAAGAAACTTTGCTCAGCACATCTAGTCCTCTCTTCCAGGTTCCATTGCGTGCCCAGCAGTGAAGCAAAATGCTCTAAGGATTCAACAATGTTTTATTGAGAGTTCCATGGTCTATCTGTGAAGAGCCATTGAACAGACGGCTTTGTCTGAGTGCCTTGTGTTTCATGTGTACCTCTGTAGATGCAACAATGGACTTCACTTGAGACTGAGCACCAACTGAGCACGGACACGTTGCAATGCTATACTGGCTGAATTTAGTTGAGGAGGAAGAAGCTGCAGCAGGATTGCACCCTGTGGAATAGGTTTTAGGTAGCATCTACACGAATGGGTAGAAATGGGCACCCTGTAGAATGGGTTTTAGGTAGTATCTACACGAATGGGTAAAAACGGGCACCCTGTAGAATGGGTTTTAGGTAGTATCTACACAAATGGGTAGAAATGGGCACCCTGTAGAATGGGTTTTAGGTAGTATCTACATGAAATGGGTAGAAATGGGCACCTTGTAGAATGGGTTTTAGGTAGTATCTACACAAATGGGTAGAAATGGGCACCCTGTAGAATGGGTTTTAGGTAGTATCTACATGAAATGGGTAGAAATGGGCATCCTGTGGAATAGGTTTTAGGTAGTATCTACATGAAATGGGTAGAAATGGGCACCTTGTAGAATAGGTTTTAGATAGTATCTACACAAATGGGTAGAAATGGGCACCCTGTAGAATGGGTTTTAGGTAGTATCTACATGAAATGGGTAGAAATGGGCATCCTGTGGAATAGGTTTTAGGTAGTATCTACACGAATGGGTAGAAATGGGCACCTTGTAGAATAGGTTTTAGGTAGTATCTACACGAGGCACTGTCTCAGGAAGGCAACATCCATCATCAATGATCCCCACCATCAGGACTAGGCCATCTTCTTACAATTACCATTGGACAGAAAGTACAGAATCCTAGGGACCACATCACCATGGGTCAAGAAGAGCTATTTCCCTTAAACCATTCAACTCTTAAACCAACCTACACTACCCTAATCACTACCTCAGAAAAGCAATACTGGGACCAATTTGACCAGGTTATACTACATTGAATTTTGTTTTTTGTTGTTCAATTTGCATTCTTCCATATAAAATCTATACATAATTTATGTTTAATTAATATTTTCCCTGGTGAATGCTGCTTATACGATATTATGTACCTGTGACACTGTTGTGGGTTTCTCATTGCACCTGTGCATACATACACTGGTGCACATGATAATAAACCTGACTTTAACTTTGAACTCCAAACCCAGAATGTTAGAATTTATCATTGGAAAACAATAATAGAAATTGTCAATGTCAATGTGAATTAATGACAGGGAAATTATGTTTTGATGATGTACAAGTGACCCTCATATTACAGAGGTTGCGATATTAAAAAATGGTTCATGTCACAATTTTCCTAATACAAAATTGTAACTTCAAAGTTCTAAGTAAATTTATTATCAATGTATGTATATCCTGCCCTCGCTCAAGAATTTTCCCATTTTCTTAAGCTAGCTAGATAGATAACTCCAGTGCTGGTGTAGTTGTAGGTTGAAGGTGCTTTTATTATTCACTAATGCATTACAGTACGCAAAGAGCGTCTGAAAAAAGCAGTACTTCTCGGCGTACTAATAAAAGGTAGATTCAAGCAGTGATCATAACTCTCACAACATTCAACAAATTGCTTCTAACAGACTGAAATGTACAAATGATATCAAATGGCTACCCTGATGACGAAAGGGAATTGCGTAATGACACGATAATGAGCAATCAACAGCTGTGAACTTACAATTAGTGAGATCCCGGTAATTAGAGATAACATAACAATCCAGATCAGGTAAAACAAAACAATGTATATGCTACCATATCCTACCTTGAGATTTATTTTCTGGCAAGCATTCATAGTAGAACAAAGAAATACAATAGAATTAATGAAAAACTAAATGCTAAGACTGACAGACAACTAATGGACAAAGGAATGCAAGCTGTGCAAATACTAAAAGATACCATGTAACCATATAACCTTATAACAATTACAGCACAGAAACAGGTCATCACAGCCCCTCTAGTCTGTGCTGAACTCTTACTCTCTCCTAGACCCACAGACCTGCACTCAGCCCATAACCCTCCATTCCTTTCCTGTCCATATAGCTATCCAATTTAACTTTAAATGACAACATCAAACCTGCCTCAACCACTTCTGCTGGAAGCTTGTTCCAGACAGCTACCACTCTCTGAGTAAAGAAGTTCCCCCTCATGTTACCCCTGAGCTTTTGCCCCTTAACTCTCAACTTATGTTCTCTTGTTTGAATCTCCCCCACTCTCAATGGAAAAAGCCTATCCACATCAACTTTATCTATCCCCCTCATAATTTTAAATACCTCTATCAAGTACCCCCTCAACCTTTCCCCTCCAAAGAATAAAGACCCAACTTGTTCAACCTTTCTCTGTAACTTAGGTGAAGAAACCCAGGTAACATTCAAGTAAATCTTCTCTGTACTCTCTTTATTTTGTTGACATCTTTCCTATAGTTTGGTGACCAGAACTGCACACAATACTCCAAATTTGGCCTCACCAATGCTTTGTATAATTTCAACATTACATCCCAACTCCTATACTCAATGCTCTGAATTATAAAGGCCAGCATATCAAATGCTTTCTTCACCCCCCTATCCGCATGAGATTCCACCTTCAGGGAACTATGCACCATTATTCCTAGATCCCTCTGTTCTACTGCATTCTTCTGTGTCCTACCATTTACCATGTATGTCCTATTTTGATTAGCCCTACCAAAATATAGCAGCTCACATTTATCAGCATTAAACTCCATCTGCCACCTTTCATCCCACTCTTCAAAGTGGTCTAAATCTCTCTGCAAGCTTTGAAAACCTACTCCATTATCCACAACTCGACCTATTTTAGTATCATCTGCATACTTACTAATCCAATTTACTACCCCATCATCCAGATCATTAATATATATGACAAACAAGATTTGACCCAATACAGATACCTGAGGCACACCACTAGGCACCGGCCTCCAATCTGACAAACAGTTATCCACCACCACTCTCTGGTGTCTCCCATCCAGCCACTGCTGAATCCATTTTACTACTTCAGTATTAATACCTAACGATTGAATCTTCTTAACTAACCATCCATGTGGAACCTTGTTAAAGGCCTTACTGAAGTCCATATAGACAACATCCACTGCTTTACCCTTGTCAATTTTCCTAGTAACCTCTTCAAAAAATTCAATAAGATTTGTCAAACATGAACTTCCACGCATAAATCCATGTTGACTGTTCCTAATCAGACCCTCTCTATCCAGATAATTATATATACCATCTCTAAGAATGCCTTTCATCAAATTACCCATGACTGACATCAAACTCACAGGCCGATAATTGCTAGGTTTACTCTTAGAACCCTTTTTAAACAATGGAACAACATGAGCAATGTGCCAATCCTCCGACACCATCCCTGTTTCTAATGACATTTGAAATATCTCTGTCAGAGCCCCTGCTATTTCCACATTAACTTCCCTCAAGGTCCTAGGGAATATCTTGTCCGGACCCGGAGACTTATCCACTTTTATATTCCTTAAAAGCGCCAGTTCTTCCTCTTCTTTAATCGTCATAGTTTCCATAACTACCCTACTTGTTTCCCTTACCTTACAGAATTCAATATCCTTCTCCTTAGTGAATACCAAAGGAAAGAAATTGTTCAAAATCTCCCCCATCTCTTTTTGCTCCGCACATAGCTGTCCAGTCTGATTCTCTAAGGGACCAATTTTATCCCTTACTGTCTTTTTGCTATTAATATAACTGTAGAAACCCTTTGGATTTATTTACACCTTACTTGCCAAAGCAACCTCATATCTTCTTTTAGCTTTTCTAATTTCTTTCTTAAGATTCTTTTTACGTTCTTTATATTCCTCAAGCACCTCATTTACTCCAAGCTGCCTATACTTATTGTAGATCTCTCTCTTTTTCTGAACCAAGTTTCCAATATCCCTTGAAAACCATGGCTCTCTCAAACTTTTAACCTTTCCTTTCAACCTAACAGGAACATAAAGATTCTGTGTCCTCAAAATTTCACCTTTAAATGACTTCCATTTCTCTATTACATCCTTCCCATAAAACAAATTGTCCCAATCCACTCCTTCTAAGTCTTTCTGCATTTCCTCAAAGTTAGCCCTTCTCCATTCAAAAATCTCAACCCTGAGTCCAGTCCTATCCTTCTCCATAATTTTTCATGGTCCGGTCCGTGAAATCTGTATTCCGGTTCACAGTCCGGTCCGTTGACTCAGGACTCCGGGTCTTCCAGCTGTCCCTTGTTTTAGTTGAGTTAATCATAGGCACCTGATTCCCATCTTGGGGCTTGGAATATAAGTGGCCTTGGCGCGAGTGTGAGCTGCTGGTTTGTCTTGCCAAGATTTTGTGAGAGCAATCTACCAGTGGAAGGCTGGGTTGGCCACTTGTCATCTTTGGGCCGTGTTGGAGAACCATCGCTTCATGGAGCCTTGCTGTCAGTAGTCGGAACTGTCATTGTAGTATGGATTTGGCTGTTTCCCAGGCCATCTGAGTGGCTGCCAGCCACTCTGAGCTAGGTAGGGATCCGGATGTTTCTGTAGCCAGCCAAGGTTGCTGGCTGTAACTGTGACTCGGAGCAACCCCAATGTGGAGATGGAACTATCTGTTGTTCTTCGGTGTTTGGCTCTTCTTGTCCTTGCCTCCGTGGGTTAAGTCAGGCCATTCTGCCATTGCCCTGCAGGGGGATCTGTCTTGTCTTTGCCTTTGTCGGGTAAGTCAGGCTGTTCTGCTGTTACCCAATGGAGGGATGTTAGATTATGAAGACACGTAATCCTCTTTTATTGTCATTTAGTAATGCATGCATTAAGAAATGGTACAATATTTCCTCTGGTGCGATATCACCTTGGTGTGAGATAAAGTTGAGTCCCAGCTTGTCTAAGGATAAATCCCAGCTCTATGTCTATGTACTGTCCAGTCTCATGTTAGTGTTGTATTAAAGATGAGTTCTGGCTTTTCAAAGGATAAGTCCCAGCTGTATGTTGATGTTCAGTTCCCAGTCTGTCTTTGAGCTCCAACCTCTGAGTTATCAGCCTCTGCATTCCAAGACCCAATACCCCGGCCTTAAGCCTTAAGCCTCAAGCCTCAAGATTCTAGACCCCAGCCTCAAGCCTCAAGACCCCAAGCCTATCTCCAAGCTCAAGCCTCAAGGCCCCAGCCTCCAGTCCTGCAATCATGTTATGTCCTTGCCTGGCTCAGAGCCCACGCCCAGGCTCCTAGTGCATAGTTCCTTGTCCAGGATCCCTGTCTTGTCAATGTCCTAGCTCAAGTCTGTGTTCTTGTCCCTGCTCCTTGTCTGTATCCTGTCATGTCCCTACTCTAGTCAAGCCCTGTTCCTTGTACTTCAGTGTCTGTTTCTTGCATTTGGGTCCGCTACCAGCGCCCCCATTGTGATATAATTATAATGAAACTAGTGGCATTGTGATCACTGGACCCGAAGTGCTCCCTAACACATATCTCTGTCACCTGACCTATCCCATTCCTTCAGAGGAGATCCAACACTGCCCCTTCTCTAGTTGGTACCTCTATGTATTGCTGCAAAAAAACTGTCTTGCACATATTTTACAAACTCTAAACCATCCAGCCCTTTTACAGAATGGGTTTCCCAGTCTATGTGTGGAAAATTAAAATCTCCCACAATCACAACCTTGTGCTTACTGCTATCTGCTTACAAATTTGCTCCTCCAATTCTCGCTCCCTATAATACACCCCTATAAGCATTACTACACCTTTCCCATTCCTCAATTCCACCCAAATAGCCTCCCTAGATGAGTCCTCTAATCTATCCTGCCAAAGCACTGCTGTAATATTTTCTCTGACAAGCAATGCAACTCTTGCCCCTCCAATTCTATCACACCTGAAGCACGAAATCCAGGAATATTTAGTTGCCAATCACACCCCTCCTGCAACCATGTTTCACTAATAGATACAACATTATATTTCCAGGTATCAATCCATGCTCTAAGCTCATCCACCATTCTTACAATGCTCCTAGCATTAAAATAGATGCATCTAAGAAACTCCCCACCTCTTACTCTCTGTTTATCCCTAATGGTGCAAACAACTTTGTTATCTTTTTCTTCCTCCCCCCCCCCCCCACACCTTCAGTCTGAGTGCTCCTGTTCTCTGTCCCCTGTCTATCCTCCCTCACACAGTCTACTAGCTTTCTCTATTTGTAAACTAACCTCCTCTCTCATCGTCTCTTCAATTTGATTCCCACCCCCCAACCATTCTAGTTTAAAGTCTCCCCAGTAGCCTTCGCAAATCTCCCCGCCAGGATATTGGTTCCCCCTAGGATTCAAGTGCAACCTGTCCTTTTTGTACGGGTCACACCTGCGCCAAAAGAGGTCCCAATGATCCAGAAACTTGAATCCCTGCCCCCTGCTCCAGTTCCTCATCCACGCATTTATCCTCCACCTCATTCCATTCTTACTCTCACTGTCGCGTGGCACAGGCAGTAATCCTGAGATTACTACCTTTGCGGTCCTTCTTCTCAACTCCCTTCCTAAATCCCTATATTCTCCTTTCAGGACCTCTTCCCTTTTCCTACCTATACAAATAATAATGTAGCACTCTTGGGGGGAGTGGGATCATTGTTGGCAGCATTTCTAGTGGCCAGTGCTATTTAATGTTCTTGTTTTAAAATACTGGGGTGTTCAAGTTCATTTATTGTTACATTTTAGCTTGGGTTATACAGATATTTGCATGTGTGTTTGTGGGTCACACTGACTGAGGGATCACCACCTCCCCTGACTGTACGTGATTGAGGGGGTTCTCTTCCTCGGTCTTAGTTCCTGGTCTGTTTTTGTACTTGTCGCAATAAAACCAGCAGTTGAGCTAAACGAGCTTCCCTCGTCTGTCATCATGGTCCAAATGCTCGCCATGATAATAATAAATAAATAATACTTCTGCACATGCACCAAGAAAACTAAGTTCAAACATCATTGTTTTAATTGTTTTTTCAAATAAGTTTCAATAAAAGTGATTATTTTATTCCATACCTAGACTTTTTGGTAGTGATACATGAATTCCGTAAGAGGAAGTTCCCATTTCATCAACTCCCTTAATGCATGGATTGCCTATATCTAGTAGAACAACAAAGCAATTGAGGTGGTGCATTTGAACTTTCACAAAGCTTTCAATGTAGTAGTTTATTCAACAAAATTAGGCTATGTAACATAGCAAGTTAACTGGGGATAGATGAATGAGAAGACAGAGTAAGAATAATGGGGTGGTTTTTTGTTAAGGAAGCTGTAACCAGTGGGGCTGGAGCCCAGCTGCTCAGTCTGTATCAGTAAATTGCCTGAGGGATGAGGTGTAGTTGATGATACAAAGCCAGGTAGTAGAGAGTGCTGTCACAAGGATTCAAGAAGGCTCAAGAAGACAGAGTGAATGTAGCATGAATGGATAAGGAAATGACCAATAAAACATAACATGCAAAATAGTTTGGATCATCCATTGGAGCTGAGTATGCTAGAACTGGTGGAGTATTGAATGGTGTTGGTTGGCCGAGGGACCTATGGGTCCTGCTACCGGAATCACTGGAAGTTAATATACTGTTTCAGCAGGTAATTAAGAAAGGCAAAATTGTGTTGGCATTGACTCGAGGATCTGAGTAAAAGTATGAAGGCAACTTCCTCCAATTACTTCCAGCTCCAGTAATGCCAGATTTGGAGTCTGTGTACATTGCTGTTCTTCGTTGCTGAGGAAGGTTATGTTCACAACGGAGGAACTTCAGAAAAAAGTTGATTACTATGATAATGGTTTTGTTGTGAATGAGGGAAGATTAAGCAGATTGAGCAGATATTCTCTGGATTTCAAAGGAATGAAAGGCAGTATTGTTAAATGAACAAGTTTCTTTAGACATGTGCCAGGGTAAGATTGATTTTATTTCCATATGCTTAAGTACATGCATGCACAAGTATAATGAAAGTAAAGAGAGTAGGTGCAGTGTCCATGTTTTCACTGCTTACCAATGTCTTGAGAAGTACATTTATTATTACAGCATGTATGTAGTATGCAACCCTGAGATTCATCACCTCACAGACAGCCACACAACAAAGAAAACCATGGAACCCATTCAAAGGGAAACATCAGCCCCTCTCCTACGCACAAAAAACAAACCGCACAAAGGGCAACAGAAAGGAATGAGTGAAAGCACAGAATATAAAACACAGAAATGAAAGAGTTTGACTTCAGTTCAGCTCAGGGTTCATTTTCTGCAAGCTGCCTGGATTCAAAATCACCCAAAAATAGCAACAGAAGAGGAAATTACCTGAAACCAGAAAACACATCATAATGTGAACTACAGTCCAATCCACAAACTGCATCAATTAAACCTTGCTCCAGCACCCTCCTCTGACAGCATTAAGGAAGAGAGCGATCTCTCGACGCTGTTGGAGGATGGTGCCAGAGTAGCCACCGTCTCTGACAGCAGTGAATGAGAGACCGGTAGACAGCACTGGACACTCGTTCGCCGTCCACACCTGCCTCAATGTTCTCAGCCTTCCTCCATGGGTTTAATTGGCAAGATCAGCGAGAAATGGAGTCAATCATAGGCTCACGCCCCCTTTCCAGGCTTCTATGCGTCGAGGAGGCTGTTCACCTCCCAGAACCTTCTCAGAGACAGCAAAGGACAGAGATCAGAAGACATTTCTTCAGCGAGAGATATGAGGGTAAGCAGGGTACACCGGATTAAAGGACACAGTGGCAAAAGATCAGCGATGATCTTATTGAATGTCAGAGCAGAGGTGAGGGTTTGAATGTTCTACTTCTGCTTCGCTTTCCTGTATTCTTGTATTATGAAATCAATAAAGATGAAAACTAATTTTGTCTGTAAAGATATCAATAATGATGGCTCTAACTTCAGGCAGCAAGCATCTTAATGTCACTAGCCTGGGGGTAGATATTAAACTGTTCTTTACCTCTGTCCACAATGTGTGCATGAATGTTCCCCATCATGGAATAATCTGCTGACATTGGTGATAAAATATCAGAGGACTAACAACATTTCATCAGCTGCAGCCCATTCAGTCAGTAGGATAGATCTCTAGTGCGGTGGTTAGCAGAACTAGAGTTCATCAGTCAGAGTTCAACTCCTGTAAGGAGTTTGTACACACAAAATAATCTGCAGATGCTGTTGTCAAAGGAACACTCACAATGCGCTGGAGGAACTCAGCAGGTCAGTCAGCATCAGTTGAAAAGAGTTTGTACATTCTCCCCATGACCGTGTGCATTTCCTCCAGGTGTGCCAATTTCCTCCCACATTCCAAAGGCATGTGGGTAAGGGTAAGTAAGTTCTGGGCATGCTATGTTAGCATTGCAATCATGCCGACACTTAAGGGGTAGCTGCAGCACGTCCTCAGACTGTGTTGGTCATTGGCACCAGCAACTGTATGTTTTGATGAACATGTAACAAACAAAGCTTATCTTTCAAAATCTTATCTAATCTTTAAACTTCTGCAATGTATAAATAAAATAGTGAGTTGCCACCTCAATTAAAAAACTGCATGGATGGGTGTAATAACTTATGACTTGGTAACTCTCTGCTTTGGGCACAATCAGCAACATGGCACATATTGTACCCGAGATTGTCTTTGTTTTTCTGAGGGAAGTGATGGTTCAAGATTCTCCCCAGACTTACAAAATCACAAGCCTGAAATCTCTGTTGAGTGAACACAATTGGGCAAAATTTTGGCATGAAATTATTTACTTTCTTTCTACATTCTAAATCTGGAATCAAAAGATTCTTAGATGGGATTTGATAGGGCATTTAAAATCATGAAGGTTCTAGAAGGAAATTGTTCCCATTGACAGAATGGTCAACATAGAACATAGAACATAGAATAGTACAGCACAGTACAGGCCCTTTGGCCCAAAATGTTGTGCTGACCTTCAAACCCAGCCTCCCGTATAAGCCCCCACTTTAAATTCCTCCATGTACCTGTCTAGTAGTCTCTTAAACTTCACTAGTGTATCTGCCTCCACCACTGACTCAGGCAGTGCATTCTATGCACCAACCACTCTGGGTTAAAAAAAAAACCTTCCTCTAATATCCCCCTTGAACTTCTCACCCCTTACCTTAAAGCCATGTCCTCTTGTATTGAGCAGTGGTGCCCTGGGGAAGAGGTGCTAGCTATCCACTCTATCTATTCCTCTTATTATCTTGTACACCTCTATCATGTCTCCTCTCATCCCCCTCTCCAAACAGTAAAGCCCCAGCTCCCTTAATCTCTGATCATAATGCATACTCTCTAAACCAGGCAGCATCCTGGTAAATCTCCTCTGTACCCTTTCCAATGCTTCCACATCCTTCCTATAGTGAGGCGACCAGAACTGGACACAATACTCCAAGTGTGGCCTAACCAGAGTTTTATAGAGCTGCATCATTACATTGCGACTCTTAAACTCTATCCCTTGACTTATGAAAGCTAACATCCCATAAGCTTTCTTAACTACCCTATCCACCTGTGAGGCAACTTTCAGGGATCTGTGGACATGTACCCCCAGATCTTTCTGCTCCTCCACACTACCAAGTAACCTGCCATTTACTTTGTACTCTGCCTTGGAGTTTGTCCTTCCAAAGTGTACCACCTCACACTTCTCCGGGTTGTACTCCATCTGCCACTTCTCAGCCCACTTCTGCATCCTATCAATGTCTCTCTGCAATCTTTGACAATCCTCTACACTATCTACAACACCACCAACCTTTGTGTCATCTGCAAACTTGCCAACCCACCCTTCTACCTCCACATCCAGGTCATTAATAAAAATCATGAAAAGTAGAGGTCCCAGAACAGGTCATTGTGGGATACCACTAGTCACAATCCTCCAATCTGAATGTACTCCCTCCACCACGACTCTCTGCCTTCTGCAGGTAAGCCAATTCTGAATCCACCTGGCCAAACTTCCCTGGATCCCATGCCATCTGACTTTCTGAATAAGCCTACCATATGGAACCTTGTTAAATGCCTTACTAAAATCCATATAGATCACATCCACTGCACTACCCTCATCTATATGCCTGGTCACCTCCTCAAAGAACTCTATCGGGCTGGTTAGACATGATCTGCCCTTTACAAAGCCATGCTGACTGTCCCTGATCAGACCATGATTCTCTAAATGCCAAGAGATCCTATCTCTGAGAATCTTTTCCAACAGCTTTCCCACCACAGACGTAAGGCTCACTGGTCTATAATTACTGGGACTATCCCTACTACCTTTTTTGAACAAGGGGACAACATTCGCCTCCCTCCAATCCTCCGGTACCATTCCCGTGGACAACGAAGACATAAAGATCCTAGCCAGAGGCTCAGCAATCTCTTCCCTCACCTCATGGAGCAGCCTGGGGAATATTCCGTCAGGCCCTGGGGACTTATCTGTCCTAATGTATTTTAACAACTCCAACACCTCCTCTCCCTTAATATCAACATGCTCCAGAACATCAACCTGACTCATATTGTCCAAGAAGCAGAAGACATAGATTGAATGTGATTGGTAAACAAATCAAATGTAACATGAGAAAAACGTTAGCCCTCAAACATCCAGCTCCTGAACCAGAGGGGATAACTTCACCCAACTTCACATGCCCCATCACTGAACTGTTCTCACAATGTATGGACTTAGTTTCAAGGACTCTTCATTTCTTGTTCTCGATATTTATTGTTTTATTTATTTATTTAGTAGTAGTGGTAGTAGTAGTATTTCTTAATTTCTCTTTTTTTTTTGTATTTGCACAGTTTGTTGTTCTTTGCACACTGGCTGTCCACCTTGTTGATGTTGTCCTTCGTTGATTCTATTATAGTTGTTGGATTTACTGAGTATGCCTGCTGTAACTGCACCAGTCCAATGAAATAATGCCCACGCAACATACAGATGTCCTTGAAGATTTATTTTTATTTCTCTCTCTCTCTCTCTCTCTCTGTCTCTCTCTCTCTCTCTCTGTCTCTCTCTCTGTCTCTCTGTCTCCAGTAGACACCGTGAAAACTACAAGAAAATAAAGGACATAAAGTTTGAAATATACATCTCTCAAGTCTTTTAAAGTCTCTCAAGTTGGTGTCTGCCGATAAACAGGCCCAAACACATTAGCACATCGGAAGTGTGCACATCAGAAGTGTGCTGAAATCAAATAAATCACTAAAACCTATCACACTGTTCATATAAAGACACCTCAACAACACTATATAAAACAAATTAAGAAAAACAATTACTGTGTGCACCTCTTGGACCACAAGCAGAATGAGGTTATTTTAGGGCCATGTGTTGCCTCCATGTTGGTTCTGACCCATAATGCCACAGTCATGCTTTCATTGAACTCTGGTCATTTGACCTGTTACGCTGTACATTAAATAAACCTTACATAAAATATTTTAAGGTGATACAATAATCATGAACTTATGACAAAAACGTATAAAATAAACATCTCAATGAAACATGTCCCTGAGACAGTTACACCCATAAGAAAATGAAGCTCAGGGTAACAAATATGTACTTTCATAATAAATTTGCTTCCAACTTTGAACATAAGCTGAATGGTTAAAGCCCAGAATGTACTGCTATGGGTTCTACTGAAGACAGATTCAAACTAGCATTCAAGAGAGAGCTGGATACACATTTGAAAGGAAAGAATGTGTAAGGCTATGTAGGTTGATCAGCTGAATCGGCTGAATTGCTTTACGAGGACACCACCAGTGCACTTGCCTCTCTCTGTGCTGAACTATTCTCTGATCTTAAAAAAAAAGACTTTAAATCCAAAACTGAATCATTTACCAAAGTGTGTTTATATTACAGCAACATCCTTCGAGGCCTTAAGTTATCCCAATAGCTAAGCCACAACATGCTGTGCCCACTGAGTGCGGAGTTTGTGGACTCTGGTGAATAGAGATGTCATTTCATTTTAAGTACTTGTTTAATTTTGTTTTACTGTAAGATTTTCTTGAATGCACAGTTTTCATTTGCAGCGGTAAACAAGTAGGTTAAATTGTAAAGCAAGTAACCTGTAATCTTCTCTGTAATTAAGCAAGGGACCAGAACTAGATAATTGAAGAGAACTGACTCAGAACTTGTGGTACCTGGGAATACGTCTGTGGGTTCTGCTGAAGCACACTTTTTAGTGCCTATTGAGTGGAGTGACCATGGAATCTGATGTTGGTTTGTAGGGGATTTTGCTGCATTAACAGCAATGGTGTGGCTTCATATTCAAACAATTGACTGGGTTAAAATAACTAAATGAGTTAAAATAAGACAGGCATGGCAGGGCAAGTGATATGTTGTCACTGTAGGGTGTGAGGGCTGATGGAGATCAATATGACCCATGGCAACTACATTTACAGTATGCATCAGCAGTTTAACATTCAGTCACTGCATTTCATCAGGGAAATGGCATGTTACCTGGCCACTTTGTTCTAAAATGCAGTCATAGACTTTGGATTATGCACTGTAGAACTGGGCAGTTAAGAGGAAGACATGTGGGTGTATCTGAGTAAGGAAGGTCTCGAGATCCATAGGAGGTTCTTCAGCCCTTTCACTCGGTACCCATTTCTTGCCGTCACTTTGCTAGAGGTTGCTGGGTGGATGAGCAGACTGACCACTGCATCTTTAGGGTAGACTGGTCATAATGTGATTGAATTATTGCAATTGAAATTGAATTGCCTCAATCTGCAATCCAAGTAAACTTAGTCATGAATTGGCTTGAATGTATTGATGGTATAGCAATAGACAAGTAAGAAGACATGGACAGAAATGATATAGAATTCACAAAAACTGTATGTCCTTAAATAGAACTATAGAGAAAGAGAAAGACAGGGAAAGAGAGTTTCCAGTAAGATGGTGGTGGGGTCAGATGCAGTGTCTTCTGCGGGGCCAACCAAAGGTGCTATTGTCTTTTTTAAATGTAGTTTTTACGATCACAAGATGCCGCTGGACATGAAAAAGTTAAAAACTGCGGGTCTACCCCATCAGAGAATTGCTCGTTAGTAGAGAAACTGAGGGAGCTGGACCATGGTGCTGCCTGCTACAGAGGGGTGCCGGAATTGGCGCATGAAGGTGGTGTCCAGTCTAACAGTGAGTGATTGTCTCAGTCACCTTTCGTGCGATTGCAAGACCCTGTGGGGCATTGGTAATCTGGAATGCTGCAGGACTGGTATATTGGTGGGACTGACAGCTGAGAAGCACGTGGCCTCCGTCATAGCAAGGACTAGGCTTCCAGCCATGGTGTCACCAGAGGAGAGGCATCAGAGCTGGTGCAGGAGGCAGTGTACTGCGGCATCCATGCTGGTGTCAGTGCTGCTCTCCAGTAATTGCTCAGTGGAAAGCTATGTCTCAAGCCATGGTGTTGGCTGTTTGCAGCCACCCAGAAGAGAGGCATCAAAGTTGGTGCCAGTCACTGTGGCACAGCATCCATGCAACTATCAGTACTGTCCTCCAGTGTTCACTCGGCAGAACACAAACTGTATTCTGTTCAACTGCAGACTGCTGCAACATTCATGGAATCAGAGATTTGGACTGTATTTTTTGCGTCACTATATTTTATTGCTATCTTATATGTACTACATGTGCCTTGTGCTGTTAGTACTGTGTTTTGTACCTTGGCCCCAGAGTAAAACTGTTTCACTTGGCTGTATTCGTGGGTATTCATGCATGGTTGAATGAACTTGAGCTGAAATTGGTTCAGCCATGGCATGAGAAGTTGAAGATATTATTACATCAACGGAAAATGGCTTAAAATGTAATTAAAAAGAGAAGTATGTATAAGATTGTGTAAGGTTCAGCAAAAAAGGAAATTGATTTTAAAAAAAGCAAAAATAGAATACAGAAGTATCCAGTGAGAAATGTGAAAATAGACAGCAAAAACTTACAGTACTGTGCAAAGGTCTTAGACATATGTATGTATAGCTAGGGTTCCTAAGACTTTGCACAGTACTGTAGTAATTTTATGTATTGCACTGTGCTGAAACCACACAAACAAAACTAATTACATGACATTTGTGTGTGATGATACACCTGATTCTGATATGGGTCTCTAATGTGGACTGAGAGTAGGAAGGGGGCAGGGAGAGGGGAATCATGGTTGGGAAAAGGCGAAGGGAGAGAGGAGAGAGTGGGAAGCACCAGAGATACATTCTGTAATGATCAAAAAACAAATTAGTTAGAATCAAATGACCTTGCCTGGTGTCTCAGGGCTGGGTATGTCTGTATGCATGCCATTCTCTGCCCACCGCAATCCTTCTCTGCCACCTGTCACACACCCTTCCTGCGGCATTCCACCTTCACGATTCCCAAGGTCATTTGTTCCCAGCAGACTTAAAAACTTGCTGTCTGCTCTAATAACCAATAAATACTCAAGGCCTGCTGAATCCATCTCAAGGTTTTGAAAGAAGTAGCTATGGAAAAGAGAGATTCATTGGTTGTCATCATCCATAGATTCTAAAACAATTCTACAGACTGGAAGATAGAAAATATAACTCTACTACTTGCGTATGACGGGAAGGAGAGAAAATAAAAGGACTTACAGAGGAGCTAACCAAACATTAGCAGCAAGGAAAGTATTAGTCTATTCTGAAAAAACAGGTCATTTAGGAATAAAATGAGAGGATGAGATTTATGAAATTAAAATTAATGATTAGACTGCAAGAGTTTTATTTATTTATTTATTGGGATACAGCACAGAATAAGCTCTTCTGGCCCTTCAAGCTGCACAACCCAGTAATCCCCTGATCATGGGACAATTTACAATGACCAATTAACCTACTAACTGGTACCTCTTTGAATTGTAGGAGGAAACTGGAGCACCTGAAGGAATCCCATGCAGTCACGGGAATGATGTATAAGCTCCTTCCAGGCAGTTCTTGAGGTTGCAATTCACACAATAAGTATGGGGAGCCCTTGAATGTGGTATATAAGGTACCATACATGTAGCTATCAAACTAAGTTAGAGCACATGGAACTGGGTGAGATATACTGACAAGGTGTGAGATAGAATAGCAAATAGAGAACACATTGAAAGAATAATTGTTTCATTTTGGGTTGGGAGACTGTGTCTAGTAAGGTGCAATACTATAGATCTGAATTGCTCAAAATCTGTGTCAATTAATTAGATAAGGGAACCAAATGTGATATATCCAGATTTGCTGATAATACAAAGTTAGACGGCAGTGTACTTTGTGTGGAGGATCCAGAGGGTTTCAATGGTATAAAGGCAGATTAAGTGAATGGGCAGGAACGTACGAGACAGCAAATCATATCAAAACTGAGTTCATCCAAGTTGATTGGAAATAAAGAAAAATGGAGAGTCTTTTTCTTTTAAATGGTAAGAGATTAAAAGGTGTTAGCATTCAGAAGGACCTGTGCCAGTACGGTAAGCAACTGAGAGGGCAAATGGTACAAAAGCAGAACCTTAATAAAACATTCTGCTGGTCAGACAGCACCTGTGGGTAGAGAAGCATATCAAGGACACTTTATTAAATTTGAAACATAAATTTTATTTCTTGTTCCACAGATGCTACCTCACCTGCAGAGTGTTGACAACATCTTCTGTTTTTTTTTCATAATCCCAGTCTCCACAGCATTTTTTTGGCACTTTTCAATGAGAATGGTATGTTGGTCTTTATTGCAACATGCCCATTGTTTTCATAATCGCTTGCTTCCCCTTATTGATATTTTATGAAGGCTTGGGGAGATAACTTCAGAAATTTTGTATATAAATTTTGGTCACCCTACCAGACTGGTTCTGGGAAAGGATGGGTTATGAGGAATTATTAAACAAATTGAGCCTTTTCTGTTTTAGGTTTAGGAGAATGAGAGTTAATCTAACTGTTAATCTCAGTCGTGATTCAATATTATAGTGAGTGAAAATTAAGAAAAAACTCCAGATACTTGAACCCTAAAAACAAAATCAAAAGATGTTGGTAATACAGTTCAGACTGCACCTATGGGAAAACAAAGCTTCAACTTTTCACTTTGGACACTCCTTGAAGGGTTTCCAACCTGAAACATTAACTCTGCCCTTAACTTTATTAATGGATTTGACAGGCTTGGCCATTTGGACAAGAACTTTCTTCATATAGAATTTGACTTTTTAGAATTCCCTGAACAAAAGGAAGATAGAAACTCGGTAAACAGCAAGAAAAAAGGTTTGACAGATGTTGAATATTAGGAGAGAAAGAGTTGTTAAATGTGTCTCTCTATTCTTCTTGGAAGTAACAGCAAGTAATTACATTTGTCCAGTTGAGGAGACAGACAGAACCCTTAATTTAACACCTCATCAGAAATATGTTCCTCTGCCACAGGAAACAGTTGAGGCCAGTTCATTGACTATATTTAAGAGGGAGTTAGATATGGCCCTTGTGGCTAAAGGGATCAGGGGGTAGGGAGGGAAGGCTGGTACAGGGTTCTGAGTTGGATGATCAGCCATGATCATACTGAATGGAGGTGCAGCCTCGAAGGGCCGAATGGCCTACTCCTGCACCTATTTTCTATGTTTCTATGTTATCTCTGACAATAGAATAACTTCCTCATGTCTGTTGTTTACTTGTCAGCATTAATTTTAACATCAAATCTCTAAGGTAGCACTAGATGTCAATTTGTGATTGTGAAGTGAAGCTTTTAGCAATGCCAAATCTCATACTTACAGTTTCATTGATGAATGTTCTTGTTATTTAGAGTAAATAATTCTTAAATTAATAGCATCTATGTGTTTATAGCTAAACATAAAGAGGTTCCCTGAGAAACCCAGAATGGATGGAAACAATTGAAACACTTTAATTAAACATGTGAATGATCTACTTTTGTGATTGGAGGATATTACAATGTTATTATTCTATATTCAAAACACTGAAAATAAATGTGGCTATTTACGATAGGCTTAAAATTCTTTGATATTTTCTTTTGCGCAGGTTAGGGTGATTTGCATATTAAAACCTATAGAAATGTTAGAATTTAAATAGATTTTTTTCCCCTCTGACGTTGTCATGCTTTTAATAATGCATTAGCTGAGTGGAAACAAGTAGATGTTTGTCTTTTCCCCAGAATAAAAATTCTTCATCTTCACCAACCACTAATGAACATGATTAATTACCTCAGTTGATGAATAGCATTTTAAACTCTCTAAGTACAAGACTTAATGAAGACAAGTGAGGTGGAGGAATAATCAGAGAATCAGATGCTATGCAAACATGCCATTTAGGAAAGTTTTATAGGCATTCCAGACAGATGCGCACAGCTATAGAGAAAGGAAGAATGAGAGCAACGTGAATAAAAAGGGGAAACATTAACACTGTAGTAAATATGTGATTAATGTATAGGTAACCAGACTGCAGTACGGGAGGAGTACTGTATTGTATGAAATGTTGTCTATCAGATGAGAATTTCAGCTAAATCTATTGTATGTAAGGCAAGTGGATTTAAAAGTTCCCACAATCCAATTACAAATCAGAGCCAGAGTTAACTATGTTCTTATGCTGATAGTTACCATTAAGCCACTAAAAAATGATGATCTTATCTTTATCATTTTTTATTGAAACATGCTGTGCACAAATTGGCTGTCATGGTTCCTTCATTGACACCATAATTACAGATCAAAGAATTTGTAAGATTCTAAGTACATTTATTATCAAAGTATGTATACAGAATACAACTCTGAAATTTGTCCTCCCGCAGGCAGCCATAATATAAAGAAACAGCACGAAAAATATCGAACACCCAACCGCCGATGAAATAACAAATTGCATAAATGACAAAAACCAAGCGAACAACACATAGAATATCAAATATCAAACCAGGAGTCCATTCTTTGCTGAAATACCCCAGATGGTATTGGTCATCCTGATCAAACTGCTCAAAAACAGCAAAAAAAAGGAGTAACCAGAATCCAGAAATACATCCGCCATGAACCTCAAAGTCTTCCAGAACATGTCCACAGCCTCACTGATCAATCCCTGCAGCACAGAACTCAAGGCTGCTGCACTTTCCTCCAACAACAGCTAGTGAGAAGGAGAGGAAAACAAAGGAAGACAGTGCCAGATACCTGCCTGACCTCTGCTCTCGTCTTTCTCAACTTCAACTTTGCTCAATATCTCAATTGGCAAGAAGCAATAGAGTCATTCTTGGGCTTGTGCCCTCGATGCCTCAATTGGAGAGAAGCAATAGTGTTAGTCATTGGTTCATACCCCATCTCCAGACGTCCAAGCTGCACACTCCACTCCAAACCTCACCAAACTCTCTCAGAGACAGCAAAGCATCAGATGACTCAATTAGCCCAAAAACACACCATCAAAATGTAACTCACAAGTTCCAATCGCACGCAGCTTAGTAGTAGAATCACATCTGAAAGGAGAAGAAGTAACGGAAATATTTTCGTGAACTATCTGCAGGATGTTGCCGTTGGTCGCTGGCATGATCTTGCAGCATCAATGGGAATAAACTATTTTTGGGATCTCCTGAAGAGAATATTAAGTTACTATCATTTAATTATCTCAACACAAAGCTTACAACTTTGAGTTAAAGCAGTCATAGATAATTCTGTCATGCATTAAATTAGACAGGTATCCTGAGAAGACTTTCACCAATACTTGCCTTTATATCTTAGCTTCAATGGGATCACAAAAGAAGAGATTTCTTTTCCTGGGCCAGCTGCTATACCTGATAATGAAAGGGTATTGAACTCTGACTGGATCACTCTCACAGCAGCTATCAATGTCTTTGTGAGACTATGTCAATGTTTTGTTTTCAGATAACTTTTAGGAGGGTTCATTTCCCCACAGAGTACGGTTGTTCCAACTGAAACCATTCCTACATTGAAGTACAGTATGTATTTGGTTCCATAGATACCCCGTTACATACTTCACTGAAGAATTGCACTGGTATATTTATGCAACCCATTGCATGATGCTCATTACTTGTGGGAACTTGGGGGTCTCCATTCTCATTTCTGAGTTCATATAATTAGTTCCTTTGTCCTTCTCAGAGTGATTTGGGTATAGTGTCTCCAAAATGTAAAAGTGCAATTACTGACCACCAAGTGTAGTGAAGTCAGCACCGGGAAATCCTGAGAGGATAAATTTACCTGTCTCTCACCAGTCAATCATTTCCATAATGATCAGTTTCAGAAGGGACTTAGCTGAGACTAGTATTCTGATAACAGATATTCCGAGGAAAACTGCGAGAAGATTTTTAGTGGGATTGGCAGTGCACCTTTTAATTCAAGTCAAAAGGAAGAAATGGGTGGTTATGGGGAACTGGCTCAAGAAAGGACATTAGCCATAATCTTATTAAATGGCAGGGTTGGTTTGAGGCCTTCTGCTGCTCTTATTTTCTGGGGTTTTTACTGTGTCTTCATTTTTATTTCATTTTCCTAAGGCTCTGAAGTCACAAAATATGAATAGGTTCACAAAAAATTTAAAGTAGTTGGCCAGCTTAGGTCCACAATTAGAGCTAAAAAGAATTTTAAGATGAAGTGCATCACTGAGGCAGAATATAAAGTTTTCTTTGATACTACCTCAAGCATTTTTCAGACCTTAAAACAATACTTGTTTGAAAATAAAAACGGATAAAAACAAGTGCAGAGCAGATGTCATTTCATTGGCTCTTCAATCTAACATGGAACATCTGGACAGTGAAGGTGCATACATCAGGATGTTCTCTATCAACTACAGCTCAGAATTCAATACTATTATCCATTCAAACTTAATCAAAAAGTTTCAAGACCTAAGCCTCCATAACTCCTTGCACAATTGGATCCTCAATTTTCTCAATTGCAGATCCCAGTGAGTTCAGATTAACAAGAACTTCTCCTTCACAATCTCCATAAGCACCAAGCTCTGGGCCTAGCCCCCTACTGTTCTCACTTTACACTTATGATGGTGAGGCTAAGCACAGCTCCAGTGCCATATTTAAGTTTGCTGATGACGCCACTGTCATTGGCCAAATAAAAGGTGGTGTTGATTCAACATATAGGAGAGAGATTGAAGATCTAGCTGAGGGTACCATAACAACAACCTCTCACTCAATGTTAGGAAAGCCAAGGAGCTGATTATTGACTTCAGGATGAGGAAACCAAAGGTGCATGATCCCATCTTCATTGGGGGATCAGAAGTGGAGAGGGTCAGCAACTTTAAATTCCTTGATATTATCATTACAGAGGACCTGTCCTGGGCCCAGCACAAAAGTGCAATTACAAAGAAAGCACGACAGCGCCTCTACTTCCTTAGAAGTTTGCAAAGATTCAGCATGATACTGAAGTATTTGGTAAACTTCTATAGATGTGTGGTGGAGAGTATCTTGACTAGTTGCAACACAGTCTGGTATGGGAACAACAATGCCCTTGAACAGAAAATCCTACAAAATATAATGGATGCGGTTGAGTCCATCACATGTAAAACCCTCCCCACCATTGAGCTCATCGACACTGAATGCTGACTCAGGAAAGCAGTATCCATCGTCAGGAACCATTGGCACCCAGGCAATGTTCAATTCTTGCTGCTGCCATTCAAAAGAAGATATAGGAGCCTCAGGACTCACGCTACCAGGTTAAGGAACAATTATTAGCCCTCAACCATCAGGTTCTTGTACCAAAGAGGATAAGTTCACTTAACTTCACTTGACCCATCATTGAAATGTTTTCACAACCTGTGGACCCACTTTCAAGGACAGTTCATCTCACGTTCTCGATATTTGTCATTTATTTATTTATCATTATTATTTCTTTTTTTCCTTTGTATTTGTACAGTTTGTTGTCTTTTGCACATTGTTTGGTATGGTATTTCACTGATCCTGTTATAGTTCTTAGATGTACTGAGTATGCCCACAAGAAAATGAATCTCAAGCTTGTATATGGTGTCATATATGTACGTTGATAATAAATTTACTTTGAACTTTGAACTTTTGAGCTTTAATGGTGAAGCTACTTTGCAGCTCAGGCAACATCTGTGGAGAGATTAAAATAGAGTTAATATCATTATTTTTATTTTTTCTCAACTCAAGCTGGTAAAAACTGAGATATGGGCAAAGCCAAGCACATTCATTTCTCAATTGCTGGGAACCTTTGGACTATTCTAGTGGTGTTTAGTATTGTGGCTTTCTGGAGGCCTGCATAAGTATTGTTGTGTAGGCGTAATTGTTTAATGCTATTGTGTAGAAACTTTGGGATGATACCAATTATAGATATTACTATTGGGACAATGTATAGCCTGTTTATGTTTCATAGTCTTTCAATGTCCTCTTTCTGTTGCTTTTCACTTATTGGTTTCTGTATGTTGCTGTTTGTGTGTTTAGAATGGCGGTATCTATGAAGTAAGTTGTTCTTGCTTGTTTATCCTGTAATATTATATCCGGACAGCTATTATGGATTGTCCTATCTGTAATAGTGGATCAGTCATAATATAATCTCTATGCCCTTGATTCTAAAACTGGATCAGACTTGTATTTATAGTAAGGTATGGTGTCTTTCATGAGTTTGTACTTTAAAGCAAGATTTTGGTGAATGATATTTGCCACTTGATTGTGTTGGTGTAAGTAATCAGATTGAGCTAAACTGGTGCAGGATCCACCAGTGTGATGGATTGTTTCTGGTTTCTCTTGGCATTTTCTGAATTTATCGTCTTGATTTATTATTATAAACTTTCATGAACCAAGCTATAAAAATGCTGGTTATTTAAAATTGTTGCATTCAATTTTGTGTCCTAGTGACTGTAATGTGCCTAGTTAGCATTGAGGTGCTATTCCTCAGCCTATTCCTTAGGAATACAGTGTAACTATATATGAGCTTAAAGACAGATAGTTCTGAGTAGGAATGGGATGGAGGGTTAAAGTGAAAGGCAACTGAAAACCCTTATGGACTAAACAAAAATGGTCAACCAATCTCCATTATAGAGTCGACCAAAGTAATAGCACTAACTGCAGTACATTGCGTCGAAAAAGTGTAAATGAATCATTGGCTTATCTGAAAGGTGTGGTGTATCTGGAACTTCAGATGGTAGTAAGGGAAGAGAGAACAAAGTATTGCATCTGCAGTTGACATGAGGAATAAGAAAACGGGAGAGGTAATAAACAGATATTGTGTGTCTGTCTTCAGAAATACTGAAGAATGATCTTCAGCTTTGAAGTACGTGGTTATAAGAAGGTGAATGGTTTGATTGTCATCTTCTAAAATTCCAGAGATTTAGGAATGTTTCCTGGAGGGTGTTAACTATGACCCAACTATTTAAGACAGGAGGAAGAGAGAAGACAGAGAATGACCAAACTGTTAGGAGAAACAAGAAACTGTAGATTCTGGAATCCACAGCACCAAGCAATCTGCTGGAGGAGCTCAGTGGCTTGAGCAGCACCTTCTCATCAGAAACACAATCGAAATTCACCCAGCATGTCTGTTATTCCTAAGAAGGCATCTCATTGCATCTTACTCTATTTGCACGTAAACTGAATATCATAAATCCTAACGTTTAGGCTTCTTTAAAATAAAAATAACAGATTTTGAAGTAAGCTCCCAGAGATCAAAATATTCAGTATTGGTTGTCCCATGCAGAATAAAATCAGATTCCTGTTGCAAACTGAGGTTTTTTGTACATCATACTATTTGAACATTTACTCTTGAGGTCAATGGTTTAAAGCATTTTTGTGGATTGTGGAAATGTAATCTGCAAATAGAACTGTGAATCTAATGAACTGGGTAGTGGCGTGGAGATGCGTCTCTACCAAAGGAGGTGTAATGTGCTTCTCTCTCTGCTTAGCCGCCCCCCCCCCAATCAGGGTTACATGAAGGTATGGGAACAGGTGCTGAATGGTCATATGAGCAGCTAGGCATATCACAAGTCCTGGTAATGCAACCCCTGACGCCAGACAGACTGAAATGTATGGATCTACTTCTTTAGAGCAATGACCCCGGCCGCCTTAACTCTACGTATTGATCTGCTGTCGGTGCTTGCCCTGTTGTCTATGCATGTGCATTGTTTTCTGTCTCGCATTGCAATGTGAATACACCAGGTAAAACCATCTCCAGTGTGCATGTTTTTATTTAATTAATATGTGGCTGTGCACAGTCACAACAAATTGGCAACGATCATGAACCTGAATGTCAGAAAATATCACCAACTGCACCGACGGTTAGGGGACGAAATGTTGAGAGTTAAAGAGCACGAGAAAGCCAACACAGACGCTAACAAAGGAACGTGTGAGTAACAGTGAAAGACACGCTGAATTTAAAGAGAAAAAACATGGTGATGGCTCTATTCAGGAAAGTTGACAAATTTGATAGCACTAATGAAGGCTGGGAGTCATATATTGAGAGGGTTGAACTGTATTGTAATGTCGAGGAGCAAAATAATGCCTCATACTTCTTAGCTTAATGGACCCAAGAACGTACAGTCTCTTACACAACCTGGTAACCCTGAAAATCCAGCAAGCAAGACATTTGACAAAGTTGTTATTATTTTACAAAATCACTTGAGCCCTAAGCTGCTGGTAATAACTGAGAGATTTAGATTTTACAAAAGGAGCCAGTCAAAAGATGAAAGCATTTCTGAATACATTGCGGAATTGCGCAAATTTTTACAGTACTGTGACTTTAGAGCTGGACTAAGGGACAGACTTGTATGAGGCATGCATAGACAAAGGACTCAAAAGAGACTACTGTCTGAAAGAGAGCAAACCTTAGAATGAGTAGTGACATTGCAGTATCATTAGAGACTGAAGCAAAGGATGCAGTAGAACTACAGAGAAGGAGGTTAGAAAGTGAAATGCACAAAATATCCTTGAATGGTACAAAAATCCAAAGATGTTATTGATGTGTAAAATCCTCCCATGGTGCAAATGACTGTGGTTCAAAGAAAAAAGTCTGCATAGAGTGTTACAGAGAAGGTCACACAGAGAGAATGTGCAAGGCAGACAAAAAGCACAACCAAGTGAAAAGTCTCACACACAAAACTAAGCAAATGCATAAAGGTACCAAATGTGAAACGGAATCAGACAACATAGAGTATGACAAAGATGAACTGTTATACCTAGAACTGCATAGTATAACTGAAGCAGATCACAAAACCATCTGGGTCATAATAGATGTATCTATTGACAATGGAGCTGGATACAGGGTCAGCTTTGTCCATAATTCCAGAGGCTGACTACAACAGTCTGTTTTCTATGATACCATTAGAGAAGACCACAGTGGTGCGAAAGACTTCCACAGGCAAAAAAGTGTCTCCCAAAGGCAAACTGAAAGTAAATGTGATCTATGGAGGCCTAACACAACAGTTAGAGCTTTATGTATTGAAAAGTGGAGGGCCATTACTTTTTGTATGTGAATGGTTGAGAAAAATCCAACTAGACTGCCGCTCAATCAAAGCTGTCAGTGTGACATCAATAGGCAATGACAGCACAAATGGTAGCACTAACTAGCTGGCACTGCTGCTTAATGCTAAAGTGGTGTTTAGGATGGGGGTTGGTAAACTCAAAAGCATGAAGGCCAGAATTGAACTAGATAAAGCAGCAACACCAAGATTCCATAAAGTGTGTCCAATGCTTTATGCACTACGTCCTAAAGTAGATGCTGAACTGCAGACAGAGCTTGGAGGCATCCGAAATTCTCTCCAAGGTTGAGTGGAGAAATTGGGTCATGACCATTGTCCTGGTGATCAAGAAAGGGAAGGATGGAGTCATTTGCATTTGTGGGGATTTCAAGGTGTGCATCAACCTGGTGCTGTGTGTACTGTGCAGTATCCTCTTCAATGAATATAAAACATTTTTGCATCTTTGGCAGGCAGGGAGAGATTTTCAAAGACTGACTTGTCACAAGCTTATCTGCAAATGGAGATTGAGGAGTCAAGCAGGAAGTTCCTCACAATCAATTTTCACAAGGGGCTATTCCAGTATAATCATCTCATCTTTGGCATTGCATCAGCTCCAGCAACTTGGCAAAGAGCAATGGACCAAATGCTCCAAGGTATCCCAGGAATACAGATTTCAGAGAGAGAAATGTGAGTTTTTTAAGATTGAAAGGTCATAATGTGGACATGTCATTGACAAGCGTGGCTTACATAAGTCACAAGGGAAGATTGATGCAGTGCTACAGGCAACCAAACCGGAAAATGTGTCACAACTCTGGTCATACTTGGGCCTTGTAAACTACCACCACTGGTTTCTCCCAAACATTGCTACAGTACTGCATCCATTAAATGCACTGTTACAGACAGAAGCAAAGTGGGAATGGTCAGAAAGATGTGAAAAAGCATTCAAGGAAACAAAGAGACTAGTAACATCTGATGAAATGTTCACCCATTATGACCCATCCCTACCCATCAGACTGGCATGCAATGCATCCCCTTATTGTATTGGAGCCATTTTGTCACATACTATGAAAGATGGATCTGAACATCTGATTGCACTTGCTTCAAGATCACTCGTGAGCATGGAAAACAACTACACACAGATTGACTAAGAGGCCCTAAGTCTAGTATGGGGAATAAAGAAGTTTCACCACTACCTCAATGGACAAAAGTTTACACTGCCAAACAACAATGCTGATGGCTTATCATGTCTTCCCCTATTGGCAAATGAGGAAGAAAAGTCTTCATACTGTAACCCAGCAGAAGTATTCCACATTGCATTGGTGGACCAGCTGCTGGTAACAAATTTTGAAATGCAAAGGGAAACAAAGAATGACCAGACATTGTCAAAGGTCTATGAAATAATGTTTCCAGAGCTCTCAACAAGATGATACCACCGTCAGTACGTCAAAACATACTGATATGTGGATCTTGTGTTGTGGTTCCCTCTAAACTGTGCACCAGAGTGTTAGAAAATCTGCACAGGTATACCTGAGTACAATCAAGATGAAGAGTCTCACCCAGAGCTATGTGTGGTGGTCAGGAATTGATAGACAGATTGAAGACTTGGCCAAAAACATTTCAGAATGCCAAAGAGTTCAAAATGCACCCTCACAGGCACTGTTACACCTGTGGTAATGGCTATCTTCACCATGGCAAAGAGTACATATTGACTTTGCTGGGCCATTCATGGACTCCATGTGCCTGATTGCTGTGGACGCTCAATTGAAGTGGTCAGAGGTTATACCAATGACGTTAACCACCTCAACAAAAACTGTCTCTGCTGTGAGAGCTATCTTCACCAGAAGTGGCTTTCCGGAATAAATTGTGAGTTACAATGGATCACAATGCACATCAGAAGAATTCTGACTGTTCATAAACAAAAAATGGCATCAGACATTCCAAGTCAGCTCCTTACTGCCCAGCAAAGCTGAAAGATTTATCCAAGCCTTCAAGAAGTCCATTAAAGCTATGGACAAAGAGGTTATTTCTCTACAACACAAGGTGGACAATTTCCTTTTTGTGTATTGGAACTCTGTTCATGAGACAACAAATCGAACACCTGCAATGCTGTTCATGAGCAGGAATCTAAGATTTTGCATAGATATCCTGAGATAAGACCTCCACAGGGAAGTACAGAATAAACAGTTAGCCAGTTACCAAGTGAAGTAGCAAGGAGCTTTGAGATTGGACCGAAGGTCCTAACACATGATTATCGATAAGACAAGGGGACACCCAGTAGGATAGCTGCACGAACTGGACCACTGATGTGGATGTTGGAGACCAGACATGGAGATGTCATGTGGACCAGATATTGGATGTTCAACTGAAGAGCACACCTGAGTCAATTGCATCCAACAAAACAGACATATTACAGTCACTAGACTTACCTCTCAGTGATGATAATGTCACTAACAGCAGCATGGCACCGGAAACCGAGAATGCAGTCTTAGGCAAGTCACCTACCAAACCTGATGCTACTCCACAGGTCCAGAGGTGCGACAAGAACATTATCATTGAAAAGGCACCTGCCAAACCTTATGCCACTCCACAGGTCCAGAGACGATATCCTGAAAGAAATAAGGTGCCACCTAAAAGACTGAACCTTTAGAACTGTGACGTTAGTTATGGACTGTTATTGCAAAAGCATGTTTATTTGGATTATGGGTTTATGAAAGGGAGATTGTTTTGCACATACAGTTTTATATTGCACTAATCTAAAGGGAAAGTGTAATATGTGGATATATTTCTTTCAGAATAATGACCCTCCCAACCTAGCACTACATATTGATCTGTTGTCTGTGCATGCTCTTTGTTGTCTCTCTAGTTGCATTGTGAATACACCAGTTAAACCAATCTCCAGTGTGCTTGCTTTTATTTAACTGATATATAGTTGTGCACAGACATGACACGGACAATCTCTGAAGAATATTGGTAATGCCTGGGGTCACCCATCCTGTAAAGATGCCACTTTGAAGAAGGCAATGACAAACCACGCCTGTAGAAAAATTTGCTAAGAGCAATCATAGTCATAGAAAAATCATGATCGCCCATGTGATATGAGATGGCACATTTTTTAAAAATACCTTTACTATTTTAAAAGTCTGACTGACAGAAATAGTTAGAGACAGTGGAAAATACTGTACTTCTGACACAAAAGGTCACCTGGGCAGTGCAGGGGTGGCATTTCAGATTTTCAGACCTTGTCATCATTACGACTGCTCCACTCAAAGGATATTCACAGTATCATTTTCAGTAATAAACGTTTAGTTCAGCCATAAATATTGGTGTAAAACAGTCTCCTATGGCACAGAAACATGCCCTTTGACCCACCAAGTCCACAACAACCCTTAAGTACCTACCTACACCCAGTCTGTTTTCTTTCCAAATTCTACTACACTGGGATAATTTGCAGTGTCCATAACCTCCATACTTTTGGAATGTCGGAGTAAACGACAGGGGCAGAACGAAGTGATGATGGCACTAAACGGCAACTTCTTTGCTTGCATCTTTGGACAGCTCTATTTCTATCTTTGATATCTCTTTTTTTTCCTTCTCAATGTTCTTTTGAAGACGCTGACCTGGAGTTACACTCTAACTTTGATTCCTTGCAATAATGGGACTCACTCTCAGGGCCTCACAACCAGCTGCTCTTTGTTATCCTAAGGATGTAGCCTGGAAGACTGGCACACATTCGGGGTGACAGATTTTTATGGTTCTGAAGAATGAGCTGATTCAAGGCTGGTGCCCCTGAATGAGGCGTCACGAGACAACACGGAACATCAGGAGCAGCGGTTTCGCTGCCGTGGGCTGGTACATCCAGAGACCTGAGCTCTCTGGGCGCAGAGCTTGAAAAAAGCGATGCAACAAACTTTTAACATCATAAATCAGCGAATTGTTTGTTATGTCTCCCCTCTCCCTCTCGGTGTGAAATGGGGACATCTTTTTTTTTCCCTTATTAGGGAGAGTGAGAGCCTGTGGTATGCCAAATTACGGGGTGAACGAGTCGTCTTTGGAGTACTGCAAGTCTGTGCCTTTATTGATGCCTTGCTGCATGCTTGAGTGTTAGGTGGGGGGGGGGGCGGCGATGCTTTTTTCCTAGTTGGGGAGGGGGGTTCGTTGCCTTGCTGCTGCTTGTACGTGGGAGGGAGGAGCTGGTGGGCTTTGGGGTTCTAACATTTAACTGTCATTCATTCTCTGAGACATTCCCCTGTTTTTCGTAGATATTTGTGAAGAAAAATACTTTCAGGATGTATATTGTATACATTTCTCTGACATTAAATGCACCTGTTGAAACCAGGGCACCTGGGGGAAACCCAGGTGAAAACAGGGAGAGCATACATACTCAGCGCAGACGCCACCAGAGGTCAGGGCTGAACCCAGGGCGCTGGAGCTGTAATGTTCTGGCTTTAACAGCTGTGTTCATTTACCATGAAGCAAGGCTTGACCAAAATCAAGTGTAGTCTAATCCAATGTGAAAAAAACAGTGAAAATAAAGGCTAGTCAGATATACATAGATGTTATTGAGGGGTGACTTTAGGAGACTGACAAATATTGTTGGAGAGTCATTGGGAGGGAGTATGAGGGTTTAAAGCTCCTTGTCTAAAGCTTACTTTTACAACAATGAAACTGTGGTGCACTGTACGAATTCCTAAAATAAGTCAGATTCCTGGGCAAACTACTTCCTAGTATCAATGATCATAAGCACACAAACATAGGTATATGATATTTCTTCAAAAAGCAAAATAAAATTGCAGAGGCTGGGAATCTGAAACTTAAACAAAAAATGCTGGAGATAATCAGAAAGTCATGACCAGGGGCATGTAGGATGGACGAGCAGGCCTGAAAGTCAAGGAGCAAGTTAAACTATTTCAAGTTCAAATGTTGCAGGTGATGATTGCAGGTGAATCAGGAGCCCTATGAACAATAGATATGCAGGACAAATAACACAAGAGCCTACAGATGCTGGAAATCTAGAATAACAGCCACACAAAATACTAGAGATCAGTAGGTCAGGCAGTGTCTGTGGAAAGGAATAAAGTTCCAACGTTTTGGGTTGCAATACTTGATCAGGTATGCAGGGCAATAGTGGGCAATCAGAGTTCCTCAGCAACCAGTCCCTATTTCCTCAAGAATTCATGAATGGTAAGCGATCACCTGCAAAATGATAAAGGAATCTGAGCTCTCAGAAACACAAGGGGACACTAATTCATTGCTGCAAATATTTAAGTAGTGAAAAGTCAGCCAGCCATTCACTGACAAAGTATCCAAGAACTATTCAGATAGGGTTATGTGGGAAGGAAACAAAAGAGTCCTATGAAAAGTAGCTGCAGCTAAGTGTGTGAGGATACATGTTCAGATTCAATAAAATTCATTTCTTTGGTTTACTACTGAGAACCAACATGTGAAGATATATTTCTAAAATGTCATAAAATGTGAAGAGTTGAAAAGAAGACATTTGAAATCAAAAGTAATACCTGAGGCCATCATCAAGACTGACTATTAAATGAGTTTACAAATATCTTTGTAAGGAAAATAGTGAAGGTTAATTCACTATTATGAATGGTATGAATCTGACAGGTCAATCCATGGCCTCCTTGTGTGCCAAGATGAGGCAACCCTCAAGGTGAAGGAGCAACATCTTATATTCCATCTGGGTACCCTCCAACCTGATGGTATGAATATTGAATTTTCCTTCTGGTGAACAAAGTTATTCCCTCACCCATCCTCTCTGACCTTTTACATCTTCTCGCCTGCCTATTACTTCCCCCCCCCGGGCCCCCTTTCCTTTCTCCTATTGTCCATTCTCCTCTCCTATCAGATTCTTTCTTCTCCAGCCCTTGACCTCTCCCACACACCTGACTTCACCCATCACCTTCCAGCTTGTCCTCCTTCCCCTCCCTCCAGCTTTTTATTCAGGCATCACCTGCACCGCCCCCCCCCCCCCAGTCCCGAAGAAAGGGTCTTGGCCCAAAACGTCAGCTGTTTACTCTTTCTAATAGATGCTGCTGGCCTGCTGAATTCCTCCAGCATTTTGTGTGTGCTGCTTTGGATTTCCAGCATCTGCAGATTCTCTCATGTTTGTGAATGTTAAAGGACTTCCACAAGTCTTATGTTCAGGAAACAACTACAAGTAACACAAGCTTGTGTATACAAAGCATCTTGAAAAACATGAGAACACGGGGATGAAAGTAAAGCAGCTCAAGCAGCGTAGATTGAATTTGGAGAATCAAAAGCATGTGGTTCTGAATATTTATGAGGCAATTATTATAACTAAATCCATGACTGAGCTAAATCAATGCTCGATTGTTTATTGTCATTTTCTGTTTGATTATATATAAGTCAAGTAATGATAATGATGTATGGAGTTACACAAATGAACATCACATCATTTATAAAAGCCAGGAAGAAGCTTGTGTGTTTAGTCCTATATTTTCCTCCAAATCATCACAGAATGTCATACAAACTGAGTATCTATGCATCGCCTGACCCAAGCATGACTTCCCTCTGGGACAAGGGGATAGAAGATCAGTGTACTTTTGGAACAATTTTTAATGGTTCCTGCTGTACTAACAGTCTCAGCTGACTGCTCACTATCAGGGTCACATGCACAGACTGATTATATGAAGTGTGAGTGACAGAAGTATAAAGCACCTGTTGCTGATTCATTCAGGGGAAGTATAGTGTTGACAGATTGACAAAAGAGATTTATGTTGACTTCTAGAGATATGTTAGGGGATTCAGTACCCAGTCTAAGTCCCAATAAGATGCTGTCTTTTAAAAATCAACACACTCAAGTCTGACACTTCAGGTATTGACACTGCGACTGATCATTCCACATTGACGTAAGCTAATAATATCACTCTGAGCTATAGACCTATAATTATTTTATATTGAGTTTGTATTATCTAGTTCACTTATGTTAAATCTTATAAACAGTTGAAATGGCCTTGTTCAGGCGCTACACTCCTATATTCTAATAAATCTCAGGCATACTAAATAAACTAAGAGCATTCTACTAATAAACACAAGAGGCTCTGCAGATGCTGGAAATCCAAAGGAGCAAACACAAGTTGCTGGGGGAACTCAATATGTTATGCAACATCTATGGAGAAGAATGAACAGTCAATGTTTCGGGCTAAGATTCTTCATTCGGACTGGAGAGGAAGAGGGAAGAAGGCAGAATAAGAAGATGGGAGAGGGAGGGTGAGTACAAGCTGGCAGGTGATAGGTGGAACCAGGCAAGGGGGAGGACAGGTGAGTGGCAAAGGAGGTATGAAGTGAGAACCTATGCAGTCATTAGTGGTAAAAGTAACCGACTGCAAAACAAGGTATCTGCTTTGGAGAGGAGACTGGACCATGGGAGAAAGTGAGGGGCACCAGAGGGAGGTGATGGCCAGGTGAGTGGAAGAGAAGTGGTAAGAGGGGAACCAGAACAGAGAATGGGAAAAAAGGAGGCAGAGAAATTTCCAGAAGTTAGAGAAATCAATGTACAGGCTGTGAGTTTGGAAACCACCCAAACAGATGCAGTTAGATCCTCTAACCTGAGGGTAGCATCATCGTGGTCGTAGAGAAGGCCATGGACCAACATTTCAGAATGGGAATGGGCAGTGGAATTAAAATAGGTAGCCACCAGTAATAATGAATGCTAAATTAAGGCAATATGTGATGTTATTTTTGCTCAGAGATGCACCTTATTGTGTGTTGTTTCCAAGGTTTGTGGAGTTCAAGAACACTGAAATCAATTACTCCTTAGACTTTAATAGCAGGATAAATAGAAGGGTGGGTGAGTAAGTCAGTGGGTTTTACAAAGATTGGTAGCATTGTGGTTAATGAAGAAGACTGCTAAAGGACAGAGCAGGACAGGGGTCATTTGTAGATATGAGTGAAGAAATGGCAGGTGGAGCTTAATCTGTCCAAATATGAGGTGCTGCACTTTGGGAGATTAAATACAAAGAGAAAGTACACTGTTAATGACAAGACCCTTAACAGAGTTGATGTATAGAGGGTTCCAACTCCATAATTCCCTGAAAGTGGCTGTACAGATTGATAAGGATGTAAATAAGGCGTATGGCATGCTTGTCTTTATTAATCCAGGAAATGAGCTCAAGAGTGGGGAAGTGACATTGCAGCTTTATCAAACTGTAATTAGGTTGCACCTTGAATATTGCATCCAGTTCTAGTTGCTCTATTATAGGAAGGATGTGGGAGCTTTGGGGAGGATGCAGAAGAGCTTTACCAGGATGCTGCCTGAATTAGACGACATGTGCTACCACAAGAGGTTTGACAAATTTAAGTTGACTTCTTGCAGTGATGGAAGATGAGAGGAGACCTGCTAGAAGTTTCTAAGATTATTAGAGGTACAGATAGACAGCCAGTATCTTCTTCCCAAGGTCAAAATGATTCATACCAGAGGGCATGCATTTAATATGAGAGTGGTTAAGTTCAGAGGAGATGCGCTGAACAAGATTTTTACACAATGAGTGGTAAGTGCGTGGAACACCCTGCCAGGGCTGGTAGGGGAGGTAGATATATTAGGGATATTTAAGAAACTCTTAGATCGGCTCATAGATGATAGTAACATGGACAGCTAACTAGGAGGAAAGGGTTAGATTGGTCTTGGAGTAGGTTAGTACAATGTTGTGGGCTAAAGGGCCTGTGCTGTGCTGTAGTGTTCTACTTATGTTCTATGTTCATACACGATGAAAGACTTCAGTGTAAATTCAGTGCTGTGGAAACTTTTCTATTTGTGCTTATATAGATTTCTGCCTTAAACATCAGCCAGAACTACTCATATTGGAGTACATTTCAAAAATAATATATATGCATTCAGATCTGAAGTCTTACATTTTCTAGAAACTGACAGAATAATTGGTAAGTTTTAATTAATTAGCATTTCACCAGAAGAACGAGTGAGGAATGAAATAAGATCATCTGATTCATGGAAGTTTGCTGTACTTGTGCAGTACATGCTCCATCACAATATGTGCACGATAATAGGCAAAGTCCAACAATTTTTCGTGGCTTTGCTTACACATTCATTTCTTACCACCTAATCTAATAAGGTACTGAAGAGTTATCTTACAGTGACATTAATTATTTACCTTGATATTGTTCATGCAATATATTCTGAATTTTCTCTTGCTTGGCCAGTTCAGTGACATATTGTGTTGTTTACTATCTACCTTAGGAGTTTGCCTTTACCAGGAAAAACTGCTTACATGTTCTTACTTGGATTTTTTTCAACTATTTATATCAACAGACAAGTAAACTACCTTTGGATAAACTGTGAGCAAGCCCTACAGGATAACTACGGCAGAAGTTATGGAAGTTTTTACACCAATGACATAATGGCGCTCTAAGAGTTACAGATAGTAATGGGGAAATTCTACCGTTTATTTCTCAGTATATTAAATATTTAATTCAGAGTGGTATTGTAATACGGAGGGCGGGGTGGAGATACATCTCTACCAAAGGAGGTGTAAGGCGCTTCTTCCCTCTGTTAGTCTGTAGGTCACCCTCGGGCAAGGTGTAGCACCTGCTTAGCTCCCCAAGCAGAGTCACGTGAAGCCATGAGAGCAAAGTGGTGGATAGTTGTGTGAGCCGCTGGTCTTGCAACTACTGACGCTAGGCAGACAATCTCCGAAAAGTAATGATAATGGCTGGGTTCACCCTCGTATCTTGTAAGAACACTGCCCAGAAGAAGGCAATGGCAAACCACTTCTGTAGAAAAATTTGCCAAGAGCAATCATGGTCATGTAAACTATGATCGCCCACATCAATACAACATGGCACATGATGATGATGTTAATTATTGTAATATGATCTCAGCAAAATAACAGGATAAAAATCTTTGAAACTATATCTCAGTCTGAACTTGAAAAAATAAAAAGGACAAATGTTGGATGATAATTATCATATTTTATTTTAATGTAACACTGATTGTTCACAAAGGTCTGTGAGACACAGTTGTGCAGTGTTCTGCTCCATTGTAGTCAATCTATGTGAAATCATTTTCACTTCTTGAACCTTTGTTACATTACCATGGAGAAACTATAACCTTGAAATTCTCCTGTGTGAGGAATATCAAGAATTGGGTGGCATGGTAGCTTAGTGGTTAGCACAACCTTTTACAGTACCCAGCCACCCAGGATCATTTCCCTCCTTGCAGAGTTTGAACGTTCTCCCCATGACCACGTGGGTTATCTCGGGATGCTCCAAATTCCTCCCACAGCCCATGGTAGGTTAATTGGTTATTTTAAATTGTCCAATGATTAGGTTAGGTTTAATCTAGAGTTACTGGGTGGCACAACTGAATGGGCCAGAAGGACCTATTCAATGCTATGTCTCCACAAGTAAATAAATAAGTCAATCAATTGATTAAATAATATGCACTCAGTGGCCACTTTATAAGGTACACCTGCACACCAGCTCGTTAATACAAATATCTAACCAGCCAATCATCTGGCAGCAAATCAATGCATAAAGGCATGCAGACACGGTCAAAAGGTTCAGTTGTTGTTCAGACCAAACATCAAAATGGGGAAGAAGTGTGAACTAAGTGACCTTGTCTATGGAATGGTTGGTGGTACCAGATGGGGTGGTTTGAGTATCTCAGAAGCTGGAGAACCCCGGCATTTTCACACACAACAGTTTCTAGAATTTACAAAGAATGGGCAGAAACACCTTGTTAAAGAAGGAGATCAGAGGAGAATGGCCAGACTGGGTTAAGTTGACAGGAAGGTGACAGTAACTCAGATAACTACATGTAATAACAGTGGTGTGCAGAAAAGCATCTCTGAACATATAACAGGCTGAGCCATGAAGTGGATGAGCTGGATGTTCTTTGTTTTTCACACCATTTAGTCTGAAAAACAACTGAACCTCTTGACCATGTTCACATGCTTTTATGCATTGAGTTGCTGATACATGATTGGTTGATTAGATATTTGCATTAATGAGCAGATGCATTGGTGTATCTAATAAAGTAGCCAGTGCATGCAGTCTGAGGTTTCAAATGACATCCATGTTTGGCTTGGAGTTCTCTCCCGTATTTGATGAAATTATTTAAACTTTATGAGTTGAATACAACCTTCACTCACTATGAATTTCTCTTACAGTGACAGAGTGATACAGGCCCAAGTGGTAGAAACAAAAACAAACCAATCACAAAGGAGCTAGTTGGTCTAAATACATGATAGCATTTTGCGTTCTAAGTAATATCTTTTCAGTCTGATTTAAGAGATAAATGAAGCAATGGGTTTCAGCTACTTTTAGCAACAAGTTTATTAACTACTTGTCACATAATCTCGAAATTTTCATTTCATTTCAAATTTTCATTTCATTTTCAACCTTGAACCTATACAATACAGTTTACTTTGTATTCCAATGCAGAATTAAGCAACAAAAGTTAAAATTTAAATGGCCCAATAATGAAGATGTATAATGCTTAATAATCTAAACGTAGGTGTTTATACATTAATGTAACTTGCTGCAAATTTCATGATCAAAATTTTTGAAAAATTATTAGCCATGAAACTGTGCTTTAGCGGCTTAGTAAATATTTTGTACTGGTGTTTTTTTAAGAAAAAATATTTTCACATAAATCAAATATTTTTACTTCTCCAATATGATGGAACATACATTGGAATAGAATTCCAGTCTCAAAAATAAATTAAAAACTAAAATAAAATATGACAACAATTAATTGTAGCCCATTAAGTAAATTTATTAATTATGAATAAACTAAATAAACACAATTTTCCAGTGTAGTTATATAGTAGCAATGATTATGTTAATACAAACATCTGCAACAGATGTTATTTAATTTCTTATCTCCAAATTGATATTTGATTTTACATAGCACAAATATTACAGCAAGATCACTTGATAGAGATAAAACTGTTTTAATTGTGTCAACTTGAACACGCATTCACAACAAATTTATTTGCCTCCATGTAAAAAAGGGCTTTAATTCCATGTGGTTACATTCCTATGGCTTTACCAGAAGATCCTTTGCAAACCTTAAGCCTCCACTTTTTAGGTTTCTTGTCAGTCCTTGTTTGTGTGTAATTTTTCATTGATTCTATCATATTTCTGTGTTCTGCTGTGAACGTCTGCAAGAAAATTAATCTCAAGGTTAGTATATGGTAGGTAATAAATTTATTCAAACATTTGAACTTGGAATTAACCTTGATCTTACTCACTGTTGTTGCTGTGTCTCTGACTGCTTGTTGCTTTTCCAGTTCCTCTCATGTCTCTCTTTCTAAACAGGCTAGTTGTTGCTGGTCTAAACGTGCCCTTTATATCTACAATGTGATACACAGTATGGACAAGCTTGAATGAAAACACAACAACATGACAGAATGATAGAAAACTACAATACAGCAACAGGCCCTTTGGCCCATCTAGTACATGCCAAACAATTAATCTGCCTAGTCCCATCAACTGGCACCTGAACAATAGCCTACCATAGCCCTCCGACACATGTACCGATCCAAATTTCTCTTAAATGTTGAAATCGAACCCACATCCACCCCTTGTGCTGGTAGCTCATTCCTCTCTCTCACCACATTCTGAGTAAAGAAGCTCCCCCTCATGGTCCTGTTAAACAGTTCACCTTTCACCCTTAACTCATGACCTCTAGCTGTGGTCTTACCCAATCTCAGTGGAAAAAGCCTGCTTGCATTTAACCTATTGATACCCCTGATAATTTTGTATACCTCTATCAAATCTCCCCCTCAATTTTCTACATCCTAACCTATTCAACCTTTCCCTATATCTCAGGTCCTTAAGTCCTGGCAATATCCTTGAAAAATTTCTCTGCAGCCTTTAAATCTTAAATAAGTAAATCTTAAACCTTAAATCAATCTTAAATTAAAATCTTAATCCAACATGTCTTTCCTGTAGGTAGGTGATCAAAACTGGACACACTACTCCAAATTAGGCCTCCCCAACCTCTTATAAAATTTCAACATAATATCCCAACTCCAATACTCCATACATTGATTTCTGAAGGCCAATGTTCCAAAAGCATTTTTACAATCCTATCTATTGGTGATGCCACTTTCGCTTTCACTATGGACCTGTATTCCCAGATCCGTCTGATCTACCACACTCCTCTGTCTACCATGGATGGTGCAACCTCACACTTGTCTGCATTAAATTTCATCTGCAAATTTTCAGCCCATTTTTCCAGCTGGTCCAGATCCCACCACAAGCTCTGATAGTCTTCTTCACTATCCACCACATTCCCGAATCTTGGTGTCATCTGCAAATTTGTTGACCCAGTTAATTACATTGTCATCCAGACTAAATTTCCCTCGGGATTAATAAAGTATATCTATCTATCTATCTATCTATTATTGATTAGACATAACCTACCATGCACAAAGCTATGTTGATTACCCTTAATCAGTCCATGTCTATCCAAATGCTTATATATTCAGTCCCTTAGAATACCTTCCATTAACTTCTTCACTACTAATGTCAGACTCACCAGCCTGTAATTTTCTGGACTATTCTCAGAGCCTTTCTTAAACAGCAGAACAATATTAGTTTCCTCCAATCCTCCAGCACCTCACCTGTCGCTACAGATGTTTTGAATGTCTCTGCCAGAGTCCCTGCAGTTTCTGTAGTTACCTCCCACAGGGTCTGAAGAAACACTTTGTCAGGCCCTGGGGATTTATCTCCCCTAATTTGCCTCAAGGCAGCAAACGCCTCCTTCTTTATAATCTGTATAGAGTCCACAATCTCATTGTTGCTTTGCCTCACTTTTACAGACTGTGGCCATCTCCCAAGTAAATAAAGATGCAAAAATCCATTTAAGATTTCTCCCATCTCTTTAAGGTCCACTCATAGATTACAACTCTGATCCTCCAGAGGAAGGATTTTGTCCCCTGCTCTTTTTTGGCTCTGAATACATCTGTAGAAGCCCTTAGGATTCTCCTTCACCTTGTCTGCCTTCTTTTAGTCCTCTTGACTTCCTTCTCTTGCATTTCTTATACTCCTCAAGGAACTCATTTGTTCCTGCTGTCTATGTTTGCTAAGCACTTCCTTCTTTTCCATAACCAGAGCTTCAATATCTCTTGAAAATAAAAGTTCCCTAAACATGTTATCCTTGCCTTTTATTCTGAAAGGAACATACTGTACTCTCAACATTTTGCTTTGGAAGGCCTTCACCTACCGAATACGCCTTTGCCAAAAAGCTACCTGTCCCAATCCACACTTGCCAGATCCTTTCTAATACCATCAAAATTGGCTTTTCCCCGATTTAGAAGCTCAACCCAAGGACTAGGTATATCCTTTTCCATAATTACCTTGAAACTAATAGCATTAGAGTATTCCCCTGCACAAACTTCTGTCACCTGCCCTGTCTCATTCCTTAACAGAAGGTTTAATATCTCACTCTCCCTATTTGGGACTTCTATGTACTGATTAAGGAAATTTTTCTGAACACATCTGACAAACTCTTTCCCATCCAGCCCTTTTACTGGTTGGGAGTTCCATCCAATATGCAGAAATTTAAAATCACCTACCATCATTAACTTATGTTTCTTACAGGAGTCTGCGATCCCTCTATAAATTAATTCTTCCAAATCCCGCAAACTGTTAAATGGTCTGTATTTTAGCCATACCTTTCTTATTACTCAGTTGTACCCATAATTTCTCACTAGATAAATTCTCCAGTCTGTCTTGACTGAGCACTGCCATAACATTTTCCCTGACTAATAACACAGCACCCCCCCCCTTTAATCTCACCCACGCTGTTGTCTAAAACAACGGAACCCCAGAATATTGACCTGCCATCCTGCTCCTCCTGCTACCAAGTTTCACAGATGGCTACAATATCGTAATTCCATGTGTTGATCTATGCCCTGAGCTTATCTGCTTTTGCTACAATACTTCTTGCATTGAAATATATGCTCAGGGTATTAGTTGCACCATGCTGAACCTTTTGATTCCTGACTTTGTCTGAAATCTCAACAGCATCTGTCTACACAACCTCTCCATTATCTGTTCTGGCATTCTGGTTCCTATCCCAATGCAACTCTAGTTTGAACCTCCCTGTACTAGCAACTCTTCCCGCTAGGATATTAGTCCCCCTCCAGGTCAGGTGCAAACCATCCCTTCTGTATGCACTTTAAATGTCTCTGCTAGAGCCCCTGCAATTCCTGCACTTACCTCCCACAGGATCAGCCCAATGATCCAAAAATCTGAAGCCCTCCTTGCTGCAGCAGCTCCTTAGTCGCATATTAAGCAGTATGATCTTCCTGTCTCTGGACTCAGTAGCATGTGGCATAGGTAGCAATCCTGAGATCACAATCCTGGATGTCCTGTCATTTAACTTTGCATCTAACTCCCTGAAGTCACTTTGCAGGACCTTTTCACCACTCCTACCCATGTCATTGGTACCTACATGGACCTTTGGCTGCTCATCCTCTCTCTTAAAAATGCTGTGGACATGTCCCTGACCTTGGCACCCAGGAGGCATCTTACCATCTGGGAATCTTGTTCTTGCCCTCAGCGCCTTATTTTTGTCCCCTAACTAATGAATCCCCTATCACTGCAACACACATCTTCTTCCCCCTTCTCTTCTGAGCAACAGACCCAAACACAGTGCTAGAGATCTGACCTCTTCTTGGTCATCTTCCCCCAACAGTATCCAAAGTGATATCCAGTTGTTGAAGGAAATGACCACAGGGGTACTTTGCGCTGACTACCTATCCACTTTCCCTTTCCTGATGGTCACCCAGTTACCTGTGTCCTGCAACTTGGGGGTAACTTTCTCTCTGTATGCCCTGTCCATCAACCTCTCAGCCTCCCGAATGATCCAGACTGGTCTAAGAACACTGAGGTTGTCTACAAGAAGGGTCAGAGCCGTCTCTATTTCCTGAGGAGACTGAGGTCCTTTAACATCTGCCGGATGATGCTGTGGATGTTCTACGAGTCTGTGGTGGCCAGTGCTATCATGTTTGCTGTTGTGTGCTGGGGTAGCAGGCTGAGTGTAGCAGACACCAACAGAATCAACAAACTCATCCAAAAGGCCAGTGATGTTGTGGGGATGGAACTGGACTCTCTGACGGTGGTGTCTGAAAAGAGGATGCTGTCTAAGTTGCATGCCACCTTGGTCAATGTCTCCCATCCACTACATAATGTACTGGGTGGGCACAGGAGTACATTCAGCCAGAGACTCATTCCACCGAGATGCAGCACAGAGCGTCATAGGAAGTCATTCCTGCCTGTGGCCATCAAACTTTACAACTCCTCCCTTGGAGAGTCAGACACCCTGAGCCGATAGGCTGGTCCTGGACTTATTTCATAATTTACTGGCATAATTTACATTTTACTATTTAACTATTTATTACTATTTTTCTATTACTATTCTATTACCATTTATTATTTCCATGACTATTACTATTTACTATTTACTAATAGTAGTATTACTATTACTATTTCTATTACTATTTATTATTTATGGTGCAACTGTAATGAAAACCAATTTCCTCCGGGATCAATAAAGTATGACTATGACTATGACTATTTCCAGCTTCAACTCCTTAACACAGACCGTTAGAAGCTGTAGCTGGATGCACTTCTTGCAGGTGTAGTCGTCAGGGACACTTGAGGTCTCCCTGCCTTCCCACATCCCACAAGAGGAACATTTCACTGTCCTGCCTGGCATCCCCACTGCTCTAAATGTGCAATAAGAAAGAAAGAATAAAGAAAGAAAAAGAATCTACCTACAGCTTATACCTCTCCTCACAGAAGCCTCAATGAGCCAAAGCCTCAACTCCCCACTCCAATGCTGGCTCACTCATAAAATGGTCGCTCCCTTGAAACCTAACTTCTTTTTATTGGATCTTGCTAAGTGCCTAATTATGTGCAATCCAATGTCTCCTCAGGAACTGAGGTACACATAGTGTGCTGAGGTCCCCGTTCGCTTCTGTTAAATTCTCTAAATTCCCTCTCCCTCTACTCAATCAAGTGTCTCCTCAGGAACTGTGGCATGTAAAATGTGCTGACTGCCCTGCTCATTTATTTTTAACTCTCTTTCCCGCTATGTAGTCCAATATTTCCTCAGGAACTCTGGTGCGCAAAGTAGACCAACTGCCTCCCACCCCCTGTTTCTTTCAAACTCTCTCTCCTACACAGTCCAATGTCTCTTTATATTGAAAAAGGAGGGAGCATCTCATACCAACACATAATGCGAGAGGAACTCAACCAGCCAGGCAGTATCTATGGAAAAGAATAAACAGTCAACGTTTTTGGCTGAGACCCTTCATCAGGACTGTAAAAAAAAGATGAGAAGTTAGAAGGTGGCTGGTTGGAGTCTTGGATTTGCATGAACTTATTTGCTTATAGTCTTGTTTCAGCTTAATTAAACATAGCTTCAGTGAAGGGCGCTTTAGATAGAAATAGTAAGTTCCAACTGAATTGGGGATTTTTTGATGAACGATATGATCATTATTCTTTAAATGATAATAGAAGGAAATAGCTTTTCTTTGATTAAAATCGAATAATAACCAAAATGTGTAAATATCCCTTCACCTACAATCTTTTGTAATATTTTACACTGTGGTCGATCTTCAATTCTGATTTATGTACTACACTTGGTCTATGAATCATTTCATAAAGTTAATTAAATTAAAAATATATATATCAAAGCCACCAATTCACAATATGTAATTTAAATTTAAAACAATAATAATCTGAAGTCACCTAGATGCCTTGAAAATTAAAAACATTCAGCCATGTTCCAACAGAGAATGCTTCATATACTGTAAATGAGAATGTAAGGGGATAGTTTAGTTTGGTAGATGACAACCGAATAAGTGATTGAATCACAACAAGATTGCATATGATTAAAGGTACATTTAATGTATAAATCACTTCAGTTTCATGAAATGGACACATAAGCTTACAGGAAAAGCAAGCCAGAAAATTGTGCTCCTGATTCCATTATGAGATTATATTTCAGCGGTAAAGTGAAAAAGCACATTGCAGTTGGAGGATTTACTATACATTGATCAACAATTAAATGGCCTGCTATTCCAAAGGCTTAAGATTAATGCAGTGCTCAGGTATTCCTGCACTTTTGGAGACACCATCTTTGGATGGGATGTTTCCCATTATGATGGAAGAAAGAAGAAATATCGGGATACTTTGATCAATGTTTATCCCTCCAGAAACATTATGATATTAGCTCATCATGATCATATTGCTGTATGCAAATTGGATGCCATTTTCCAATTCTGGCAGCTGCAAATGGGTATGCACTTTTTTTTAATTTCTGTTAATTTTTTCTTCCATCCAAATGATGTTGTTCTATTATGCTGCATAAAATGGCCTCTTATTGGGCTGAATGGCTGTTTCTGTGTTAGAGTTTTGAAACTGCAACAAGTGAATTCTTGATCAAAAGATTTCACAGCTACATCAACCTAAGCTTCCCTAATGCTCACATTTCCAATAGTTCACCAAGTGAAAGTATTAATTTTCACTTCACTAAATCAGATCCCTTGAATTTCCACTTATTCCTCTCTGTTTCATCAGTCCAGCTGCAACCCAGGAAGAGGTAGCTAATGAATACAGTACAAAATACTGGAGAAATTTTAAACATGTGAGTCACACCCTATAGAATTTGCACATGTACTTTCTACATTCTTTCAGAATGGCTCAAGTTTTAATGTCCCTGAAACCAAGTATAAAACAACTAATGCGTTGGTTCATAAATATCATTCAATTTGTTCCATATTCTTAGGGATATTGGATCTGGGAGGCAATTTAAGAGCTTATTTGCATATCTGGGTTGAGGGGTGGATGTACATCTCTACCAAGGGAGATGTTAGGTGCTTCTTCCCTCTGCTAGCCTGCAGGTCACCTTTGGGCAAGGTGTAGCGCCGGCTTAGCACTACTCCCCCCCCCCCCACCCCGATCGGGGTCATGTGAAGCCATACGAGCAGGTGGTTGATGGCCGTTTGAGCAGCTGATGCATATCACAGATCCTGGTTATGTGACCACTGATGCCAGGCAGACAATCTCCGAAAAGTATTGATAATGGCTAGGGTCACCTGCCTTGTAAAGACACTGCCCAGAATAAGGTAATGTCAAACCACTTCTATATAAAAAAAATTGCCAAGAGCAATCATGGACAAAAATTAGTTTATTATCAAAGTATACAACTCTGAAATTCTCCAGTTCTCTGGGTAGTCATGAAACCAGGAAAGAAAAGAAAGGCAGCGCAATCATCAATCCCCAAATCCCACCTCCCCACAAAATAAATGAACAAAAATGGAACAGACACATTGATTCCCCCCAAATCCCTCCTCCACCACACAAAGAAACGAACAAAATGGATCAGGCACCTCAATCCCTAGATCAGACACATCAACCCCCCCAAGTCCCTCCTCCCATACAACAAAACAAACAGAACAGATCAGGCACATTGGCCACCAAATCCCTCTTATCGCACAAAAAAACAAACAAAACAGATCGGATACTTCAACCCACAATTCCCCCTTCCCACACAAAAAAAAACAAGCTCAGGCGAAAAAAAAGAAGAACATAAATACTGTAAGACTGAAAAAAAGAGTCTATAGTCCAAAGTCCACGTCCAAAATGCAGGAAAAACTGGGCAATACGCTCTGGGCACAGTGACATGCTCTCCCCTCTCTGGTATAGAGCAACTGACCAAAGGCAAGCAGCTGGCGCTTACCCTCTGCACTCATTTCGATGCTCCAATCTCCCTCGTCACTCGGTGCTCAGTGGAAACTGTAGTCAGGAAAATGGAGCCGAACATTGGCTTGCACCTTATCTTGCAGCCTTCTTGCCACAAGGTTCGCTCACCAGAATTCTCTCAGAGACTGAAGAGCACTGGAACACCCAAATGATTTCCAAACTTCCACATTCGCCTTGATGATTCAATTGCCCTCATTGCTTTAGTTGGCGAACAATCCAATCTATAAAATGGAGCCAAACATCAGCTCGCACCCCGCTCCATCTAGCATGTCTTCCAGCCACAAGGTTCTGACAAGGTTCTTCTCTGCCTCCCAGAATCTTCACAGAGACTGCAGAGTGCTGAAAGCTCTCCAAACAGCAAAGCACCAGCTCCAGCAGTTCCAGAATCAATCTCAAACTTATTGTCACTAACATATGTTGTGAAATTTGTCACCTTGAGGCGGCAGTACAGTGCAAAAATTACTGGATAGACAGCCTTATTAAATACAAATATTTTGGACCATAAACCAACTTTATGCAGCGTAAGTAAAACCTCTCCAGATTTCCACATTTCTCATATGTCAATTGAGCTATTTTTTAAAAATGACATAACAGCAAAACAAAAACCACATCCTACTGTAGTGACTAACTGTATCGTTCATAGATTTTGTGTTTGTCATTGCGCAAATTAATTTTAGCAGAATCTTAACAAACAAATTTACTCCAGCAATAACAAAGGCATTTTAAGTTCAAATTAAAATATGACTTTAGACTATGAGGTTAAATATAACATTCCTTGTGCTACTTTGAATAGGATCAATTAACATAGCAAAGACTGGTAATCAAACCTGGCACCTTCGTGGTCTCAGTTATTTACTGTCTGAATTAGCTGAACCATCAATCTGTGTATAGTTATAATAGTTCAAGTCGCTCTCCTTTCATTGTTATTCTGGTAAAGTTTCTAATTTAAGCACAGTGCTTAAATGGAAAATCATTAAACATATTGTTGGGAATCCAACAAAAATCATAATGCAGTATACACTTCCACTAAAAATTGTAGAGGCCAGGTGGATGTTAAATTTGGCAGTATCTAGAGAATTTTCCTAATTTTATTTAGAACGTGCTTGATTCCATTTCTACTGTTAGAATAATAAAGTGAGCAGACGTGCACAGTTAAATAATTTGTAATTTTCATCTCCCATGCCCCCCATTTCCTGGTACTTAAGCTTTGTTTTTACTAGGACATAAAAGATTGGTCTACTGTCTGTTTCTATTGAGTTAAATCTAATTCTATTCTATTGGAAAATGATGAGAGCATTTTTATGGGAGTCAGATGTTAATTCTGCAGATCTTTGGACAAAGTGTACTGCTTTTAGAATCTGCCACATAACTTTCAATTCTTCAGTTGATTCGCAGGTCTTTATCACCACAGAAAACAATGGACCCAGTTTACGTTTTGTATTCATCCTCTGGGGGATCTCTTGCCTTTTGATATCCTATGGGGTTAATCACACTTAAGGTCTTCCCACCCTTGGCAGCCCAGTCGGGCAAATGAGTCTATGAGTAGCCATGACGGTTCAGAAGCCAGAAACTGAGGTTCACCCCCCTTGTGTTGTGCTTTTGACCTCTTAATAGACGTTTGACAATCAGAGATACTTATAAATGGTTGAAATTTAAATAATGAATAAAATTTATTCAAAATTAATTACCAAGAGAAACTAAATAGATTGGGCCTACATTGCTTAAAGTTTAAAATAAGTCACCTTACTTAAATTTATGAGATTGTAAGGGGGCCGAGATGCTGGAATGTTTACACTAGCGTGAGAGTCTTAAACAAGAGAGCTACCGACAAGATAAAGGGTTGGGCATTTAATACAGAGCTCCATATCAATTTTTTGCAGGAGTTAATAAATCTCTGGAATTTTGTGCCTCAGCAGGTGGAGAAAGCTTGATCATTAGAAGTATTTAAAATGGAGGAGAATAAATATTTGATGAATTAAGAAACAGAGGGGTATGATGAACTGATCAAGTTTATTCACAGTGCATTACAAATATGAGAAACATAAGTTAACATAAACTTGAATTAACATAAATTAAACATAATGTATGGCAAACATAATGACGTTTTTGCAGGCTGAGAGAGACAAAAAAATTATATAATGTGAGGTAGTGACCTAGAACTAGGAAGACATAGCCTCAAGATTTGGGGGAGGGGGAACTACTTTTCCCAGAAAGTGGAGAGTATGTGGAATTCCCTGCCCAATGAAGCAGTGGAGGCTACCTCAGTAAATAATTTAAGAGAAGGTTGGATAGATTTTTGCATAGTACTAGAATTAAGGTTTATGGGAAAAAGCAGGTAGGTGGAGGTGAGTCCATGGCCAGATCAGCCATGATCTTATTGAACGGCCAAGCAGGCTCGACAGGCCAGGTGGTCCACTCCAACTTCTATTTCTTATGTTTTTATGTTAGTGTTAAGGTTATTTTTCTGATCAATTCAAGATCCTGATGGCAGTGGGGAACAAGGTATTGTTGAACCTTTTGAAATGACACTGAAGAGGAGTTGAGGCCAGCATAGATTAGTCATGATCAGATTGAATGGCCGGACAGGTTTGAAAGACTTGATGAACTACCCCTGCTCCTGTTTATTTCTGTTCTTTTATGGGAAAGTTAACTCTGACTAAATGATTATGGGTAACTTGAGGTAATTTCTAAAGTAAGTACTTGTTCAGCGCAGCATTATGGGCTGTAGGGCCTGTATTGTGCTGTAGGTTTTCTATGTTTCTATGATTTAAAATATAATAACATGATTCCAAAATATGTTATCCTATAAATTAATTAAGAAACATTAGTAACAATATTAAGACGTATCTGGTTTTCAAGTAGGTGACTCCGTCCCAAAGAATGGGGAAGTGTTTGACAGGCCAACCATAAAGCTGAGGGACCAGATACAAAATGCACACAGGTCCTGAGCTCCGCACATTAATGCTGCGCTCCTAGACTCTGGGCTAAGTGCAGAAGTGGGGGGTCAGACTTACTCTCAATTAGTTTAGCAATCCACTTTCTGCATAGACTCATGAGGAGCACCTTTCTAGTGATTCTCTTACCAAGCAAAGGACAGGTGCATTCCGACACACTATGCTTTATAACTTTAGACTTCTTTGGATGCTTTATACTTTTGATGAATGCACATAAAACCTTTCATGTCTGCTCAGGGAACATAAAGAAGAATTTCTTGATTATAATATAAAAGTAAGTCTTTCACACTTCTCTTCGTAATAATATCTTCTCAAACAACATTGCCAAGTATGATTCACTGATCATTACCTCAAAGTTGCATCTGCACATATTACCTACCTTTTTAGTAGCTATAGGGAAAAGCAAAGTCCTTCAAAACTGGAGAACCCTGTAACACCCTGGGAATGTGAGCCACAGTTCATCTCCTCTACACACAGGCACAGCTTAAACATATGTTAATGCTTTTGTAATATCACAACAGTAAGTGACCAAAGTATTTCCCCCATATTTTCTAATCCAATTGGTTTCCAATAACAAGTAATATTACTTATTAAAATCAATGCATACTGAAGATATTATGGTAATTGTTTATGTTAGCAGTGGAAGTATCCAGGCTATTGCTTTGCCTACCTAAACATATGGGATTGTTTGAAAACCTCCCATTCTCCAAGATATCAATTGCAGCTACAATGGAAGTCAGAATAGTAATTTTTACCCTCGTTCATACAATAAATTTACCCTACAGAAGATGAAAATAATGTTTGCACCATATTCATTTTCAGATTCAATAATAAATTAATTATGTGAACAAGTAGTGTAGTAACATCCAAGAGGACCACAAACTTGTCATGGTTTGGAGGATTGAGTACCTCAATGATCCGGAGAGCTATGTCGGCTGGAGTCAGGGCTTTATCCTTTGGCTCTTGGGAGGGTCACTCACCCATGCCAAACAGGTACCATAGGGTAGAGGCCAACCTAAGAGGTTCGGGGGTTCAACTCAGAGGTAACAACCCTGACCGGTCAAACAAAATTGTTACAGAAACACCAGTGAAGAATCCTTCTACATCTGAGTGCAGTGGTATTCCTGAGACTCCACGTGGGACTTGCGTGACTGACAGTAGTGGAAACCAAGCTACTGAAACAATAAAAAAAGCCCTGACAACACACTGGAGGAACTCAGCAGGTCGGGCAGCATCCATGGAAAAGATCGGTTGATGTTTCCGGCTGGAACCCTTCGTCAGGACGGATCTTTTCAATCTTTTCCACGGATGCTGCCCGACGTGCAGAGTTCCTCCAGCGTGTTGTGAGTGTTGCTTTGACCGCAGCATCTGCAGATTATTTTGTGCTTAAAAAAAGCCCCGAACTCCTCCAAAAATGGAGGACCTTCATTGCTGCCCTAAATGCCTGCAGCATAACAGGCAGTTACAAAGTAGGTGTACTAAATTTCCACCTTATTTTATAACGGCCAAGTAGTTCCTCATTTAAACCAAAAGTAAAAGCAAGCAAATAATTCTGCAATTCATTCATCATGAATTTCCAGAGCACTCGTTGTTACTCATGATGCCTTTTGAACTCTTGCATGCTGGATCATAATGTCAAACATTATTGTGAAGTAAACACACTGCAGCATATATGAAATAACTTTTTTTTAAGCTGACAAGCAAGATTTTACAGATGGGTTGCAATTGTTATATTGGGGTTATGTGTGTTTGCTGTGTTATTCATCCTTCATATTATTGTACTATAATTCTACAAATTGGTGAACAGAAGCCTCATAATATCAATTACACCATTCAGAACAAACAGTATCATTTATTCTTAACCCTGATGAAACTAAAAACAAATAATTTACTTCTTTTTCCAACTCTGATTCATCACAAAAAGGCATTGCTTTGTTTTGCAACTCATCTTCAGGAAGAGCACGCTCATTTGTCATCAGTTTGACGGGGAAGAAATAGAGTAATGTTCTTTTTGAAATACCGTCCAATTCTGAATAATTCTCTGACATACAAATTTCAATAAATCACAAAACTTCCATTTTTTTATTCCCTACCAGAACCTCACTCCAATATCTTGGCTTACTGATTTTAATAAAAACTATCATATACCTTGAGCACAAATGCTAATCTAACTTTTGCAATCTTTGATATCCCATATTCAAGTCCTACCTATCCGTAATTATCGGAGCTAGTCAGGTCAACTTAGCTTGTGTGAGATGTGAAGTGTACAGACTGTATGGGAATGTATTAGTTGTTAAACGAATGGGGTTTTTCTGCAATAAAAATTTGAATTTTGCACATTATTGCAGTTCTTTTCATGTAAATTTGAATCAAACAGGGCAGATTATATCACATACCTGTAAATGGGCGAACACCAACCTGAATAATGCAAATACGCTGAAATAAACCCAAGCAATAAATTTAAGTCATATAATGTTCATGATGTTAAGTTGTACCAAGCTGCATATAAACAGTCTATCTTGGAAAACTTGCGGGATTTGTGTATCAAGGTTTCAAATAAATCAATATGTCTCAAATTTTATTGACCTGCTTTAGAGCAAGAATCCGTGCAGATGTCAAGGAATGTCAACTTTACTGAAATGTAAACACTTTTTTTACACAGTTTCTGGGTCAACTATAAAATAAATATGCTGAAAATCTAAGAGAAAGGAAATCTCCAAATTTAATCAGATTCTGGATGCTTGACTATGAGCATGCACCGTTGCAGAAAAAGCGTGAAAATTTTTCGGAAATTGAGTTCTGCTCCATTGAAGTGAGAAGGGGTAATAATATTAATATCAAATCAAAATCGAATGTTTCAGATTTTGGCCAGTTTTTAGATTACATCCTGACGTTAAAAACTATTCATGATATATGAGGCCACTTTGGATAGGCTGTGAGATATCACAAGTGAGATGTCAGGCTGGACACTTCAACCAAAATTATTATTTAATTATACTATAGTACTGAAGTTTTTTTTTAAAAAAAATTATGAACAGAAAACTAAGTTAGCTTCTGAATATTGTCGGATATAATGTCACTCCTACCCCCCCCCCCCAAAAAAATAGAAACTAAATTACTATGTGGCTACAACACTGATATTCCTGGGTACTTTTAGGACATCCGTTAACTATTTGCTTTAAAGCTTATTGATTTCGTTTAAAAACTTGTATCAAAGATCCTGAACTAATCACGGAGCCAAGCAAGTACGTATGAATAAATGTAAATAAATAAAAACAAAATATACCCTTTTTTTTACTTAATATAGACTCTAAAAGAAAATAAACCACTTTTTTTAGAACGAGTCATCGCCAGCCACTGTTTGAGTAGTTAATACTTAATCAAACAGGATCTCTCGTTTATTCTATCGCATGCACGTCATTTTCCGTACTCTTGTAATAATCATTCGTTATCAATAATTCATCGACAGTGAGACTTCAATAATAAATCTCTCTATAATCTTGTGTGCGTCCACCCTCTCCGTGACTTGACTGTGTTTGGTCATAAACCAGAATCCGCATCATCGTCAGGTACTCGGGCGATTATCCCGAGGACAAGAATTTGGTTATTACTGGGAACGGGCATTAACAAGGTTGCGATATACGTTAAAGGTTCAGTCGAGCCACATAACAATGCGCCTTTCGCATTGAATGTCTATTTAATGAGTCCACAAAAAATATCCAGTTAATAATCAGTAAGGAATTTGTACATAAATGTGGTTAAACTATAAGTGCATGCTAACCTGTGGTGCCGTGCATTAAATAACAATTGTTTCGATGAATTTACCCAGGATGGATTGGCGGAGGAAGGGTTTAACAATCCAGCAGTGGTAACAATTGTACATGGTAAACCAATATGAAAGAAACATCAAAGTAACCCCAGAAAGTGCCAGATGCTGTACAGAACAGCTGCATTCGTTAGTGTTGATTGTGTGGCCCAAAAGGTAATTGCATCCATTCTGGTGTGGGCTCTTTTCAGAGACTGGTATTGCATTCAGTTTAATAGATTGATATCTCAATATTAGAAACACACAATGCAAGTTTCAGTTTACAACACATGTGTTTTGAAATATGTCCTATCGGAGAAAAAAATTCGAGTGCGTGGAAAAGTATGTTAAAAAAAAGTTGGCTCAGAATAGTGACTCCCTCCCTATAAACCTTCACGTCCTCCCATACTACTTTTGGAGAAACGTTTAGTTCAACAAATGCAGAAATTGAACGCAAGCCAAATTGCTAGCTGTGTCTGCTGACAGGATTGATCGTGATTAATGGAATGTGTATTTTATGATTGATGCCCTTTTTGAATACAGCATCAATTTATCAAAGCGAGAATTTAGAATAGTTATGTTGAGTTACAAAGATACCACCCATCGAGAAAATGATTGGCTTATTTAGCTTTCAGCAGTATAGGTTTGGAAATAATGAACGTTGTTAGACCCGACGAGCCTTCATTACTGAATAACCGCTCTTTGCTATTTACTCTTTAAAACAAGACACTTCGAGGAAAATAACTTCATGTCACTGAGAAGCAAAGAAAAAGTAAACTTGCACGAAGGGAATTGAAAGTTCAGTGCGGTGCCCGAATAATCCACCAGCCATTAAAAGGTTAAAATTCAGAATCTAGTAACCGTAGGTGTGTGGGAAGTAGAATGCATTTATTAAGATTAGTTTTCTTCAGGTAATCGGGAAAATTGTCACTATTCTCCACAGATAATGAAGAGAATATTTTGCAGATTATATTGCTGAACATGGGGAATCCCATTCAATCTAAGACATAGTCTTTATCAACTAGTTCAGATATCATATCTCAGAACGTCTACCAAGCAATGGCATCCACATTCACCAGCAGTGCCCTATCTGATGTATTTGAGTTGCTTCGATCAATCGACTGGTTAAAAATATGTATGTTGTATCCGTTCAGCACATTTTAATTATTTTTGAGAAAACATGATAGAGATCTCCAAATCGTTGGCGTTCTCACTGTGCAATGTTTTCTATCTTATAAACATCATCAAAAAGATAATGTAACGTTCAGTGAGTTCAATAAGATACCTGCACTATTTACACGCGCAGTCTTTACTGGCAAATCCCATTGCAAATGCTATGTGGCTATTGTAATAAACGTTATTTTTTTCTGGTGTTGGAACTTGCTGAGATTTAGTTTTCATGTTCAGGGGGTTTATTCGGCTTTATTTGAAGGATGTGATATTCCCCAGTTTAATTGCGCTTGTCAGTCACGCGATTAGATTTGAAGACTGTATTAATATCCACCACCAAACTTTGGATGGTTCAGATCTAATGTCACCAAACTCTATAAATACACTGGTAGATAAATAGATAAATAGATCGATAAACAGATAACTAGATAGAGAGATAGAAAAATACCGATAGTAGATAATAACCAAAGTTAATTTGATCTAATTAACAAATTATAACATCTTGACGTAATGACATTTATGAATATAGATACCACGCACTCCAGAATCCAATTGAAAGCGATCAACCTCTGGAAGGAATTCCTCTGTACTATATAAAAGGTATTTTGAGCACGTAGAGGAAACGTTTTCGAGATGACCGAAGTATTTGCTTGTTGATTGGGAAACCCAAGGGTGAGAAGTGGTTGGGAACACCGGGGCTGCTTGTATTCTCCATAACTTATATTATGAGCCCGAACGCAACCTAACCAGGGAAGCCTGAGAAAACGGTAGACTACTATAAACCAAAATCAGTTTACAATAGTCAATCTAATTTATACTCAATACACCGCGTTTCTACGAGAGTTTCACAAGCCGACAATGAAAAATGCAAACTATAGAACTGGCTCGACTTATACAAGTCGGCTGGAAGTACCTGCAAATGCTTTATTGAAACGAAGATGTAACTCTAGGTAATCGCGGCGTCACGTATCACATGCATTGCAGCGAATTAATGTGCGACCATCATAACAAATTGTCACTGTAGTAAGTTTTGGCCACTCATAATAAACTTCCAAACGCTATATAATTTGTGCTATTCAATTTGAATATTAGAAATAAAAGAATACTGTCAATTTACTCTTAGTGTTTGAAGAAGCACTCTTTAGTTTAATGAAAGTACAAAATCATTGTAGTGGATGAGACAACAAGAGAATATCTTTATATGTAATGGCGTGCACAATTCAAAACTGAAAGAACAACCTGGGATCTAAATATTACCGTTTAATTGTACGCTATTGGACGATCAGACAACGTGCACTAAATATCGCTTTCTGGACAGTGCTACCCATTCTTGCGAATTGTATTGGATTGAAAAAGTTTACCTCTGCATGAAAACAAAAAAAAACAGAAGTGGACTGGCATACAATCTCATAATAAGGAAAATGTAAGGTCAGCCGAATAAATTGTTGAGTTTTTAGCTCATTCTGATTAAATCGTTCCATAATTCAGAAACATTCATCAATTCCCCCAATTATTCTGTTTAGACCCCTTCCGAACAATATCTGAGATATCGATGGACGGGATGCATAGACCTATAACTAAGTTACAAGTGTGAGCTTTCCATGAGGAGAGAAAACATGTGATGACGTCAATTGATCCCAAGAAACCACAGCTAATTATTTTCACGGAAGGAAGGCTTTTGATTTAAAAACAAGATCTAATTGCTTAAGATATACAGAATAGAACATTCTGGAAATATTCGAAGGGTCAGGCAGCATGATATTCTGAGTGTTTTCAAAAATAACAACAAACCAGTCTGAAAGTTAATTGAACCCCGAATGATGGATACGCTTAGTGATAATACGCTTCTTTTATAATTGTCCAGGTCTCAATACGTTGCATAATTGTTTCATATCTGAGATCCGCAGTTACTTTTTAATTCCTTCCCCGAATTGAGAAGAATGTCATGCAGAAATATCATGCATGATATTTCCGCATAACATATCATTATGGGTTAATTAAATTAGCATTTCATCTCACATCATCAACCTCCCGCATATTTTAATATTTTGCTCTACTTACCGCTTGTGCCGATGTATCTAGTCATGGTTAGTTACTGCCTGTTACGCCGCTGGCGTTTAGGGCAACAAATATCAAGTTATTAATGTTAGATAATATTTGTTGGATTCTCACGCCTGCCCAAAGATGAGCTTGCCTGGTATTTTCCCATACCTGGGAAAATCGGATTTCAATCAGTACAAACCTGATTTCACACCAGAGAGAGGTGAAAAATTGGCGCATAATTTGCAAATAACAGCATTGATTACACCATAACTGACTATGCCAGGAATATATTCGCTAGTTTGGAATGATCTGTATGTAATAAAACTTGGCCTGCGTGTGGTTATAAATGGATTTTCGGCACTCTATGTTTGACAAGTATTCGTTCTGGATCCATTGAGGGCATTTTTATTTCCTTTCGACAACAGGGATTATTATTGAGAAACTGTCTAAATGAGGTACACAATCTCAACGCTGCAAAGAATACTCTCCTGTAAACTGATTCGTCCATAAAGTGAAAACTCGGATTAAATATCAACATTCGGAAAATTTCGAAATTGCCTCAATTTGTGATTGACTTAATTTAATTTCCATCATTCTGTACTGGTTCTATTTACTGTATGTATAGCACTGTCGTTGTACTAAACGCCCTTCAGTCAATTACCCTATTATGTTACGTTCTTGGCAATTGAATTTTCAGGTGGTTATCACTTTTATCTCACCTATAATATATTCCGTTGATATTAAGGACTTTCAATACAGAATCTAATCTATTCTATTGATGGGCAAATCCAAGGCTACTCATTCCATGCCGAATGCTGATTGATTTGCTGTCCATTTTTTTTTTTGGCCTTTGTTTCCAATTGAAAAATTATATACTTCTACATCAGACTAAAGTGGTCGGCAAAGCACATGAGATATTAGGAAGAGTTTGTCAACGCAGCATGTTTTAAGGAATACTTCAAAGGAAAATAAGATGAAGAGTGGAATTCCAGAGCTTCGGCCCTGGGTTGTTGAAGGCACGATCGTCAGTAGTGGAACGAGTGAAATGAGGATCAGACAAGAGTTCAGAAATCGAGGCATCAGGGGCTGCAAGGAGATACTGGGATAGGTCAAGGAAGTATTTGAAGAGATGCAAATTTGATTTTTATATCAATTAAGAGGTATCAATTAACGATATCGGGGATGCTCGTTCTTCTTTTGGCTTATTTTTATACATTTTTGTGGGATCATTTATTGGAAGACCGATACCCTACTTATTTTATTCAGATTTTGTCCATCGTCATAAGGCAGAGCACAAATTGAGTTTTGAGCAGGCCAAACCACCATCGGTGAAATAGTTACAGATATACATTTGTTTCTAATTATGTTTACTTAACAGTGATAGTCCCTTATCAAATATGTTTACTTAAGGCTGTGTCAGTGCACTTTTCAACCAATGGAGAACCCCGAAGTGAGCCCTCTAGTGCTGCTTCATAGAATGGCGCCCATTTAACACATTCCCATCCCCCTTCAATGCAGGATTACCTAATCAATGTACACAGCACATAGCAACACGATATATAACTACAACACCACTGTTTTACTAATTAATGCTCTGTCAAATGTGTCAGCACGATTTTCGATACAAGACATGAAGCCTATCGAAGCAATTCTTCACCAGTTCATCGAAGCTGGTACAAATGACAATGTGAAACAGGGAGACTGCATTTTGGCATATGATTAAACTGGAATGGGGAAAAAAATCATGCATGAGTGGCCAATAATTCATAAGAAAATAGAAAAGCACTCTTCGTATATTTATGTGAACTATTGGAATACATTGATACTAGTCAAACCTGTTTAGGAGGCAAGTGGTAACTATGCCAGGTTTGCAGTTCAAAATTTAGTTACCACTTAATATCATGATGCTTATTTACGAAAAAAACGCAGATAATAGATCTACATGTTGACGTAACTGTAATTATAATTACATTCAAGCTTCTGATTTGTTTTGGCTGATAATGGTTCAGTCAAACGCATGTTCTTTCACTACGCGTTACTACAGTTGCTTTGAGAATGCTCGTTGCCAATTCCTATATTGTAGGAATTACAGCAGCTAGCGGTTTTGTTCACTACAATACCGCTAGCCCTTAACCATTAAGCAGCCGACACGTTTCTCAGTCTCTATTTTTTACGAACACTTCGTTGTATACTGAACTTCACCTTACTCGTTCTGTTCATCTCCTAATTTGTTGACTTGCCAAAAAAAAGTAGAATCGTCTTGAATTTAGACTGGCAACTCTCCTGAATAACTGAATCTGCTACGTAGAGACCATAAAAAATTGTCATACTTCGCTTAATAGTTGAGAAAATAATCTATGTTACTGCGAGGCATTCTATGATAAAGGTAGTCAAAATATTAGATACGCAATTTATATTTAGGTCATGCATCAAACTATTGGACAAAATTTTCCCCCTCTGTCCCACCGTGTGCAATCAAAAGCCTTGATATATACAGGGTAACACAAATTTGGGTATAATGATTTCAAATGTGAATCTATAATTGAAAAACAATGATATTTAGCACCCAAAAGAAATATAATTAACAATAAATATATTAAAATATTTCGCATTTACAGTTAAAGTTACTTGAGCGTAACAGTAAAGTAATTACCAGACTGCAACCCAGTGAGTCGGCTCACTTGTAACAACTGCTTGACTCGCAGAATCTGAGAAAACGTGTTCAACTGCTACAAATCTGATGTTATGGAATTTGTGCATTTTTTTTTAATGGTTACTTGTGTTGTAGCTGCGACAAACGCAAATGTCGTCCTTCGAATTGTATGCAATTGCTGGATAATTTCATTCCAGATTTGCCATTGCCAGTCATTAGCTCTATAGTCCAATTAATAAATATGGAAGCTAGAACATTAAGAATATTATAGTGTAAAGGAGGCCAGCGAAAAATCAGAGGGCAATACCGTACACATTACACACATACACCGGCATATACCGCTAAAACTTCAAAAGATATCGCCGTGGTTCGGAGCATCTAAAAGGGGGATGATTGAATGTGTCTTAGAGAAAAAAATGTTCATAAGTGCAATTAATTTACATTGTTAACATACATCCGCTTATACGTTGTCTCTATTTATTTATTACCACCAAGGCGTCACGCAATCCCAAATAATTGCCCGTCCTGTAACAAAGTACCCATATAGCTAAAGGGGTTAATACATGATATAGTTACAACTAGTTCCCATGCAGTTTGCATTTCTAATACAAAAACTGAATATGATTATTTGTTGACTGGCGTCCTATTGTTTACTTTAATTCAGACTCGAATTGGACCTTCTGTTTAAAAACCAGCGATGCAAGTATTAAAAATACATCACTAAACAACGGAGGGGGCTATAAATTCCCTCAATTACATCGTTGTCACATATTTCACTGGAATAACGTCATGGAAAATCTGTGTCTTTAGTTGAAGAGCCTGCCGAAATGGGTCGAGATAGGGACGCCACAAAAATAATTGATATCTTCTGGATCAAAAAAGATTTATCTCTTAAAAAAATATTGGGCTCTGTTCAAGTATTGACGTTGAAATTACACCCCTGCTTTTCTAATTGGAGGTTGTGTTAAAAAAAAAAACGCTGGCTTCTCTTCGGAAGTCATGGTTTTGTCCAAGCCTGCATGTTATTGGAGACTGGGATTGGCCTGCTCACAATTGTCATTCAAATCATAAACTGAAGGTGAAGTTGCATATTGCTATCCAGGGCAAAGCATTATTAGCAATACATTCTTACGGGTACACGATGAGACCCGAATTTATTACAAAACACTGTCAACATTGTCATCCAAAATCTGTCCCGTTTATTTTCATCCAGTTCGTTCAGAGGCGCTTTTAATTCCCCTAATGCATGCTTTCATATATACATACATACATACATACATATATATATATATATATAGATAGATAGATAGATGTGTGTGTGTGTGTGTGTGTGTGTGTGTGTGTGTGTGTGTGTGTGTGTGTGCGTGTGTGTGTTTGTGTGTGTGTGTGTATATATATATAGTACGTTTTCGTCGCTCTGGCCAAATTGAGACTTCAGTTTAAACGATAGATATTGATACTATTCTCCGAATGCCTGCCCCTTTCTAACCACTGTACTAAGTATAATAACAACTATAATATACTGTGCCATCAATTTAAATTATGTTAACGCTTCAGTAGGTTTTCCCCCCTGTCAACATAGCTTTAATATTACTTGAACTACAGAAAACATAGTTGTTTAAGTCCACGCCAACGCAAACCTTAATCTCTCTCATCTCATAAAGTCTAGTTAATGGAATATCATGTGCCATCAAGACTTCCATACAGTGTATGAATTCATTTAATCAACCTTCTGGTAACCACAACCTATACTTGCTTAAAAAGTTGTAAGTTCACTGTTTGAGTTGTGCACATTTTTCAACTGCGAATTGCATATCATATTTTTATCTGGACACAGACAAGATTTAAAACGAGTTTTTCTTTCAGTGCTCATCTGAGGGTCATAGGCCCGGAGCAAGTGCTGTCTCCTACTTCATGAGAATCTTTCCTCTCTATATTACTTTGAGTTTTGCATACGTCAGCGGGATATGCAGATAGATAAAACAAAGACTAGGCAAGTCAAAAAATATCTATAGAGCGGAGACAGAGGAGAACCAGATCGTCCCCACATTCTGAGCCATGTTTAGTTGATGGTATTTGCAATTTTTTTCCTCGGGTTGACGAACTGTCACTGTGACAATTAAGAAGACACTATATTACTCTGTCACCACTTTAGGGGAAGGGAGTGATGGATATTTTATTAACAGTTGATGAAACTACTCCTGACATTACCCCCCTCCCCTTGGATTTGGGATTGCCCGTGATTACCCAGAATTTTTATTGGGACGACAGAACATTTTTAAAAACTTTTTTCTCTATTTAAATTGATGAAAGTTGAGGAGAGGGGGCGCCTTGTTGGGAGAGTGGGGGGATCTTGGGGGCGGCTGATGTTAATTAAAGCAGGGGCACACGCGTGCCTTAACTCCTACCGTGGGTGGTCTCGGCTTGCGCTCTCCCTCAGCCCTGAGCGCTGATAAATGCTGAACGCGGGCCTAATCAGGGTCAGTGATTGCGCAGCCTGTTTACAATAACTTAACCCCAAAACTCGTTTACGTGCATTCCCTTTTTATTAATTTGATTTGCATCCCGCATACAATCAACACGACTCTGTCAAATCTGATTTTGATCTTTAAAAATTGCGTATCAATGGGAGGTCAAGTTGTCTCACGAGCATATTTTGAAGGGTATTATTGATAAAGAAGAATGGTCTGATGCTGTTTAAATGAAGTAAGCGTAACATTGCCACTAAAATTAACACAGCCACTAGAATTTTACACATGCAAGCCATAATTTTTGTCTCTTAAAGCTATTTGATTTGCAATCAATAATCTTTTGTTTTAGTAATTTTGCATGTAGTTGGCATCAACAATTGTTCCTAGTTCTTTTTGCCTAAATGCACTTAAAGCTGAATCGTGAACACCAAACTGATCCGTTTTTCCAATAAACAGTATTTTTATTTATCTAATATATGCTATTTTAATTTATCTCAGAAAAGTTATATACAATATCTAATCGCTTACAGTGTCCAACAGAAAAGGACACTGTTTAGTTCCAAAGATACAAAAATAACTTAATTAACTCTATATAAATATTAGAAATGTTGACAGCCATAACGATAGGTTTTTCTTTTGTTCATGCGTGCAGAAATGCTAAATCCACCTTTGGCACTTGATTTATTAAAGCATATAACTACATTATTTTAATTTTGCCTATTCATATTTTAATTCCATAATATCAATGGATTATATATTAGTGATGGCAATAAAACATTCAGAGTTGTTTTAGGACGTGGCATCTAGGTATGCTCCTCAGTTACGGATAAGAAATTACTTATAGTAATTTTCGTAATGAATGTGCTGGCTACGGGCAGGTGGAAAACGTTTGCGAATATTACCAAAGAAATTAAAGACGTGCGTGTAAGGAGGCGCAGGCGTACATTCTATCAAAACAATGAAATTAAATTCTGAAACTATAATGTATCGACAAACTTCTTAACAAAATACCTTTCAATAATCTGCCTTCAGGATTAACAAAAGGATCTGTAAATTGTTTAAGCAAATGCACCTATATTTATAATGTTCCAATTTGTCTTATCCCCTTGAAGCACAGATCTAGTTTTATGAGCTCCGTCCGCTTTTTGATTATTGATGACTTCGGCAAAATCCCTAGCTTCATACTCTTTTTACCACCGGACACAAAGAAAACACGATGCATTTATTGACATTATGGTTTAAGCGTTTTATGTGGTTTTGCAAGAGGCATGGAAAAAGTGTTCGTTACCGTACGCTTAATTTTTTAACGACCTTATTATTGTTATAGAAAAGCTGGGGTTACTGGCGCAAGTTGATTAGCAACAGTATGCTATTGATGGCTGTTGTTTTCTTTAAAAAGTGCTCTACAACGAGCCGCATTATCATGCTATGGTATTACTTTTAATATCTATTCTCTGCCGTCTCCTAACCGTATAATTCAGCATGAGTATATATTTTTGGAACTTAAAGAACATCTCATTTTTTTTACCAATCCTTAACGGTCTTGCTATTTGCAAACTGATTTCAATTGTATTAACATCGAGTCGCTGACACTTAGTTTAATCCTACCTTCACTGCAAAACGATTGCAGAATTCGGCTTTTCCAGGGAATCTCGTCCTTCATAGACATTCGATACACGTACAATTTTAGCAAAAATCCCACGATTCTACCGGAGGAAGTATTTTCAGAGATGCAGGCGCCGTCTGGATTTGCCCTGTGCATTTGCTTTTGTAGTTCATCTTTATAAAACATGGCAACTAACAATAAGAATGGCACTTTCTAAGCCACGACGCCGAATCAAAGCACGGGTTTCTCACACTTGCCTTCTAATCGTCTAAAAAGCTTTCATTTTCACTTGAAAGACTTGCAGAAATATTTGTGATGTCCCTTACCTTGGTTAATGTTTGTGGGGATGCGACACGTTATTGCAAACGATGCCAGGCGCCGAGGCTCCTCGTTCATGTCGCTCTATTTTTCTCTCTCACTTGCAGTGACAGTGTGTATGTGTATGTGTGTGTGTGTGTGTGTGTGTGTGTGTGTGTGTGTGTGTGTGTGTGTGTGTGTGTATACACGTGTGTGTGGCAAACACTGCGGGCCAGCAAATGGGCACAACCCTGCTCGAACTGGCTTATTTATATATAAATACATATATGAAGAGAATATCTAAACAGTCAGGCGTGAAGCTACAAGAAAACATTTTATAAGTAACAGAAAGGAAAGAGTATTAGATGGGATTTCGCTCAATTTTCTTTAAAGGAGCAGATTGCAGATGTTTACATCGTTTTTGTATAAACATCCTGTACATGTTCCTGTCTATTAAACTCCAGCTTTCATAAAGAGTACATCTCTAATTCTCTTTGAAAATATAAACCCAGTACATTATCAGCGATTTTTTTTCACAACAGGCAACCGTATTCTTCAATTGCAAAACTCCTTGCAATAACCAGAAATAATTTTATTTATGTATTAAATAACTTGTACTACATCCTTACTTTGTTACCTTCTCCAGCATTATTTTTTGGCCTGAGATTATTTTTAATTAGGTAATGATGTTTTAAATGTAATAATTATATCGCAATAATATGGGTCGTTTTAGTTTGGTAACTACACAAATGTGTATTATTCCACTTCCTTAATGAATTGGTTGCATTTAATATATATCCATCTACTCTCTTTCTCTCTCTCTCTCTCTCTCTCTCTCTCTCACACACACACACACACACACACACACACACACAAACAGAAAGACAGTCAGCCACAGAGATTGATTTCTCCCCTCACCCCACCCACCCCCAATAAAAAGCTGGTTTGGACTACGTAGATACCAGATCAAATCGGTAATGAAGGCGGGTGTTGAATCCTTTAACAGCCCACCAGTCCTGACCGAGGTGGGAGGGGGTGGGGGTCGGGGCGGGGAGTTTCTTGTTCCTTACGTCTGACAGCCGAGAGGCTCGAGTCGCTGATGACAAGAGATAAGTAAACGCGATCTCTTTGGCGTGGCAGATCCCAGCACTGCGATGAAAAGCTACCCCACATCTCGGCGACCTTTGCAAAGGGCTTCAGCACTGAAGAAATAACCGTGCCGGGGGAAGGGCTCCCTCCTTCGCGCTTTCAACAACTACAGTGATACTTTTTTTTTATTTTGAGGGGGAATCCGGATATTCCCGAACCAAGAGGAAGCTTTATTTTAAAAGCAAGAAGTTTGAAGATTTGGAAATAGCGAAGGAAACGGCTTGACTCAAGAGTTTGGCGGACCCGCGATTTCGGTTTCAAGTGACTTGCTTGCTGAGAATTGTTGTTAAATGACGGCCGAGGTTCAGCAGCCGCCGGCTCACAGCACGGCCCAGAGCAGTCCCATGTCTGCGGGAATGGAAAAGCCGAACAATCAGAGCTCTGTGATGGAATCGGCGACTTCCACCACCAAAACTAAGAAAACAAACGCTGGCATACGGCGCCCAGAGAAGCCGCCGTACTCCTACATAGCCCTGATTGTTATGGCCATACAAAGCTCTCCAACCAAGAGGCTGACGCTCAGCGAAATCTACCAGTTCCTACAGAGCCGGTTCCCCTTTTTTCGAGGCTCCTACCAAGGCTGGAAGAACTCGGTACGTCACAACCTTTCCCTGAATGAGTGCTTCATCAAACTGCCCAAGGGTCTAGGCAGACCGGGCAAAGGCCATTACTGGACCATTGACCCCGCCAGCGAGTTCATGTTTGAGGAGGGCTCCTTTAGAAGGAGACCGAGGGGTTTTCGCAGGAAGTGCCAAGCTCTTAAACCAATGTATAGCATGGTGAACGGATTGGGATTCAACCATATCCCAGAGACCTATAACTTCCAGGGGTCAAGAGGACCCATTTCGTGTGCTCCAAACGGACTCTCTCTAGATAGCAGTATAAGCATGATGAATGGACATCTGCCCAGCAACGTTGACGGGATGAGTTTACCCGGACATTCTGTCTCTCACCTCTCCTCCAACAATGGTCACTATATGGGAAGCTGTACGGGATCTTCCGTTGGCGATTACCCCAACCACGCCGACAGCTCGGTGTCCGCGTCTCCCTTGCTGACCGGCGGCGGGGTGATGGACACACACTCCATGTACACTACCTCGACTTCAGCGTGGGCTCCGTCGGCCTCCGCTCTCAATAACGGGCCTTCATATATCAAACAGCAGCCCCTCTCACCGTGCAACCCGTCGGCGAATATAACTTCAAACCTGCAAGCGCACTCTCTAGATCAGTCCTATTTACATCAGAATAGCCACAACACCGCCGATATACAAGGTACAAAGCAATGCTGTTATAGTTAAACAATAGCAGAAATATAAATACTTTTACTGTGCAAAGGTTACTGTATAATAACACGACAGCAACGGGATCTATTGCGACTGACAGTAATCTGTGTCTATAATTTGAATCAGGTATTTAAGAATGTTCATACTTTGGTGTAATCGAATCAAAGTTGTGAAAGAGAGCACATTTTATTTGCGCTATTATGGCGAGACGGGTTAACCTGAATATATAGAAGATCTGCATCAGAATCTCATAATACATACGATATAATCGTTTCCTGATTATTATAAATACTCATTATAAATCATTATTTGAGGAAGATCTTGAGCGCAAATATGACGGGAAAACAGAAAAAATATTATTAATGCACGTTAAGTTAATGAATGCAAGGGGTTAAATCAAAATTCTAGCACTGATTACTACAGCTCGGCTTCCTTTATAACCAGTAGTTACTGAAAGATTTTTTTTGTTTCTGTGAAAGATAATTCCAAGGCTCAAAAGATTTCCCCATATCGCTGAAAAAAAACCACGATGTTGTTTGAAATCTAGTTTGATTTGGTCACTCTGATAAAGGTCAAAAATCAGCCTGTGCGAAACACAAAATTAAGAAGTTTTCGAACGCAGGCTCACTCCCGCGTATTATTGGTTGGCGATGCGCCAGTACGATTAATTAGGAAAATGATAGAGCCTGGGATTGAGTTGTTTTCTTGTAGAAGAGTTTCAAAAGTGTCATTAAGTTAAGGAAGTGAGTTGTTTTTGCTTCCTCTCCCCACACGTAATTGGTTATTGGCTGGAATAAATAACAAGAATAAACCGCCCTTTGTTTTTCCAACAAATTCCAAAACTTAGTCAAAGAAAACATCTCGATGCCATCCCCGCAGAGACAGCGTTTACTGCGGTGCCAACTCGACGGCAAAAACAACATCAGAATGCAGAGTGCCGGCTCCCCGCCGCAGAAGCCGCCTATTGGGGATTCGCAGCCCGGAGCTCAGCGCCAAAGTAACTCTGCCTGAAGCACGATTAACTGTGTGAATCTGCGGTGTCGTGGGTGGATGGGGGTGGTGCGGGGGGGGGGGGGAAGCCACTCTGCTGTTGCACAATATCCCGTTCCCAATCACTCCGAGAACAGACCCTTTTTTTGTGTGGAAAAAAAACTGCTGCTGTGGATCTGAAATAAGCAGCAAAAATTTGGTAGCAAATAAACTGATTTCAGGGTTTTTTTTGTGTATAAACCTAAAGATTATTTAACTGCAGCTTGCAAAATCCAACCGAAAGGCATTTCTACCAAGTTGGTTTATTTGCCTGTGACAGGCACCACATTAGCCCACGCACTAGGAGATGCAGTTCCCAGTAGCCTATAATCAATTGCCGATTTCTGCTGTTTTATCAACCAGGCCTGTCTGTAAATCAGTGCAGCGACCAATATCGAGATGAAATTAAATCCAAAAGTCATTTATATTGTGAATTATCTTGCACATATTACAGTGATTATCAGCGTGATGTCACGTTATAGCCGCGTAATTAAATTAAGTTCAAGCGGCACGATTGCATTAAAATGAGCAAATATGTAGATAAGACGGCTACTTGTAATTTCTAAAAGCTAATTAGCTTAAGCGCCCGCTAAAATTCCGAGCATGACGATTTTTAAAATATTACAGTCAGTGGAATAATGTTGAATTTAAATAGCTGTTCGGTTAAACATATATTCCTGAAATCTTGCATACATGCTAATTGGAACTCGCAATGACATCCGCTAAGGCCTACAGAAATCTTTGCAGTTAATTTGGAGTATATTTTTGGAGGACTTTAACATAATTTCATGGTTCACTAAAACAGCGTAACAGGCTAAACTAAATTCACCGATTCGGTGACGATGACAGTAAAAAATGATCGTCAATAATCGGGAGAGGTTTGGCTCCATTACAAAATGTGCGTCGATATAAACCGCGAGAAAACGGCGGGAAAAACTAGGATGCCAAGTGTAGCATTCCAATGATTACCAATGTGTTGAACGCGACTGAACCGTCAGTATAATGATGACCTTCAAGCTTATGAATATAGATCTAAGAAATAACTTATCACTAATTTCAAGTGGTGAGATCTGTCAACCAGTTCTGTCTTGCAGTTAACGTTTTAAATGCAGTTAAGCGATTTTAAAAGCAAACCCTTATATAATAAGTTCAGGGCCTATCATGCTTTGGGAATGGGTTTGCTTGCTTTGGTCAACTAATTCTATACTTGACGTACTTACTTTATTTGGAAGAGCCGCTCTTTTGTAAGCTTAAGACTGCAAACATTATATTAACAGAAGCATTATACTTAAACCATTTCCTCATTGGTGTGTTTTGCCCTGTTTTATTTAGCAGGAATCCCGCGATATCACTCACAGTCTCCCAGCGTGTGCGATAGGAAAGAATTTGTCTTCTCTTTCAACGCCATGACGTCGCCTTCGATGCATCCATCAACTAATGGATCTTACTATCATCAGCAAATGACTTACCAAGATATCAAACCTTGTGTAATGTGATACTCGGTGGAATAGATTTCCCCTGCCTTGCACTGCAATGGTCTTCATCTGCAGCAGCATGTGTTCCTGTCTATATAAACTTTATATTGATCCTTATTTAAAGAAATAAGTGGATCCAGGATTATTGCTAGAGGGAGAGAGAGAGAGAGATACGATCTGTGAAGGCACTTTCAGCGAAGCTCAATCTAAATAGTTACTATTTATTCTAAATGTTAGCTAACCTTCATACAGGACACTAAATAGTCTCCAAAACCGTGAATTTTGCTGGCAATATTTGTTTTGTATAGTTTTGTCATTTAATGTAAATCGAACATAACACAATTTTAATTAAAAAGGAACATTCTTTTTTTAAAAATTGAATATGTATTGGAAAATACATATTTAGCTTTTTTTTGCTCTTTGGAAGGATTTGGAAGCAGTATTGTGACACATTTTTAACCTAATCTTATGCACTGTATACAATGTAATTCATGTGAATTTATAGAGGTTTGTATCTAAAGTAGATGGCCTAAAGGATGTGTCCTTTTATTCCGTGTAAGAGGTCTACATGATATTGTATAATTCTGTAAAATAAAATAAAACCTGGCATGCAGTTTTCATAGCCTGGAATGAGTATTGTAGTTAATACCACAAGCGGTGTGTGTGTGTGTGTGTGGACCCACCACAGTCCGCTGTACTCCCGAGGAGCTGGGTAACTAAAACTGCAGAGTTTCAAACTTGACATTTCAGACGCGGGCATAATTTATTTGAAAGCCAGTTCCTCACAGATTATCAGTGTTATTTAAATCTGTAATTGTCACATAAATAAGTAGCGGATTCAAAAACAACCCACTTCGGTAGGAAGTTCCGAGATTTTTATTTATTTCGGAAAATTGAAAAATTTGGAACGTCTATTTTAAATCAAAGTAGAAATGAAATCCTGATGCCGACTGTTTCTACAGTTGCCAGAAATTTCTATATGTGCGGAACATAGACAGTGCACCATCGTCATTTACATCCACTCTAGTGTGACTAGAGGTCCATTACATAACACTGAAATATCTCTGAGGTCTATGGTCACAGAACTATAACTATTAATAAGTACACAACAGAACGCTGATGTGTCTGTATTTTATGCTTTATTTTGAACAAATTGTGCCATTTAAGAAATATACTTTCCAAGGATGTGGATGTAGTTGTATTAAACTTAAAAGCGTTGTAATCATTGTTTCCAGTTCCACTTCGATGTGAGTTGTCATCATTTCTTCAACTTTTGCCCAATATTCTCCAATATTCTTGCAGTACTGGTCACACATCGGAAGGTATTTTAAGTATTGAATATTTTTTAAGTTAGTGATGTAAATAGATTGTTAAATTTATAAATGGATTATTCATCGTTTGTTCTAAGTCGCTGACATCACATTTGAATCTATATCTACATTTATTTCCGTACATTTGTGTATCTTCTGAGCAGAAATGTAATCTGTATATATATGGACATTAAAATTATGAAATGGTGCTTATCTGAGAGGTAAAATGTTTAAAATGTTCAGAATCATCCCCGACAAACTGGAAACAAAACTTTGTAAATTTGTCTCTACTCGCAGCGTTAGTAAGTCGCAAAGGGCGAACCATGGAGCCCTCTGGTTTGAGGCAAAACTTTTCAGTGCGAACAGAGGCAATCAATGCACGGAACTGGAGAAAAAGATTGTTCTGCAGCGCCATCGCGTGGCTCTGCACGTTAGCCCTTCTGGCCCATACTTTTCACATTTAAGGGCATCTTCAACCACTTACTGTACACGTCTGTGGTACCTTTAATAGGGTAAAATATCCGTAGACGCTGCGCAGGAATATTATAAGACAGTAACTTACATACAGCTGAAGAAGTCATTGGTGTGATTGAAGAGAAAGGTTTTCAAGAGGGAAGAGATATAATGGAAGGGAAAGGTTTAGCGAGGGGAATTTCGTGGCTGAAGGTATATATCCAATACTGAGTCTATTATTGCGCAGTTTTGAAATCAAGTTAACATTGGCGGATTGTAAAACGACACTTATATGTGTCAAATCTGTGTGCGTCTGATGAACACTTGTAATCACATATCCACCCAGTAAGAATCAAAAATACCTTGAATGTTTTCGTTATGTTAAGTTCCTTTTTAAGTTCTGCTCTTAATGGGAAGACGGGTGACAATGTGATAAGGTAAATGGTTGGCTGTTACTCAGCACTGTTTGAAAGCAGTATTTTAACTAGGTTGTTGTATTCGAAGCAAAAGTGGTGGAGAAAATTATGCATGTGCGTTCACCAGCTCGCAGTTTCCAACTGGTTCGTCTTCAGCAGAGTTTCTTAAAGCGCAAGCAGAGCCGATTCGGCCTAAGCTGTCTTTGTCGGCATTTAGAGAGGATGATTCAATGTATCCCATCTCGTATCCATCATATTATTGGGATGAAAATCGGGAAACAGCCAGTGCCAAAGTAGGAAATCCTCACATATAAATGAACAGCTAAGCCCCTGCAAACCTCTCGAAGCATGCTATCATTCCACCTGAATCCGAGGATCTGATGATATTGACATCGAGACTGAATTGGCGGAAGTGACGCAGCTCAGCAGCTGGGGGTTCAATCCTCGCCTCTAATTGCTGTCTAAGTGGAGTGTGCAGATTCCCCCGATGGCGGCATAGGTTTTTCTCCGGTGCTTACACATGCTTGCAGATTAGTGAATTGGCTACTGTGAATTGTACCTAGTGAGCGGTAGAATCTGGGGTGGGGGAAGTTGACATGAACGTGGAGAGAGCAAATCACGGAAAATAGTGGAGGGAGGGAGATTATTCTGTGAGCTAGCATTGATTCGATGGGCCGACGTTGCCTCCTTCACTGTCATAAGTAAACGTGATTCTATCTTGCACCAAGGATTCTTAGGGGAATTTATCTGTTTCAACTGCATTTGCAACATCTTATTGGCAATTTACTAATTCCTCCCAGATAGTTTCAAAGTGATTTAGTGAATGTACAGTTTAAACTAAAATATTAAGTAAAATTTTAGGATATTTAATTAAAGAGAAAATACAAGACGTACTCAGCAGACCAGACAACATCTGTGAAGTTAACATTTTGAATTAATAATCTATTATCAATTCTGAAAGGTCATTGAACTGAAAATGTTAATTCAGACTTCTAGTACCTGGAATGATTTGCTTCTGAAGTACAATAATTACAGTTATTAAATATACTAATTGAAATCTCAGTTGCTATAAAACTGTGTTTAAAGATAACCCTTTAGTTTGATCATACAATATTTACTATATTTTTTTAATTTCTCTGATCTTACATATGACTCCTGCAACAACCTTACCTCACCCACAATTGCCAGTTGGGGAATTTGAAGGCCTTATGTTTGATCTGCATTTTAGTGACTCAGGTACATGACATAAAGCTGCTGTTCTAGTGCTTAGGGAGCACTGTATTTCTAAGATGATGGTTCTTGAATGAAAGATTAAAAAGTGCCCTTGCTTAAGCTGGTGTGCTGCATGCCAAAACACTGTTTGAAGTGAAGGGAGAAGCTGTTCGGATATCCAACCCATCACTCCAGACAGCAACCCAACACAGGTTGTCATGTAATTGTCGTTAGTTTTAGTTTGCAGTATTCTTAATGACAAAATGATTCAAAATAGCAGAGAAGCAAAAGAACAAATAATAATTTTAAAAACTAAATTTTACGTAATGCCGCTGAAAAAAGATTTGATGAAGTGGAAATAAAACCATAAAGCATTGGAAGTGCACAGGAAATTGGACACCCTCTGCAGAGAGTGTTAATATTTCAAATCAATGACCTTTTATCATGGGTAGTTCTGAACAAAGATTACTGACCTGAAGTGCTAGCTCCTGTACCTTTTGCCTCTGAGAAACACATAGTACTTTTATCAATAGCTTAGAGAAGACATGATGTTTCTGATCAGTGTGTGAGATGTTTACCAGACATCATAGACCAATGAAGAAGTTCCAGAATTATTTTTACAGACTTAGTATTTAATTCCTGATATTATGCAATTTGCTGAAAAAACATGCAATACTTACATAAAGTGTGCCCACTTTTATCCCAATAATGTTCCTATGAAGTACGTTAAGGTAGCTTAAAGCACAATAAGTACCCTCTTTAAATAAAAGTTTTTGTAGATAATCCCATCCATTACAACAATTGAGAAATCATTTTAAAATGGTTGATAAAAAAAGATACTGAGGTCTGTATAGCATTTTGGAATTCCCTACCTCAGATGCTATTGGAAAGGAAGGAGGAAGAGCCAGGGTAACTGGATAAAATGAATAATCAAATGTAATTGCCACAATACACACAAAATTGAAAGTTGAAAGTAAACTTCTTATCAAAGTACATATACAAGCCTGAGATTCATTTTCTTGCAGGCATACTCAATAAATAGATAAATCAATAAATAATACTCATAACAGAATCCATGAAAGATCACATCTACTTTGTCTGCAAACACTGAAGGTCAAAAAATGCAACACTAAGCATAGAACAAAATAAACATATAATAATGCTCTCAGAAGAAGTTTCTTCCTGTGGAAAAGACCAACAGTAGTTGAGAAGACTCTTTCACATAACTGGCCTGCCAACAACCTTTTAAAATAAATGCGTAAGCAAGCTGACTGAGCTGTCCTCAACAAGGAAATTCATTCCATGGAATTTATTGACAAAATTGGCTGAAAATGTTTTTTTGCTTACGAGTTTTCTGATGTCGGTAAATCCCTATATAGCAGCAAACTAGCTGCTACAAATTTCACACAAAGATGCCAAAAATATGAGTATGGATCAAAGAGTTCAAATGACAGGATATAAACAGCCTTTTGGCCTACAGAACCTTTTTTTTTGCACAGCTTTTTACAAACTCATCTGAAACGTTACTGTAACTGGAATTTCTCTAGGCCGGCCGAGCAATGCGCCTATTCTTTTGCATTGTTTCAAGTCATTGGTGTACATGCCTTCAGCTAACAAGGCAATTAGCTCTAAAGTTCGCTCCTTTAAGACTTTCCAAGTATCTGACTATCTTAAAAGCATAAATTCTGATTTTACCTTTGATCAAGAGAGCATCAATATCTCACATTGCCACACTATGTCAATTGCTTGCATGATTATGTTCCTCTGAAACACCATTAGACCTCCTTGCCATATAAGGGTAACATATACATGGAAGATTTTGTTGTGGTTGGTCATGAGGTAGAATTGGGTAGGCATGATAAAATTCAACTCACAGGCCACCTGTACTGAGCAGGCTGGGGCTTAACATTAAATGTGGGAGGAAGGGCAGGGAGGGGGCAACTTGTTCACACCAATTTGGTCCTGGTGAAGGGCCTCAGCCTGAAACCTCAACTCTTTATTCACCTCCGTTGCCGTAGAAAAGCAGCATCTATCGATCAAAGATTCTCACCACCCAGGCCATGCTCTTTTCTCGTTGCTGCCATCAGGCAGAAGGTACAAGTGCCTCAGGACTCGCACCACCAGGTCAAGAGCAGTTACTACCCCTCAACCATCAGGCTCTTGAACAAAAGGGGGTTCTCTATACTTATTTAGGGACTCTTTTTTTCATGCTCGCTATTTATTGTTATTTATTTATATCTGCTTTATACAGTTTGTTTACAATTTACAGATCTGGTTCACAGTTATGGTTCTGTAGATATGCTAACTATGCCTGCAGGAAAAGAATCTCAGGGCTGTATGTTGTGACATGTTTGAACTCTGATAATAAATTTTACTTTGAACCTTTTCTATGGATGCTGCCTGACCTGCAGAGTTCCAGCACTTTATGCATGATGCTCAAGATGTACACAGTATTTGCTGAATCACTTGTGTTTATGTATTGGTCATTTCAAAAATGCCCAGAAATGGACTGGTGCCACAAATGGTGAGGAAAATAGCCAGCTGAACCAAATGTAAAGCTGCTTTACTACGTAATGTAGAGGCCTTTGCACATGTGTGGGCACGTGGCCAAGTGGTTAAGGCATTGGACTAGCGACCTGAAGGTCGTGAATTTGAGCCCCAGCCGAGAAAACATATTGTGTCCTTGAGCAAGGCACTTAATCACACATTGCTCTGCGATGACACTGGTGCCAAGCTGTTTGGGTCCTAATGTCCTTCCCTTGGACAACATTGGTGTCGTGGAGAGAGGAGACTTGCAGCATGGGCAACTGCTGGTCTTCCATACAACCTTGCCCAGCCCTGCACCCTGGAGAGTGAAGACTTTCCAGGCGCAGATCCATGGTCTCGCAAGACTAACGGATGCCTTTACTTGCGCATTATGGGACATGAAGATACTAGATAGCATGGTTTATCTTACACAATACTGAAAAAGTCCTCTGCCTGTGTTGAGTAAATTAATTAAGATCGTTTACACTATTATTAGCAAGAGCTGTGATGTGAAAGTTTCTCAGTCAATGACACTCTATTAAAATAAGCATTATTAATAATTTAATGCTTTGAATACATTTCATTGGGAACAACAGCATTTTAACTGCACTTTGTAATGTCTAAAATCAGTATTAGAAACCATCTGGAGATAAAGAAATATTCTGCTGCATTGCTTTTGGCACATGCCAGCAGTGTGTTTTTCAGTAATTGTGTCCCCAGCTTCTAACTTTCCTGTATTAAAGTCAACGGAAAAAAATATGGGTTGGGAGATGGTTGGTTTGAAGAAGATAAGGGGAGATAATTACATGAGTTCCCAAGATGTAACAAAAAACAAATATCTCCCAAGATCATAAAATCCTTCAGATTCAATTTGCTATGAACTTATATGAAGTAAATGTACGCTCCTTACTGTTTGTGCTTGTTAGCCAACTGAAAAGCTGCCAACGCAGAGAAATAAATGGAACAATGCTCTGCTGGACAGCTGTCAAATGGAAAGCCCTTTCTTTGAGCAGAGATCTACAAGCCATTCGACTTACCAGAAAGCAGTGTCGTTTAACAACCAAACAGGACTGAGAACAGTTTTAAACTATGTTAATGCTGGCATCCTACCAGTAATGAAGAAATACAATATTAGGGCTATCGAGAAAGTGAAACTCAAAGTAGTATATGGTAACATGTACGTGCCTTGATAATAAATTTACTTTGGATTTGCTTTGAGCTTTGATCACACAGTATAAAGGATTGAAGAATTCATTCTGACAGGATTTTTACTCTGGCACTTTATTCAAGCATATGTTGGAGGGCCACTGAACATTTCCTTAAAGGAAAAGTGGAGTGATGCCCTATTCTGAACAAATAATTTTTCCAACAAAAACTAATTATTTTTGGCATAATGTTTATAAAGAGTATTAATTAGTTGTTTTGACAGAATGTATTTCCAATTGTCAGGTTCACTCCCTTTCACTCTGGAATAGACTGAAGAAAGCCTCTGCTCAGAGCAGGTTGAATTTTTGGCATAAAATAGCACCTTGAAGCATTATTTCTCCCCAACAACAAAAACTAGAATTTGCTGGTAGTAAGCTATTTAACTGATACTGTTTGATAACTGCTTTTCCACTGGAGATTTTCATTCATTTTAAATTCACAGTCAGAAAGTCACTGGTGATGTGTGTGTTGAGATATTACTGTTGGCCTAGAATAATTGTTAATTTTATAAGAGATGATTAAGCTAAGTACCTAATCAGTATTATGCACAGAACTGCAATCATCAATGAATATTTTCTGACGTAATATTTTGACCCAAAATGTCAACAATTCCTCCCCCCACCCCACATGAATTCCCTCCAGCAAATTGTTTGTTCCTTTATCTTCCAGCAACTGCAATTTTCTTTTGTCTCCAATGAATATTTCCTGTTCAGGTTCTACAGTTAGTTATAAATGAGAGCCAACTAGAGAGTAAATCCAGTTGACTATTTGGAATTTGCGAAAATATGTTTGATCCCAAATGACACAATGTCTCATATTTCGTGATTCCTTTAGTAGTTACTGCCTATTAACCTACGGGTGTTTAGGGCAGCAATGAAGGTCCTCCATCTCTGGCGGTGTTCAGGGCTTCCTTTATCATGTCAATAGATTCCTCTTGGTTTTCCCTACTGTGTGTCATGCAAGCCCCAGCTAGAGACTCAGGAATACCATCGCACTCAGATGTAGAAGTTCTGTTTCCTTAACAGTATGTTTTACCCGTCAATATTGTTAGCCCTGAGCTGAACCCGCCCCCCCTCCGAACCTGGAGGACCGGTGGGCCACTCTTAGTCTGGCCTCTATCGTTTGACCTGTTTGACATGGGTGAACCTACCAAGAGCCAAAGTATAATGCCCTGACTCCAACCAACATAGCTCTTTGGGTCATTCAGGCATGCAAGCCTCAAAACCCTATGACAAGATTATGATCCTCTTAGAGGGATTTCTTTATAATCAGGGTTAAAACTTGGTGAAATATGTTTCCTAACATACTTCCCATAAAAAAAAGCTGCTCAACATTTGAAGGAACAGGATTATAGGAAGTAGGTTAGGGAACATACTTCTCTAATTTTAACTTCTCACAATAGCAATGTGTGGGTGTTAGAGGTTATAGATAGTTGCATTTTGTTTGACATTAAGGAGGGGCTCCATGCTCTGAACGGGTAAAGAGGATGATCTGGAAGACATCATTTGGTGCTGTTCTAAAAATAATCAGAACCTCACTTCTCCATGGTACTCTTAACATAGTTGTTGCCCTAAACAACTTTGCGGAGGCATAGAGTAAAAGTGGGCCAAGCTGAATGAGAACAGATGACCAAGGCCATGTGGAAAATATTGAAAATTAAGAGGGATTTTAAATGGCAAATTGGAAGATGGAGAAACAGAAAAAATCAGGAAGATCTTATGATTAATTATGAAATGCATACAAATTTATCCATTTGTAATAAGTAGATCTGTATTACAAGCCCAGTTATATTACTGGGTATGTAATACATTATCATTCCTCAACAAGAGAAAATCTGCAGATGCTGGAAATCCAAGCAGCATCTATGGAAAAGAATACAGTCAACATTTCGGGCTGAGACCCTTTGGTAGTACTGGCTACTTTCAATTAATAAGAGCTATTGTATGTCATATTTATTTTACTTACACAATGAGAACTCTACTAGCTGGGCTAGAATTTATTGTCCGTCTTTAATTACCCTGCAAGATGCGATGATGATCTGTACCTCAGTCTCTGCAGAACCAGTGTTGTACAGTAGAGTGTTTTAGAATTTAGATATGCTAACAATGAAGGAAGGGAAGATGATGTTTGACTTTGATGAGACCTCCCAGATGAGAATGCTTCAGTGAACTGCTGCTTTTAACCTTCCTCATAGTGGAAATTCCTCATTGCTGTTTCAATAACAGGCCCTGAACCCTGCCAGAGATGGAGGGCCTCCATTGCTGCCCTGAACACCACTATAAATAATGAAGATTGCTGGTTTCAGATGTATGATCAGAGTAGCTTTGGTGAATGTTGTCATAAAAATATGTTTGAGGGTGCACTCCACAATCACATTGTACCAGTGGTGAAGCAAGTGAAAGATTACTGAAATGAATGGAGGCCTATCAAACAGCCTCCTTGTCCCCCAATAGCGTTGAGTGTCTTGAGCTTATTACAGTGGAAGAAGATGTTATGTGAGTGAGAAATACTGTGTGCTCTCTTCAGCAATGTGGGTATTGGAAGGGTTTAAAGAAGGCAGAAGATGAACTGGACCATACAAGACTGTAGCTGTCACAACCACGGATTTGGCAGCACAGCAGATACGACAATTGCACTTGTGAATATGCATGTGTCAGTTAATTATTGTTTCATTGTGATGGTACTTAACTCCATTCTTTTTGTCTGAGCACTTTTTGTCTTAGACTTGAGCAAAGTACAGCAACGTTTTGCCGCCTACTTGCAACATGCTTACCTGAGAACTTGGACTGTCGAGTTAACTGACTCTGAAGTCTAGCACTATTTGTTTTATATTTAGTTATTCCTTTTAGCCTCAGTGTTGGCTTTGTTTTTCAATTGAGAGTTTTAGTTAACAGTCCTGTTTGGCCTAGCGTTTATTGTTTTCTTTTCCTTCTAAATCTGTTTGCATCAAAGTCTGTGAACTATCAACCCACTTCGGTGTCTTGCTCCATATCCAAATGTAATGACAATAGCATTTCGTATCCAGCTACTTTTGTGCCGGATGATGTAAATTTTCCAGTGATTGGAGACCCTCCGTACTTTGACAATGGAAGTTCTTTGATTTAATTGTCATCAATGTCAACATCATTATTATATGTCATGTTGTATGACATGGGCAATCATGTTCTATCTATGACCATGATTGTTCTTGGCAATTTTTTTTCTACAGAAGTGGTTTGCCATTGCCTTCTTCTGGGCAGTGTCTTTACAAGACAGGTGATCCCAACCATTATCAATACTCTTCAGAGGTTGTCAGTGGTCGCATAACCAGGACTTGTGATATTCACCAGCTGTTCATGTGACCATCCACCCCTGCTCCCATGGCTTCATGTGACCTTGATTGGGGCAGGGGGATGCTAAGCAGGTGCTACACCTTGCCCAAGGGTGACCTGCAGGCTAGTAGAGGGAAACAATGCCTCACACCTCCTTTGGTAAAGGTGATTCTCCACCCCAACACCCAGATTTAGTTATATGTATGGGAAAATAGGTAAAATGTAGTGGCTTGTGTGAATACCACCAAGTGCAGTTTTTAAAGAAATAATTAGATAAATTAGGTTGAAAGCTCTATTTGAAAGTTTGCTTTTGGAAAGTGAACTTACAGTGATTGAGAAACACTGCACTCTTCTACAACCACTCCACATTCCTTCTCCTGGGACTTCCACAGGATTTCCTTTGGTCAGGCCTGCAGCCCTGATTTCTTTGGGTCTTGGAGGTGTGATAGACACCACTATCTCCTCCAAATTGCTCCAGAGGAGGCCTGAGAATTAATTATGGATCAAGTTCAGGCTGCAGGTTTCTGGCAAACGTTGGCACCCATACATCCTAAAACAGTGATCGCTGAGTTCCTACACAGATTTCTAATCCCACCAGGGGTTGGGTGAAAGAGTGGGGCATGCACAGATACAGACTCCCCCTTTCAATGATCCTCCACAAGCATTAAGCATTTTAACGATGCAGATGTGCACACGCGTGTTTGCGTGTGAGTGCGTATTTTAGAACACCTTTGTAGAAGTGCTGAACCTTAAATCATTTGCAGGGTCCCTGCCCCCACACCTGGGGAGTGTGCTCAAACATTCCTCTCATACCTGTGGAAGGGGTGTGCCCAGCAATCTTTTATTTATAACTAGCAGTCTTCCTCTATTACAACTCTTCATATTTGTCATGACTTAATTTATTACTATGGCCATTGTTCATTTGAACTTTCCTGTCTTGTTCCTTCAAAGTACAAAATAGTGTGCTATCCAGGATATCCTTCCTCCCTTCTGCACTGCACAATTGCCTGTCTTTTGCTCATTCTTTCCTAATGCTTCATACCATGAACTTCCTATCCCTCCAGATTCCTTCCACCCACAGTGTGCAGTATTTAAAGAACTTGGGCATGATGCCATTCAGCCTTAGCTTTTAACTTTACTTGATCGTCCCTCTTGAGATTCGGTGGTGCATTACTTAATGGATCTTGGCCTTTCTTCTCATTTCAGCGATGTTTCTCAGATTTCTGCACTGCAGTATGCTCCAAGGATTGGATGTGAGGATTAATTCACTACAGTCTGTAGTTAGTGGGTTGATACATGGGGAAGTTCCATTGTAACAAATAAACTGCTGGTTCAAGGGTGTCCTTTGGTGGAGGAAATCTGCAATTGTTCTCAAAGTCCAAAACAAATTTATTCTCAGACTCCATATGTGTCACCATATACTACCCTGAGATTCATTTTCATGCAGGCATTCACAGTAGAAATGCAATAGAGTCCATGAAAATCTGCGCACAAAGACTGGCAATACACACAAAGTGCTGGATCTCGGTAGGTCAGGCAGCATCTATGGATGTTAATACCCTGTCAACATTTTGGCCCGAGACCCTTCATCGGAACTGCAGACGGACAAACAATGTTCAAAAGAGGACAAACTGCAAATACCAAAAAAAAAACAAAAAAATAATAATAATAATAATAATAATAATTAAATAATTCTGAAACATCCTGTAGAGTCCTTGAAATTGATGGTGAGGACGTGGATGTGTGAGGACCTACATGTACCTGGGGGTTCACCTGGGTGACAGATTTGAGTGGAGCACCAACACAGAGGCTGTGAACAAGAAGGGCCAGAGTCACCTTTACTTCCTGAGAAGACTGAGGTCCTTTGGAGTGTGTAGGCCTCTCCTTCACATGTTCTACCAGTCTGTTGTCGCCAGTACAATCTTCTATGTGGTGGTGTGCTGGGGCAATGGTATCAACATGGGTGATGCCAACAGGCTCAATAAACTGATTAGAAAGGCTAGCTCTATTATTGGAGTCAAATTGGGCACACTGGAGGCTATGGTAGAACAAAGGACCCTATGGAAAATGGGTGAAAATTTTTCTCACCCTCTGCATGCTAATTTGGCTGAACAGAGGAGCACTTTAGTAAAAGACTAAGACAACTGTGCTGCTCCAAAGAGCACTATATGAGGTCATTCTTACCCTTGGCCATTAGGCTCTATAATGAATCAACTTATAGCCAGGGAAGTGATTCTGGGTATGATTCAGTCCTGACGCAGGGTTCCGGCCCGAAACGTTGACTGATCGTTTCTGCGGATGCTGCCCAACCTGCTGGGTTCCTCCAGCGTGTTGTGAGTGTTGCCAGGGAAGTGATAACCCCTCCTGTTAGACTATTTGAGGTAAATTATTTTTATTCTTTCTTACTTCTCTTCTAATATTTGTATATCTGTGCACTTACAATGCTACTGTGACACTGTAATTTCCTTTGGAATCAATAAAGTATCTACCTATAGTGCAGATTCAGTTCAAGGTTGAGGTGGTTGAGATGAGCAAAGTTATCCATGCTGGTTCAGGAGCAAGGCTTGGATGGTGGGACTGCTTTATAGTCATAGTCATAGTCATACTTTATTGATCCCGGGGGAAATTGGTTTTTGTTACAGTTGCACCATAAATAATTAAATAGTAATAAAACCATAAATAATTAAATAGTAATATGTAAATTATGCCAGGAATTAAGTCCAGGACCAGCCAATTGGCTCAGGGTGTCTGACCCTCCAAGGGAGGAGTTGTAAAGTAGGATTGATTTTGCTTTCTTGTGGCAGAACTCTTTGTATTTGTGCTCAATATCATGTCTGGTCTATGTCTGACTGGAGACCCAACATTAAATGCCCTCTGAAATGGCCTGGAAAGACATTCTGTTCAATGGATAACAAGGGCTAGACAGCAAAATGATGACCACATTGGCAACATTCACATTCTGTGAAACAAAGGTTTTAGTATGAAAAAAGTGTGGGCTTTCTTCCCTCTCATGTAAGTGTAGTAGATTCTTTAAATGACTGTGAGTTAATCCTGGTTTTCTGAGAGATATTTATCCTTCCGTCATGATTATAAAACAAAACAATTTGTTCGATATCACGTTACTGTTTACACATTGATTACCATCCGTTCTACAGTACCGTGCATAAGTCATGGCCATCTTAGCCTAAGACTGTGCAGTACTGTATTTGCCAATGTGGAGTGGAGATTGAATTCATAAATCTGGCAGGGGCAAAGAATACTGGGAATAGCGAGGGTGGAGTGGGACAGGTGGCAGAGAAGGAGTGCCAAGAGTAGGGGTGGTGCAGACGCACCTGCACCTAGCCCTGCAACACCAGGCAATGGTATTTGATTCCAAACAATTGGTCTCTCTGGTGCTTCCCACTCCCTCCCCTCTCCCTTCCCTTTTTCCCAACAATGATTCCCCTCTCCCTGTCCCCTTCCCACTTTCAGTCCACAATTGAGACTCATATCAGAATCAGGCTTATCATCACTCACGTATATCATGAAAGTTGTTTTGTTTTCTGGCAACAGTACAGTGCATTACATAAAATTACTACAATACTGCGCAAAAGTATTATACACCCTAGCTATATATATCTATACAGTATATAAGGGGTGTATGGGGTGTCAGGGAGGGGTAGCACCTCTGGTGGGGGAACATGTCGCGTCCTTTTCAAGGCGGTTAGTCCATCTTTGGTCCCCACCTGGCACTCAGCTCTCACCTGTGGCTCCCTGTAGCTGTTTGGATCCAACAGCGGTCACACCCCAGGCAATGGCTTCGACAAGCTGAGTAAACCAGGTGAGGGTAGCCGACGGGTCTCAAACCCTCGGTGAGATAGGGAGATGTCTATCCCAGCATGTGAAGACAGACTCCGGTGGATTGAGCGGACGAGACCAATGGAAGGTCCAATAGTCACGAAGGCGGTCTCTGCGAGCATTGTGGAATGTGTAGAGTAGGACAAGACACAGAAGATGTCCTGGTCATCCACTGTGCCTAGTCCCATCTCCAGTCATCTCGACTCTTGTCTTGCCAGTGGATCCAGGTGGGAATTGAGAAGAGAGAGTGAGGCTGACGCTACGCTACTCTCCCTCACCTAAATCCAAATCATGCGCTAGTCTCGACACCATCATCATCATAATGGTGCCAAGGTCTTCATCGACGATGACGATGAATGAACAACAATACAGTATATATATATGCCTAAGACTTTTGCACAATGTTGTACATTACAATAGTCACCACACATCCAGAATACTTCATTTGCCTTACAACTTTGGGATAATATGAAGCCTCTAAAGCATTTTAGAAAGCCAAGTCTTTATTTCTGTTTCAGTTAGTGAAACAGATGATACATGCTCAGCTCCCATTCTTCACAATCCTCTTAGTTTTATTTTTCATTCTCTTTAATATGAAATCTAAGATCTGATTTCGATTCATAAACATGTGCAACTAGACAATATGAGACATTGACCCAGTGAATAGCCAGAGATTTTTTTTTCCCAGGGAGAAAATGGTTTATACAACGGGACATATTTCTGAGGTGATTGGAGGAAAGCATTGGGGAGGGGATGATGTCAAAAGTAAGTTTTTTACACAGTGTGGGTGCATAGAATGCCCTGCTAAAGGTGGTGGCAGAGGCAGACACACAGGGGAGATTTTAAAAACTCTTAGATAGGCACATGGATGATAGAAAAATGGAGGGCTTTGTAGGAGGAAAGGATTAGATTGATCCTAGAGTACGTTAAAAGGTTTGCACAACATCATAGGCTCAAGGGTCTGTAATATGCTGTTATGTTCTTAAACTAAAAATAATCCATTTGATTGAACCCTTGTGATCTGGTCCAATCACATGGAATTCATGCCCAGGGTCTGCCCACACCTCCACTTACCTGGCCAGGTATGGAAGCCTTACCCACTTGATTCCCCACATCTTTGTCTCTTCTGCTTAGCTGCAGAATAGACAGAGATATTTTGAAAAGTGCCCTTCTCCAATCCTCCAAGACAGCTTCGCCAACCTTTCTCAGCTGGTAAACCAGGACTGGAGTAGAGCTGTGCCTGTGTTGAAACTTAGCATTGATTTTAATGTTTTATTTTCATCCACCTGAGATTTAAGGTTAGTTCAAAAAGCCTTTTGGATCAAAATGAAGAAAGAAATAGAGATAAAAATTGTTCAAAATAACTAAAAAACTGATTTAGAGATCACTTAAAATATTAATGTGAAGGGAAAAAAAATTGAAAAATAGCTTACTTTTCCTTTTGCTCCACAATCCCTCATGAAATCAAGGGAAAATTGGATCCTATGAAAGATCCTTGTGGCAATTTCCCAATGTTCAACATTACATGAGAAATTCCAAAACTTATAGACTTAGCTGTCTGAATCTCTCAATAAGTCCTGACCTTCTGTGTTTAACAGTTCACGCGCGGAAGTCCGGAACTTCAGTTTAAATGGCTGAATGTTGGTGGTTCTGTTTGGAACTGCCCGCCACAGTCAATAGTTTAGCCCTATATATGTACATAAAGTAGTTTGAACAAAACATCCCTCTGAAAGTACAGGTGGTAAATTAGTGAAATATTCAGACTGCATTTTAGCTAATATCATTTGCAGAGGAAGTCTCATGCAATTAAAATTTATGCAAACAAACACACACACACGCACACACATACACAAAATGCTACAAAATAATCCTCTATATGTCAACCCATGGACGACAGACTAAACACAGACTGACTGAAATCTTCCGGTTTTATATTATTTATTGCAATGACTGGTCTAAAACAAGATGTGAAGCAAAGAGATAATTATAAATAATGTTAATTTTTCAATTTTTAAAAAAATCCTTCAGTAACATCCAGCACCCTATGCACATTAAAATGATTTTAATACCATCACTGATTTTCTGACCGTTCAGTTGGAAAGTGGCTTCAGTCTCTAAGAGGGTGGTTTTCCTGTTTTAATAAATGCAATTGGAAATTGAGTGTTTCTTCGTTGGTCAAGGCTTAAATTTCCCTAGAATTTATAATGATCATAGATTATACTGGGAACTTCCTTGGTTTCTCTTGACTGGGTTTAATACACTCTCAGTTACAGGAGCTGATGAAGACCCCCATTCCACTTCCATAACCACCCCCCCCCCATTACAACCCTGGGGAAATTATTGTCCATCCATACGTTCTCATATAAAGTTTAGATACAAATAACTGGAGATGTAAATCAAGCTCCTATTAAAAATGCTTTGTATACAGTATTCTCCTCCATTTATGATTCTTCAACAGCTGAGCTTCTATATCCCGTGTTTGAAACATGCAACAATATTGCCATCTCCTGGTACACATGGAAGCTGCCTGGAGATAACAGGTCCCTTTCCCAACAATATACTTGTTGGGAATGTATAACATCAGATTGTTTGAAAAGCACACATCTATATACTTAACAGATCAAGCTTACACTGCACACTCTGAAAAAGATAAAAATTCTATAAGGGCACTCTGGAAAGTGAATGTGAAATTTGCCTAAAATTACCAATGTGCCTTGGGGTATTTTTAACTTTATTTAAGTACAATTCATGTTATGTACAAGAGGGAAAATCCCAGAGAAAATGATTTCAGCAGCAGTTATACAGCACAGTCCAAGATTTGCTACCTGTTTGCTTGTGTTGGCTGTAAATTAAAATTAAATGGCAGGTTAAGAGCCAAAGAAAACAAACAGAAATAGAGCTTCTGGTGTAGTGCTGAAGGCAGAAAAATATATGTTTTAATTAGAAAGGAAAGAATCACTACCTTAGAAAAAAGACTCCTGGGTCGAAATTTTGGCTAGGTTCATGCTAACATAAACTTTGCAGCAAGTGCTAAGTTTTATCGATTGAATATTTCCTAGTTGGCAACGCCAGGGTTAATCCTTGCCAGAGGTTGAGGTCAAATGTAGGGGGTTTAGGAAAAGTCTGTCTGGTAACTAGCTAAGCCGTCAGCATATGCATTTGAAAGTTGCATGTAATATGATATATGTAATGTATCCCATTGTTTCATGACCTGAAAAAAGCCTGTAAACTTTAGCCGAACTTTAAAAACAATGAAAAAAAATTAATATTTCCTATTCTGGTTCAACACCACTCTTGAGACATAATACTGGAAAATTGCTTCGCTACCGTATGTTTTTAACTGATGATACTTCATCTTATTTAAATGTTAAATATACCAAGACATCCAAGGGGAAACACAAAAAAGGTAGAACAAAAGCTTGGCAGAAAGTACAAAGGCTGATACAGGGAGCCAAGGACTGACCTTCCAGCGGATGAAACATAACATTACTGTAAAATCGTGATTGCTGAAATGGCTCCCACCCAAGGGCAAGGCAGATGACCTGGGCCAACAATGGAATTCTGTAAATCAGCTTCCAGATTAGGTCGTCGCTGCTGGGAGTAGTTCATTAGGTCCTTTGGGTTTACAAGGATTACAATGGCAAGAATGGATGCTTTAAAGAATTGTTAAGCATATAGCTATGAAAACCTTCTTACTTGAGGAAAGGAAGGCACGTGCAATGTCAGCTCATTTTGAGAGGACTAGAATATAAAAGCAAGGATCTAAAGCTGAGGCTTTATAAGGCATTGGTCAGACTGCATCTGGAGTATTATGAGCAGTTTTGGGCTCCATGTTTAAGAAAAGATGAGCTGACATTGGAGAAGGTCCAAAGGAGGTTTGTGAGATTGATCCTGGGAACAAAGGGGTTAATGAGTGTTTGCTGGCTCTAGGCCTGTACTTCAGAACAATGATGGAGGGATCTCATTGAAACCAAATATTGAAAGAGCTTGATAGAGAAGATATGGAGAGGATATTTCCAATAGTGGGAGAGTCTAGGACCAGAGAGTACTGTCTCAGAATAGAAGAATGACCCATTCGAACAGAGATGAGGAGGAATTTCTTTAGCCAAAGAGAGGTGAATCTATGGAATTCATTGCCACAGATGGCTGTGGAGACCAAGTCATTGGGTGTACTTAAAACAGAGATTGATAGGTTTTTGATTAGTAAAGGTGTCAAATGTTGAAAGTTCTAAGTAAATCTCTATTTCCTGAGGAGACTGAGGTCCTTTAACATCTGCCGGACGATGCTGAGGATGTTCTACGAGTCTGTGGTGGCCAGTGCGATCATGTTTGCTGTTGTGTGCTGGGGCAGCAGGCTGAGGGTAGCAGACACCAACAGAATCAACAAGTTCATTCGTAAGGCCAGTGATGTCGTGGGGATGGAACTGGACTCTCTGACAGTGGTGTCTGAAAAGAGGATGCTGTCCAAGTTGCATGCCATCTTGGACAATGTCTCCCATCCACTACATAATGGACTGGTTGGGCACAGGAGTACATTTGGCCAGAAACTCACTCCACCAAAATGCAACACAGAGCGTCATAGGAGGTCATTCCTGCCTGTGGCCATCAAACTTTACAACTCTTTCCTTGGAGGGTCAGACAGCTTGAGCCAATAGGCTGGTCTTGAACTTATTTCCTGGCATAATTTACATATCACTATTTAACTATTTATGGTTTTATTACTATGTAATAATTTATGGTGCACTGTAACGAAAACCAATTTCCCCCGCGATCAATAAAGTGTGACTATGACTATGAAATTAATGATCAAAGTACATACTGTATATGTCAACATATAGTACCCTAAGATTCATTTTCTTGTGGGCATTCCGAGTAAATATAAAGAAACACAAAAGAATCAATGAAAACCCGCACCCAACAAAGAGGAACAAACAACCAATGTGTAAAACTGTTCAAAAACAAAAAGAGAAAAAAGCAAAATAATAGTAATAAATAAACAAGCAATAAATATCAAGAACATGAGATGAAGAGTCCTTGGTAGTAATTCCATAGGTGGTGGTACCAGCCCAGTGTTGGGGTGAGTGATGTGGAGTGAAGCTATTCCCTCTGGTTCAAGAGGTAATGGTTAAGGGGAAATAACTGCTCCTGAACTTAGTGTAGGACCTGGTATCTTCTTCCTGATGCCAGCAGTGAGAAGAGAGCATGACGTGGATGGTGGGTGTCCTTGATAATGGATGCTGCTTTCCTGCAACAGCATTCCTTGTTGATGTGAAGAATGGTGGAGAAGTTAGAGGGAAAGTAAATCAGCCATGATCAAATAGTAGAGCGAATTCAATAGGCCAACTGGCCTAGTTCTTCTCCTATGCCTTATGACCTTATAGTCTAAGATACCCTTGTGATGAAGGGAATGCAACAAAGATTCACATTGACTCCTGGGCCACAGTGTTTTCCTCTGTCTTGAAGATTTTGAAGATCTTGAGTTTTGAAAAGGAAGAGGTTGAAGCCTTTATAACACTTACTGACCTTGACAGGGTCCATCCCCTTACTGAGGTATCAGGAACTACGTCATACCGTATCAAAATAAGGCATCAGACAGATGGAAAAAGTAGAGAGAAAAATTCATCACAAAAATGGCATTGAATCTTTAGAATTCTCTGCCCAAAACAGTCTGTGGGTGTTCAGCTACTGACTGCATAGAAGAGAGATTAAGGGAATCAAGACTAACATTGAAAAATCGCACTGAGGTATAAGTTCAGCTTTGGCTTTACTGGGTGCCGAGCAGGCATAAGGAGTGGAATGTTCTTAAGTTGTAATAAGGAGAATAACCTAATTGACTAATTGAAAATATAAACAAGCTGAAGTAAATACTTTGGCAGTCAGGCAATAAGGATTTGTACTGAGAATTCAAGCATATTTTTCAATGTAGAATGTAACACAAGCTACACTTATGAGCCTCAAAATAAATGGTCTCTCCCATGAGCTAATTAGCTACTAATGAAGTGGAACTAAAATGAATGCATACAGCCTCATGGTCCTCTTTGGAACACAGTCAACTTAGCTGTAGATTAATTTCCAACCTCAGGAAAGAAACATATCCTCAAAAAAGAGATTGATGATGAGGTGAAAGAAATTGTCCACAGTGAATGTGCTTCTTTGTGAAACATCCAAGACAAGCGCCAAGATGGGACACTATTGGACAGGCATCCAATTTGAGAAATGTTTGGAAGACAAGTCACAGTTTATGAAGAGACTCAAAACAGTAGCGATCTTTAGAAATGAACTTCCAAGATTCAGGAAAGGTTCTGGATGACTGGAAAATCTGAAATGTCACTCCACTCTTTAAGAAGGGAGGGAGGCAAAAGACAGGAAATTATAGCCAATTAGCCTGACTTCTGTGGTTGGCAAGACATTAGAGTCCATTATTAAGGATGAGGCTTTGGAATACTTGGAGGCACTTGATAAAATAGACTGAAGTCAGCATGGTTTCCTTCAGGGGATATCTGCCCTGACAAATTTGTTGAAATTCCTTAGGAAATAACAAGCAGGACAGATAAAAGGGAGTCAGTGGATGTTGTTTACAAGGACTTTCAGAAGGCCTGTGACAAGGTGCTACACATGAGGGTGCTAAACAAGGTAAGAGCCCATAGTATTACTAGAAAGATGCTGCAATGGACAGAATATTGGCTGGCTGGCAGAAGGCAACAAATAGGAATGAAGGCTGCCAGTGACTAATGGCCTTCCACAAGAGTGGGTGTGAGGTACGCTTCTTTTCATGTTATATGTTAATGACCTGGATGTGGAATTGATGGTTTTGTGGCCAGGTTTGTGGATAATGCAAAGATAGTTTGAGGAATTGGTAATCTTGAGGAAGTAGGGAGTCAACAGAAGGACTTAGAGAGATTGGGAGAATGGCAAAGAAGGGACAGCTCGCAGCCACGCTGTGTCTTCATCATCCTCTCTGACCTTCCCCTCTCCTTTGTCCTCAGTAAGGGCCTCATCTTTGCACCCCTGCACCCACACCTTAGTGAGTTCTATGCCTGCCATGATGCTGAGCTCTTCTTCCGCCACCTCCATCTCCAAGCCTATTTCTTAGGCAGGGACTTTCCACCCCACACCAATGAACCCCTCCCCCATCTTCAACCCTCCTCCTCTTCCTGGACACCCCGCCCTGTTCTTCTGCCTGCTCTGGACCTTTTCACTGTCAACTGCCAATAGGACATCAACCATCTAGACTTCAACACTCCTCTCCCCAATTCCAACCTGACTCATTCTGAACGCTCTGCTCTCCAGTCCTTCTGCACCAATTCTAACCTCACCATTAAACCCGCAGATAAGGAAGGTGCTATAGTAGTCTGGTGAAGCGACCTTTACTTTGCTGAGGCCCAGCACCAACTCTCAGACACCTCCTCTTACTTACCCTTCGAACAGGACCCCACTAAGAAACACCAGGCCATTGTCTCCCACACCATCCCCAACCTTATTGACTCTGGGAATCTCCCATCCACCGCCACCAACCTCATAGTTCCCGCACCCTGCATTTCCTTTTTCTACCTCCTACCCAAGATCTACAAACCCGTTTATCCAGATAGACTTATTATTTCATCTTGTTCCTGCCCCACTGAGGTCATATCTGTATACCTCAATTCTGTTTTATCCTCCCTCGTTCAGTCCCTTCCTACCTACATCTGCGACACCTCACATGCTCTGGATCTTTTCAATGATTTCATGTTCCTTGGCCCCATCATCTTATTTTTACTATGGATGTCCAGTCCCTACGCACCTCCATCCCCCACCCAGAAGGCCTCAAAGCGCTCCGTTTCTTTCTGGACACCAGACCCAATCAGTTCCCCTCCACCACCAGTCTCCTCCACCTCACGGAACTTGTCCTCACTCTAAATAATTTTTCCTTTGGCTCCTCCCACTTCCTTCAATCAAAAGGTGTAGCCATGGGCACTCGCATTGGGCCCCAGCTATGCCTGCTTGTTTGTTGGCTATATGGAACAGTCTATGTTCCAAGCCTACGCTGGTGACCATCCCGCACTTTTCCTCCGCTACATCGACAACTGTACTGGGGCTGTTTCCCACAACCAACCTCAACTCAAATTTCATCCACCTCCAACTTCCACTTAGCCCTCAAATTTACCTGGTCCATTTTCAACACCTCCCTCCCCTTTCTCAATCTTTCTGCCTCTATCTCTGGATACAGCTTATCTATTTATGACACAATGGTGGGGCATTGGGAGCAAGGGTGGACCCAAATGCAAGACACATCTTGTAAGGTTAATTAAATTGAGTTTATTGTTTGATACCAGGAGAGCAAAGCAGAAGCAGGAATAGCGAACTGGACAAGGTCTCAGGACTACGACTAGGCTGGGACTAGGGGTCTGGGCTAGGACTCGGAATTGAATCCCAGAACTAGCGGTAACATGAAGAGGCTACGGTATGGACTCTGAGCCAGAGACTGGGCAAGGACTCAGTACTTGGGTCGTGCCCCGGGCTCGGACCCCAGAACCAGGTATGGACATGACTTGGGCTAGGGAGAGGAGGAACATGGAAAAACAGAGCCTCAGTCTCGGGGAGCAGGTACATGGAACCATGGGCACATACATAGAACACAGAATCGGGACCCCTCCTTGGGTACGGGACATAGAGCCGGGACTCACACACAGAACAGAGATCCGGGACCCCTCCTTGGGTACAGGGCATAGGGCCGGGACTCATGACCCCCCCGTTGGGCAACAGCAAGACGGCAAGAGTTACCCCACGGAGGCTAGGACAAGACAAGACAAAACGTGACCCCCACGGGGCAACGGCAAGATGGCCTGACTTACCCCACGGAGGTGAGGACAAGACAAGACAAGACATGATCCCCGGCGGGGGAACGGCAAGACAGCCTGACTTACCCCATGGAGGCGAGGACCAGACAAGACCAACACGAAAGAACACCAGACAGTACCTATCTAGCTCCAGCAACAGAACTAGATGAAAGTGCAGGCGAGGGCTGCAGACCAGGGCTAGAGGTGAGAGGGGCAGAGAAGGGATTCAGACAGAGGGGTAGAACAGGAACCACAGACCACCAGGGCCAGAACTTGACTCAGAACTTGGAGGCCGCCAGGACTGGGACCTGACTGGGTTCTTGGATGCCGCCAGAGACAGGACTTGACTTGGTACTTGAATGCCCCCGGAGCCAGGACTTGACTTGGAGCCTCCAGGTAGTAGCGAGCTCTCGACTCGGCCCGGGAACAGTAGACAGCAGTTCTTGATTCCCTCCGGCGGGTTAACTGACGGACCCACCTCAGTGAGGAAACTTTGCAGGCTCGCTTTGGCAAGGTAACTTGACAGGGTTGCTCTGGTGAGGAAAGGGGAATTACTGGCACTCGCTTCAGGCGGAGACTAGGCTTGCTCCGGCCAGATGACATTGGCACGCCGTACCTTTAGTGACTTTGCAGGCGCTCCCGTGCCGAACAGCTGAAAGCCGGAGACTATAAACTACCAGTTCAGCCAAGAGTAAATTGCCTCTAATCACCAAGGCCGAGGGACACGGGAAAACAGTGAACCAAAGGGAAACAGGGAGTCAACGGTCCAGATCGTAACATAAACAAAGTAAATTTAAAGAGACCCCGATCCGGACCATGACATTTATGGCTATTACAAACCCACAGAATCTCTCAGCTACTTGGACTAAATCTCCTTCCACCCTGTTACTTGTAAAAGTGCCATCCCCTTCTCTCCATTCCTCCGTTTCTGCCACATCTACTCTCAGGATGAGGCTTTTCATTCCAGAACAAAGGAGATGTCCTCCTTTAAAGAAAGGGGCTTCCCTTCCTTCACCATCAACGCTGCCCCCAACTGCATCTCTTCCATTTCATTCACGTCTGCTCTCATCCCATCCTCCTGCCACCCTACTAGGAATAGAATTCCTCTTGTCTTCACCTACCACCCCACCAACCTCTGTGTCCAATACATAATTCCCTGCAATTTCCACCATCTCCAGCAGGATCCCCACTAAGCACATCTATCCCTCCCCCCCACCTCCAGTTTCTACTTTCCACAGGGATCGCTCCCTACATGAATCTCTTGTCCATTCATCCCTCACACTAATCTCCCTCCTGGCACTTACCCTTGCAAGCGTAACAAGTGCTACATCTGCCCCTACATATCCTCCCTCACAACCATTCAGGGTCCCAAACAGTCCTTCCCTGTGAGGTGACACTTCACCTGTGAGTCTGTTGGGGTCACATACTGAGTCCAGTGCTCCCGGTGTGGCCTCCTGTATATCAGTGAGACTCGACGTAGATTGGGAGACCACTTCACCGAGCACCTACACTCCGTACACCAGAAAAGGCAGAATTTCCCAATGGCCACCCATTTTAATTCAACTTCTGATTCCCATTCCAATATGTTTATCCATGGCCTCCTCTACTGTCATGATGAGGCCACAGAACACATCTGGGTAGCACCCAACCTGATGGCATGAACATCGTTTTCTTGAACTTCTGGTAATGCTCCCCCCCCCACCATTTCCTTCACCATTCTCCATCCCCTTTTCCTTCTCTCACCTTATCTCCTTGCCTGCCCATCACCTCCTGCTGGTGCTCCTTCCCCCCTTTTCTTTCTTCCATGCCTTCTGTCCTCTCCTGTCAGGCTCCCCCTTCTCTTGCCCTGTATCTCTTTCACCAATCAACTTCCCAGCTCTTTACATCACCCCTCCCCCTTCAGGTTTCACTTATCACCTTGAGTTTCTCTCTCCCCTCTCCCACCTTTTAAATCTACTCCTCAGCATTTTTTGTCCAGTCCTGCTGAATGATTTCGGCCTGAAATGTCAACTGAACTCTTTTCCGTAGATGCTGCCTGGCCTGCTGAGTTCCTCCAGCATTTTGTGTGTGTTGTTAGATGGAATACAGTGTAAGGAAGTGTTTGGTCATGCAAACCAATAAAGGAACCAATAAACCAATAAAGGAATAAAGATGTAGACTAGTTTCTAAATAAGGAGCAAATTCAAAAATTGAGTATTGTGTTCAGTTTTGGTCACCAAATTACAGGAAGGATATAAATAAGGTTGAAAGAGTGCAGAGAAGGTTTACAAGGATGTTGCCAGGACTTGAGAAACTCAGTTACAGAGAAAGGTTGCATAGGTTAGGACTTTATTCCCTGGAGCGTAGAAGAATGAGGGGAGATTTGATCGAGGTATATAAAATTACGATGGATATAGATAGAGTGAATGCAAGCAGACTTTTTCCACTGAGGCAAGGGAAGAAAAAAATCAGAGGACATGGGTTAAGGGTGAGGGGATAAAAGCTTAAAGGGAACATTAGGGGGGGCTTCTTCACACAGAGAGTGGTGGGAGTATGGAATGAGCTGCCAGATGAGGTGGTAAATGCGGGTTCTTTATTAACATTTAAGAATAAATTGGACAGATACATGGATGGGAGGTGTATGGAGGGATATGGTCCATGTGCAGGTCAGTGGGACTAGGCAGAAAATGGTTCAGCACAGCCAAGAAGGGCCAAAAGGCCTGTTTCTGTGCTGTGGTTTCTATGGTTTCTATGGAGTAGCAAAGATACTTGGGGGCCCTGTGCAGGATTCCCTAAAGTTTAACTTGGAATTTGAGGCTGTGGTAAGGAAGGGAAATGCATTTTCAAGATTCATTCTGAGAGGACTAGAATATAAAAGCAAAGATATAATGCTGGAAGTTTATAAGGGATTGGTGAGACCACATTTGGAGTGTTGTGAGCAGTTCTGGAAACCTTTCTATGAAAGGAAATGCTGGCACTGGAAAGGGTGCAAAGGAATTTTATGAAAATGATCTTCGGTTAACACATTAGGAGCAGTTCATCATTGATAGCTTGGGGCCTGCACTCACTTTGGCAGCAGATATACTAAAACTGGAACGATACAGAGAGGATTAGAAAGGCCTCTGTGAAAGGATGACATGCAAATTCATGAAGCCTTCCATATTTCGGAGCAGTGCAGTAGCAGAGTGGTTAGCATAACACTATTACGGGACCATCTCTATTCATGCTACCATTTGTGCAGGGTTAAATGTTCTTCCTTTGAATACATGGGTTTCCTCTGTGTGCTGTGGTTTCCTCCGACATCCCAAAGATGTAAGCTGTGTTGGTGCCAGAATCATGGCGGCACTTGCAGCCCCCAGCACATATTCGGACTGTGTTGGTAGTTGGCACAAATAACACATTTCACTGTATGTCTCGATGTACAGGTGACAAATACAGTTAATCGTTACTTGCTTGAGTTTAGGAGAATGATTATTTTATTGAAACCTATCAAATATTGAAAGGTTATATAGAGAGGTTGTGGAGAGGATACTTCAAATAGTGGGCGGGTCTAGAACCAGAGGACACAGCCTCAGAATAGAACAGAGATGTGGAGGAATTTCTTTAGCCAAAGGGTTGTGAATCTGTGGAATTCATTGTCACAGACATCTGTGGAGGCCAAGTCATTGGGTATATTTAAAATGGAGGTCGATAGGTTTTTGATTAGTAAGGGTGTCAAAGGTTATGGAAAGAAGGGAGGAGAATGAGTTGAGAGGGAAAATAAATGAGGTATGAGTGAATGGTGGAGAAGATTCAAAGAGCTAAATGCCCTGTTCTGCCTCTAGAGGCACTGTTTGTTTTGTATGTCATTCTTTTTGTACAAACATCACTTCCTGTTCATAAGCTGTTTTTTTTACTTCATTTCCTGTGCAGGTTACTTTGGATTTTGACTTGGAGCAAATATAATAGAAAGGCAAGCATCTCTATCCACTCTCTATTTGTCCTTGAAACAGTAAAATTTGTGAGTCTTAAACTTTCTTGATATTGGTAAACAGTTAGTAGATGTACTTTGAAGTAAATATTAGGTTTATTGTTCTTTCTGGGTGGCGGGGTGGAGATGCATCTCTTCCAAAGGAGGTGTAAGGCACTGCTTCCATCGCTAGACTGCAGGTCAATGTGCAGCACCTGCTTAGACCCTGATCAGGGTCATGTGAAGCCATGGGAGCAGGTGGTGCATATCTGCTGCTGGTGTTATACGAGCACTGACACCAGGCAGACAATCTCTGAAGAGTATTGATAATTGCTGGGGTCACCCATCTTGTAAAGACGTTGCACAGAAGAAGGCAGTGGGCAAACTGAGAAATTTGCCAGGGACAATCATAGTCATGGAAAGACCATGATCGCCCAAGTCATACGACATGCTACAAAATGAATGTCTGAATTGTTCATCACTATTAAGCTATTGTTGTGTCATGAGTCCACTCTAGTCCACAGCATAGCTATAGAATATTGCATGTGTGTGGTACTGGTCGTGAGAATAATCGATAATATTAGTATATTCAGACACACTATGATTCTGTATTGAATCTAATCTGTGTTTTACTTAACTTTCTGCAATTTCACAAAGTTTTCTCATTTAAAACCCTGCAGAAAGTTTCCAGCTCAAGTGATTTTTGAGAAGGTGTTGAACTGCCTGTCCAGCTTTGTACACAATGCATTACATGGGCAGTAGACCTGTCTTTATCAATCTTAGTTACTTCAGTCTTGCAGTGTTAGATATATTAGCTGCAGATTTGTATTTGATAACAGTAGACATTCTAAAATTAGAAGCATATTGTATTAATGAAGGATTGGCAATATAGATAGGTAATTAGCTAAAGGAAAGGAGATAGACATGATGCTTTTCTGTTTGGGGAGAAAGATACTGTATACTTGTTGAAATTAGGATATATACAATCTTGATTTTGAGCAATACAAATGAGTTTGCAAATACTCAAATTGAAGTTGAAAATGTAGCATGGCAATATGAGGCCGTGGAGAACAAGCATTACTCAAGGCAGATAATTATGAAGAAAAATAATGTGTGGAGAGGCACCATAATCTAAACAGCTTTGTCTTTAATGGGGTACAAGAACAGAGGAATCTGTGATAACACATCCAGAAATCTTTCAAGGTGACAGTTCTGATTGATATAAGTAAGAAAACGTGAGTTGCGGTAACTAGGGAGATAAAATAAAGAATATAGTACTCACATTAAACATTTCTATTGTTCTTCATCGGAAATTAAGAATTAGAAATAGACTTCCAGTAACATAGTGGTGCACACAGACTTGTATGGAATCAACTAAAGGTGTCATTGTCTTTTTTTAAATGAAACTTTTTATGATTGCAAGTCCCCGCTGGACATTAAGAACTTAAAGTACTGCAGGTCTACCTCATCAGTGAATTGCTCATTGGTGGATAAACTGAACGAGATCGATTTGATGCAGTCCGTGATGCTGCCCTTGACAGAGAAGCATCTATTCATGGAGGAGGTGTGCAGTCGAGCAGGGAGTGCTAGTCACATTTTTTGTGATGGCAACACCCTGCTGGACATTGGTGGAATGCTGCAAGTCCACTTCATTGTTTTTTTGGTGAATAGCAGGGGGAGCAGTGTGTCCTCAGTCGTAGCAAAGACTAGGCCTCAAGCTGTGGTGTCACCTGTTTGCAGCTGCCCAGCGGCATCAGAGTCAGGCACTTCACCAGACTGCTAGATGCAGTGCTGTGTGGAATACATGCTGGAGTCAGTGATGCCCCCAGTATTCACTTAGCAGAAGATAAGCTGAATTGAGTTCGACTGCAGACAGCTGCAACATTCATGGACTCAGGGACCTGCACTATATATTTTTTTTTGTGTGACTATTTTATTTCTGTCTTATATGCACTTCATATCTGAAATACTCTATGTGTGCCTTGTTTTGTGTATGACTATTGGTACTGTGTCTTGTACTTGGCCCCGGTAAAACGCTGTTTCTTTTAGCTGCATTCGTGGGTCTTCATGTACAATTGACTGGCAATTAAACTTTAACTTGAACATCTAGCTAGAGTACTGGATATAGTTAAAAGAATCCAGTCTACAAAAGAAAGTCAGTGCCCTGAAGAGGGTACAGTGAGGACGCTATAGTGCAGGTATTCCCAACCTGGAGATCACAGACCACTCGATTAATGGTAAAGGTCCATGGCATAAAAAAGGTTGGGAACCCCTGCTATAGTGGGATGATATCAGGATGCGGCTATGAAATAATATGGAGAAATTAGCTCTGACACCAGCACAATTCGCCAAATGTCCGCATTCTCTGCTAACTCTATGATTCTAACGCTGTAAACTGGGTGCAATCGACACTGTTGCACATTTGACCCAGATGAGCTGCTGACTTGCTTTTTTTATGTGGGATAAATGGGCTGAGTTATAGAATTAAATCCCAAAAACATCAGGTCAAAAAAAGTCCCGGAATTCCTTGTGAAAATGGAATTTCACTTACTCAGTCATTTTGAACCATTAGTTATGGCAATGCTTAACTTTATCCCTCTGCTTCAATGAAAGCTGTCTTTACGTGGCAATATTTACAGAAATTATAACTTCTCATTTGTTGAAATCAACACCATTTATTAAATTCAATAGCTCCGATAAATAAAGATTTAGTTTATAAACTGCTCAAATGGAAAGTTCTTAGCTGAATTTCAAGTAGTTTTACTGTTTGCGTTTTACATGTGAATCACGATCTAATTACACCAGTGGCCATGGATCAGAACAAACACTATTTTGTAAACCTGAACAAATCGACATTTTACTTTTCAAAAACCTTTCTCTGCGAAACTATCTACAAAATTCTCTCATCCTTCTCCCCCCTCCTGATTTGAAATGCATATTCAAGTAGTATTTGTGTAATATAATTTTAAAGACCCTGCAGTGTTTAGAAGTTTCAGATTCATACCCTACGGCCTTGTTGTGTGTCATGACACCAGGTCACTGAGCTCTTTGTCTCCTTCTTGCACTCCAACTCATCATTGTTATTATGGTGGTGTGATCATCGAACTTATAAATGGGGTTCGGGCAGAAGCTGGTCACATCAGTACCTATCACCAAGAAGGGTTTGGTAAAACCAGGTCTACCTGAGTACTAAAGGACAAAGCTACCAGCCTGGGCATGTAGCAAACTGGGCCTCCACTGGTTAGAGTTGACCACAGATGTTGCATCCTAGATGTCTAGGTACACAAACCAGTGCAGTACAATATGGAGAGCAAGCTGTTGCCTGTGCAGCAAGCTCCCCCTCTCCATGTATCTGATAGACCCAAAGGAACAGCCAAGACTGATACAGTTTGGCACCCAGCAGCATCACAAGAGTTGTCAGTCAGCATTGAACTCAAGGTATGACTACCTTAAGGAGTCCAGCTCCGAATTTTTGCCTCAGGGTTTATTCACAAAGTCTTCTCCATGAGTGGGTATTGCTACAAGGCAGCACAGGTTTGAGATCAGGGTTTTCCTTCCAGATGAGCTGCCAACCACATCTGATGAGCCCCGCCTACCCAAATTGCAGCAAAGGATATACCAACTGGTAGATGGTGACAGACTTTTCCCCCAAGATACGGGAGTCAAAAACTAGAGGCGGGAGATGAGAGAGGAAATACTTAAAGGGGACCTCAGGGACAAGTTTTTCAGATACCTGAATAATCTTTCACATTGTCAAGTAGAAGTTAGTATTGTAACTCTGTGTGAACAGCTTGTCTAGGGGCACAGCTATCTCTGGAGCAGTGATCTTCAATACTCCACTTGGGGTGCTGTCCAATCCTGTGGCCTTTGCTGCAACCAGTACATTCAGGTGTGTCGTCTAATCACATGAAGGTGAGTGAATTGGCTGCAGAGTGGCTCCTGTGACAGTGATGATCTAATTAGGGTATAAAGTAGGTTCTGCAGTACTGAAGAAGCATTATTAAGAATGCTTCAGTCTTTTTTTGTTCTCACTGGGCCTTGTTACCAGTGAGGATGGGGAAGAAATAAGACCTCCTCCTCCCATTAGTTACTTGGTTATTCACTACCATTCACTGCAGACGTTGACCCGACTGACCCATTGGCTGTGAACTCATTTAGCTCTGTCCATTGAATAAATAAGTAGTCCAGTATTGCAGTGAGGCTAGACTGGCAACTGCCCATTATAAAGTATCTCTGGTGCTGATGTACTCCCTGGACTGCTCACTGACCTTTGGTAGCAATGGTAGAGTGAAGGGAATGCTGAATCATGAGTTTACAATTAGGATAAGGTCAAGTTATTTTATCCCTCATGTTGATCCATGGGTAACCTGCTCCGGCAGTTAGGTGCTGCAAGACCTGGCCAGATTGGTTTGTTATAGGGCTGCCAAGCCAGTCTTGGCGGAGAACATTAAACACCACCCCCCACCCCCAACCTCATTTTATGCCCCTGCTACTTTCAATGCTCCTTCCTCCTGTTATTTAACATAGAGAAAACCTGTCTGATCTGACTGGATCCACTGAGGGGGTGATGATAGATGGTAATTAGTAGTAGGTTTCCTTATCCACCTTCGAACTGGTGTCACATGACATTATAATGACTAAGGAAAGAGATTCTGCTAACGCTGTCCTGACCCATCTTCTGAGACATCTGGTGTCCTTTATCCCAATATCGAGGCTCAATTTGCCAGAGTGAAGGGGAGATCAGTTAATGATCATGTGCACCATTGTGAGCTCTGTAACATCGCTCGCTTCCCTCCCATCTCGTAGGACAGTGACCTTCTACTGTGGCCATTCTTTATTAATCTTTGAGGTCCAAGCGCCTCACTTCAGACTACTTGGCGCACGTGTTCTGTTTCAAAGAAGCTTTACCATGGTATAGCTTCAAATAGTTTTCCCAGTGCTGTCTAGCACTGCTGTTCTGTCCTTTTGCAGTTACTGTATCAGAGGGGATCCCAGCCTTTTTTATGCCTTGTTGGGAGCCACTACCATATCAGGATGAGAATCAGGTTTATTATCACAGGCATACAGTATGTTGTGAAGGTCATATATATAAATGAAGTAGGTAATGCATTCATTGTCCATTCTATAATCTGATGGTGGAGTGGAAGAAGCTGTTCCTGAAAGGTTGAGTGTGTGTTTTCAAGCTCCTGTACCTCCTCGTTGATGGAAGCAATGAGAAGTGGAATGTCATGGGCGATGGAGGCTCTTACTGATGGACGCTGTCTTTTTGAGGCATCGCCATTTGAAGATGTCCTGCCGAGAAGACTAGTACCCATGATGGAGCTGGCTGAGTTTACAACTTGGAAATTCCACCAAAATTCCTGCGAGATTTTCAAAGCAACCTTTTGTTTGAAGGTTGATTTCCCCTCATTTGGTATCTCTTCACCTGAAAATAGCCATTGGTATGCATTCACTGTTACACAGCAGTGGACCTCTGGATTTTTATTCAATTCAGCATAAATATGAGATAAATCCAGCTCAGTGAAACATATCATTCTTCAGTTCTCCACATGCATGGGCACTAGCAAATGCTTATTATCAGCACTTGCATTCAGCATGACCTTACAGTCAGTTAATGCTGCTTTACAGCTGTCTCGGCAATGCTAACAGGAAAAGGCTCACTGTAGTGGACATTAACTAATACAGTCTTCTGTTCCAGCTCTTAGAGCTTCTCCACCAGCAGGAACACAAAGAATTAGGCCAGTGGGCATATTTGCCTCAACATCTTGGCTGCTGCAAATATGGTCTTTGTGCCCAAAGGTGGCATTTGATTACACCTACCAAGTTGGTGGCTTTGAAATATTCCAGGCCAGAGTCTGTCAAGGTGAGTTTTTGTGTCTCACCATCTCATTAATTAGGTTATCAACCATGTAATGCAGCGCTAATAAGTTAGTTCATGTTGTATAAAATTTGACCCCATTCCATTAATGTAACAGTTTCCTTTTGCTCAGAGATCACTACAGTCTTGCAACGTTTGCTCCTTTTGCTTCTATAATGTTATTTGCTCTGAAGAACTTACCCATTCATATAAGGAAAATGCTAAGCACCACTTGCAGCCAGAAAACTGAGTTTTCTGATACATCCTGTTACTGCCATTTCTGTTACCACTTCCATAAGTGGCCCCCCATGTGGTAACGGGGAGGAAGTGTACCCCATCTGAAGCCGTTCAGAGTGCTAAGTCTGCTCTTCGCTTCAGGGATGTGGTTGGCCAAGTCCAACATGGGAGAGCCGGGCTCGGGCTCGTCCCAAAGGCTCCTCAATGGCACAAGGCAACACCAGTGCAGAAGAGACGGCTCGTGGTGGAGGAGGTGAGAAGACAGGAGGAGGCAGAGCGACACGCGAAGGCTGTATCAATGACCAAGCAAGGCCAGTGGACTAATTGGAAGAGCCTGGAAAAGAGGAAACTTAGCTGGCGTGACATCTGGGAGATGGAGGGATCTCGGCTAAGTTTTGTCGTCAGAGTCACTTATGACCTCCTACCCACACCCCAGAACCTGAACCAGTGGTGGGGAGAAGACCCCGCTTGCTCTCTTTGTCAAGCACCCGGATCACTAAGGCACATTTTAACAGGATGTGCCATGAGCCTCACCCAGGGGCGGTACACTTGGTGGCATAACCAAGTTCCCAGACAGCTGGCATCAATCTTGGAACAGAGGTGAATCACCACAGATGCTCTCCCACAAACATCGGCAGGAAATGTCCGCATTACACAATTTGTACCAGCAGGCCAACCTCCAGAGCACCATATAACATCAAAAGATGTAAGCACTCTGCAGGTTGCTCGGGATTGGAAAATGGACGTGGACTTGGGGAAAAAAAGCTTGTGCTTCCCCCAGACATTGCAGCTACAACACTCCGGCCAGACATGGCCCTGTGGTCCAAAGCAACCAAGCTGGCATATGTTGTGGAATTAACAGTACCATAGGAAGATGGTGTCGAAGAAGCTTATGAGAGGAAAAAGACCAAGTACTCTGAACTGGCAACTGAAGCTGCCAAGAATGGCTGGAAGACCAAGATTTTCTCTGTAGACGTGGGATGCAGGGGAATTCGTTGCTACATCTATGACCAGTCTATTGAAGAAGATGGGGGTGAGGGGTCACTCCCTCCAACGAGCAATCAAGTCCTTGTCAAATGCAGCAGAAGAAAGCAGCAACTGGATTTGGATTAAAAGGAAAGACAACAACAGGGCTGCAAGATGAAGACAGGAGGGTATGGAACTGAGGGGGGTGTATCTGGGACGCCAGATAGCACCGTTGAGCCCTTTGGAGATGTCATGGGCTCATCAACAAAACATCAAAGAAGGAGGGTACCCACCTGATCACCCCCAATGGTGTACCTACCCTCGCTCCTTGTCACCACTCCAAACCCACTGCCAACATCGAGAGTGCCAACTTACCATAGGGATTGAAACATCAAGTCCTAGTAGCTCTACTGGTGCTCCTTTGCTCAGAGTTGGGGTTTCAAATTTCTGCATTACCATCCTTACCACTAGTATTGTGCTATGGAGAATTACATAATGCAGTGTAAGTTTTGAAGGAAAACACTGGATATCTTTTGCAGCACTGGACATCCAACTGAACATGAAGCATAATACATACAGCACAATCAAATTTCAAAGTAATTTTATGATCAGAGTACAAATATATCACCACATAAAATCCTGAGAGTCATTTTCCTGTGGGCATACTCAGTAAGCCTACAGAATAGTAACTATAATTCAATGAAAGATCAAGCAGAGCAGAAGACAACAAACTGTGCAAATCCAAGTATAAATAAATGGTAAGAAATAACAAGAGCATGAAATAACAAGATAAAATGTCAGATCCTTGGTTGCAGGAACATCTCAATAGATGAGCCTAGTTATCGTCTTTTGTTCAAGATCCTGATGGTTGGGGGCTTATAACTGTTCTTGAACCTCGTGGTCAAAGTCCTGAGGCTCTTGTACTTTCTACCTGAAGCCAGCAGCAGCAGCGAGGAAAGAGCATGGCCTGGGTGGTGAGGATCTCTTTCGCTTTCTTACAACAGCGTTTCATGTAGGTGTGTTGAACTTATCTCATGCCCCATGCTGCACAGAACATCGCATATCATTTGTGAAAGAAGGCTCCAGGTCAAGGGTGTACAGCACAGGCTCACGATCAAGCATACTTTCTTCAGCCAATGATTGGTGTGTCAAGGCTGACCTGGACAGGAAATAAAGTTTCCCGGAGCAAATAGCTTTCACCACATTGCGTCCAGATATAATCATATGACCATAGACAATAGATGCAGGAGTAGGCCATTCGGCCCTTCAACCCAATGGTCTGACACCAGTAAAGTAGTTATTGGTGAACTCACAGTTCCCTGGGAAGACAACATTGATGAAGCCCATGAGCGCAAGTTAACCAAGTATGCAGAATTAAGATCAGAGTGCAGAGACAGAGGGTGGAAGGTCTCATGCTACCCATTCGAAGTAGGCTGCCGTGGGTTTATTGCGATCACTTTCCAGAAGTGGCTGTGTGACCTTGGCTTCACTGGAAGAGAGATCAAGTCAACCAGCAGGGCTGTAGCTGAGGCAGCAGAGAAAGGATCAGCATGGGTGTGGACCAAGTACGTCCAGAGGGGCAGATAGTCAGACAGTGTATACATCTTTTGCAAACCCTTCAGTAGTTGCATAGACACCTGAAGAGCAGACTATCTGTTGGATGGAAGTGACTGATAGAGGCAGGTGCCAAGTTTTTAAGCTCACCAGTGGGAGATGGTGCTTTAGCACTGCTGGCCCACCACCTCGAGGGAGTCTTGATCATAAGCGAGCCAAAACTCCTGAAGACAGGTGGCAGATCAACTGATGATCCCACTGGTGATAGCACAGGACCGTTAACATCTTAGTCCACGTGTATTTTCGACTCGTAATTAGATGCGTTGAATGGTTGGGAGGGCCTTACCCGTGATGTACTGAGCCGAATGGCAGTACAATGTTGAATACCATGCAAGTATCAGCAAACACTCCTGCTTCTGATCTTGAATGGGATGGAGGTCATCGATATAACCGAACGGGATTGGGCCCAGTAAAGAGGAACTGATGTGGGAGGGGGGTTGGATTTAGATGATTAACCTACAATAACCACCATCCTCTTTCGAGTGATATACAGTACTGTTCAAAAGTCTTAGGCACACATATATAGGTAGTGTGCCTAAAACCTCTGCACAGCACTGCAATAACTTTATGTATTGCACTGTAGTGCTACCACACAAAAAAAACCATGACGTATGTGAGTGATGATAAACCTTATTCTGATATGGATCTCTATTATGGACTGAGAGTGGGAAGGGGACAGGGAGAGAGGAATCATGGTTGAGAAAAGGGGAAGGGAGGGGTAGGGAACAGGAAGCACCAGAGAGACATTCTGTAATGATCAATAAACCAATTGTTTGGAATCAAATGACCTTTTGGAACAGAAGTAAGGAGGGCTTTTTTTAACCAATGAGTGGTGAACCTGTGGAATGCTCTGCCATAGACTGCGGATGAAACCAATTCCATGGGTACATTCAAAGCTGAAGTTGATAGATTCCTGATTGTTTGGGGGCATAAAGGGATATGGTGAGAGGGCAGGTGTATGAGTTTGAATGGGATCTGGGATCAGCCATGCTGAATCGGCAGAATGGATTCGATGGGCTGAATGGCCTAATTCTGCTCCTATGTCTTATGGTCTCAGGACTGGGTGTGTCTGCCACACCCATGCCCTGGCACTCCTTCTCTGCCACCTGCCCCATGCCTCTCCTGTGGCACTCCACCCTCACCATTCCTAACATTATTTGCTCCCGCCAGATTTGCAGACTTGCTCGTCGCTTCTTGTTGACAATACGGTACTGTGCAAAAGTTTTAGACATCCTACCTATATATTGTATATGTGCCTAAGACTTTTGCACAGAACTGTATTCTGTTCTTTCACCATTAGAGTTTTTACCCCTTGATGCTTCTTGAACTCACTCTTACTATAGTTCCATATTACCACACCCCATGAAATACTGTATCTGACATCAAGGTAAGTTACCATCTCCTCACCACTAAAATTCTTTTTTTTTTGGTATATGATTGAATGATGTATGTCAAGATTTGGAGCCAAGTGGTCTTGGTGAAACCCAAAGTAGATGCCAGTGAGTAGGTTATTCGAGAGTGGTAATTAGACAGATTTGAATAGTCCTGCATTATGTGAACAGTACAAGGTCAAAGTTCACACTGTCAGGTCGATGTTGTACTAGGGCTGAGGAATTGCTATTTTTCCTGTAGTTTAACTTTCCTATGCTTCTTTGTATTTTTATACAATCACCTATACTGTTCAGTGAATTTCCCAGTAATTATGATACAGTTGCATCTGTATTTTTCAAATGCAAGTTTAATTGTCATTCAACCATACATAGACACAGCCCAATGAAAGTGTTCATCTGAGGCCAAGGTGTAAAACACACACAGCACATTCAAAATAGCAAGCAAAAAAAAAATCTTTGTTTTCAATAGCAGGTATCACACTACTTAAATCTGGCTATTTTATACTTAGGTGAATAGTTATCACTGAAATATTTTTGTTATCTCAAGTCTGATTAGGAGAAGATCATGACTACATTTTAGACTGGTCTTTTTGTTTGTTCTTTTGATACTCCTTGTCCTTGTAACATTTAATAAAACAGCTTTAAGTAACACATTTTATGCCTCATTTTTGACTTCTGAAGAACCTTTGGATTGCAGAAGCGTCAGGATCTGACATGTCGGTCCATGGCCTCCTCTTGTGCCATGATGAGGCCACCCTCAGCGTGGAGGAGCAACAGCTTATGTTCTGTCTGGGCAGCTTCCAACCTGAAGACATGAATATCAATTTTGCTTTCTGGTAAAAAAAATACTTCTCTCTCCCATCTTCTTCTATTCTCACCTATCTATCACCTCTCCCTGGGTCCCCTCCACGTTCTCTCTCTCCTATTGTCCTTTCTCCTCTCCTATTAAAAAGTATAAAGTACAAAGTATTAGACTCCTTCCTCTCCAGCCCTTTACCTTTCTCGCCCACCTGGCTTTACCTATCACCTTCGAGCTATTGTCCTTCCCCTCCCCCTACCTTGTTATTCTGGCATCTCCCCCTTCCTTTCCAGTCCTGAAGAAGGGTCTCGGCCTGAAGCCTCGACTGGTTATTCATTTCCATTGATGCTGCCTGACCTGCTGAGTTCCTCCTGCATTGCCTGAGTGTTGCTTAGGATCCAACAATGGCAAAGTTGTATCTGTACTTTTAACAGATAGGCTGCAGGCAGAACAAGCACCACACACAAGGCTTCAGTAATACAGCCAGGATGCTGTCTAGCCCTTTTGCCTTTGCTGTATCCAGTGCTCTCTGTCATTCCGTTATATGTTGTGTAAGGAACCAATTTGACTGAAATCTGACGTATGTGATATTGTTTAGGAATGCACTCACGCACAGAGTCCTTCTACTCCCGAGACCACTAACTGTTTAATTGTGCACCAGTAAACCCTTATAGATGCTGCAGGCCTGCAGAGCTTGGCTGTGGTCCATTGGCTATATAAATGAACCAGAACAAAAACAAACTGCTGGAGGAACTCAGAGCGTCTAATAGCACTGGTGAAATGGATAATCTGGACTGAGTAGAGTGGAGACAGAAAGGGGTGAGGGGAGGGGTGAAGCAAGAGATGGGCTGTATGTAGATGAGGGAGAGAAGAGGAGGAAGGAGTGAACATGTGGGTAGACACCCGATAAATTATAAATTGCCTTGTGTCATTACAAGTGTACATTTAACAGTCCATTTCCATCTCATTCCGCTTTTATTTATCCAGTATTTTCTTGTCCTCATCTTATTCTCCTCTTACCCATCACCCAAACTGTGTTTTACAACAATATCTGCTCTCATATCCCATCCCTAGGTCAAGCACTGAAGGGGGAGATTTCCCATTCCTCCTTGCACAATGCCAGGAAATCCCATACCTTACAGTGCTTGGCTTAGCTTATATCTCCAGGAACTGCTGCCAGTGCAGGACAAACAGGCAAAAGACTGTAAAACTGATGAAGGTCAAAGTGGCAACCAAGGTTGCCAAGGTTGGAAAAATATTCCCACAATTACAGGAGTCACAACATGACTTGGCTGGCCAAATTTCTTTTCTGACTTCCAAATACCTTCAGGCTGCTTGACTGAGATGAACTTTATATGTCATCCAACACCTTTTCATCACTTTGAAAGCTTTATAAAAACTCATTCACAGGCCATTAAGCTCGCGAGCTGCATTTTCCGTGATCATAATGAGCATCAGACATTAAGATTTATTCATTGACCTTCCCATCCATGTTCACTTCTGTAAACGTGTTGTGGTTACCTTTCAGACCCAGTAACGGTCTTGTACCCAAGATATTAATCTTTATCTCAGTCAATGATTGTATTTTAACTATTAAAAGTTGCCTAAAAAATAGAGTGTGTGTCTAGATTGTCTGAAATCCTTTGTTTTCCTCTGAATAAAACATATTTATGTATAATATAACATGAAAAAGCTGTTCTTATAAACACAGATAGAATTTTTGCAGAGATATTACCACTTGGCATCATGTTTAATAGTACCTTCAAAGTTTAGCTGCATATACAGCAGAGTAAATCTTCCAAAGCTTGCATCAGTGTTTTGCAGCCTACTCTATGAACTGCCTGAAAAATAACTCACATTGTAATGTCCATAGAAATGAATACATTTACATAATCTACTGTAATATCAACCATGACTTGGTCACGAACATTGACAATATTTCTCATTTGAATGCACTATGTAATTTTAGTTAGACAGAATCATTCAGAAAAATATAAGAAATGATTTAAAATTATACTGAAAGGCCACAAACAGATATTGAGGCTGCTTGTTATGGCTGTCTACTCACTTTCACTAAATTGGAGGAAAAATTATCGGTAGAAGCAAAAATACTTGTCCTTTGTTCATTCTCTTGTAATGAAATATTATATACTTCTGTCTGAATGTGTAGTTGGTTATTGAGGATCATTTAGAGCATCAAGTGCCAGTTTACCCCTTTGGCATGGAGCATGGTTACACCGCTGTACTTTGGACTGGCACTTCACTCTCTCTCTAAGCCTTGCCCAATGCCATTAATTGCTCCCATAGATATGACTCAAAACTCAGTTTGTCTCTCACTCAAAAGGATTGTGAATTGCAGTAAGGATTTTGTAAAGGTAACAATGTAATGGTTCTATATTAAAGAGTGAAAACTGGGAAATGGAGCAGATTATATTGCTTTTATGGAGAGATGGCACCAGTTCAATGGAGTGAATGACTCCTTTCCACGTTTTGATGATTCTATGATTGTAGTTAAAGAATACATCACATCAGTTAGTGGTTCAGGGGTTACCAAAGTTTTAAACTATCATAAAATGGAAGTCAGTGGCAACCTGAATATAAGTAGAATTTGGACAGGTACATAGATAGGAAAGGTTTAGAAGGATATGGACCCAACAAAGGCAAGTAAGACAAGCTTGGCTGGGCACCTTGGTTAGCATAGCGAATTGGGCCAAATGGTTTTGTTTCCATGTTGGATTACTCTTTTGACTCTAGAACTCAAGAGGAATCTTAAGTTTTTTTCTGCCCTATTGAGGTTTTTCTCTCCAGATTTTTATTTTATCTAGTCTGGTTCATCTTTAAAACTCTTTTGTCTATAACCTGTGATGAAATGAGTGTGGACAGGCAAAGTAGTCAGTATGGACATGGTGAACCTTAAGGGTCACTTCTATGCTGCATATTCTAGTACTCTATGCAATTGCACGAGGCCCCCTCTTGATCCACTGCTGTGTACCAAATAGTGACTTCAAGTTGGTGAAATAGTGTGAATGGCTGCTTTTGGCATTAAGCGAACTATATCATTCTAAAACTGTTTCTCTGGGGCATTTACCAAAGTTGCAACAGTAGAGAGCAACAATTTCAGACACAGACATAGCTCATTGCACTTCAGAAGGAAAGGATTTAATTAATAGCAGGGTGATAAAATTGCCCTCAATGGAATTCACATCAATTTGATTTAAAGTTCAAGTGAGCACTCTTAAAGAAGTTAGATGACTTTTTCTTTTTGAATGATTTACCTTGTGTTACCTCGTACATTCCCGATCTAATTTTGATTCTGAAACATACACGATTTCTGTTATTAGAGTTAACAAATTGATTATATACATTCAGTTTGTTTTGTTAATGGAGATTTCACACCACGGTAAATAAGTCTTATAAAGAAATAAAATATTTAAAAAACTTAAGAGCTGTTGAGTAACATAGACTGAATCTTGACTCTTCCCTCTGACTTACTCCCCCTGGTGGTAGTATTTGGTATTGCTAACTGTGGAGAAAAATGAGATCAGTTGCACAGGACAATACCTCAACTAGCCAGAACAGAGGCGACTGGGTTTCCAGCCGTGCTTGGTGAGAACACTTCTGAATGTGTGTGGCAGATTGATCAAGATCAATTTTGCCATAGAAGATTGCTTGCTGTCAGTCATACACTCCGTCCAGGCACTCCATCATTGCCTGACACAGGTTTTGCAATATGTAATCTGTTTTAAAATAAATCCTAGAAAATGCAAACTTTTTCATTAAAAAATCTAGAAGTGATTGAGATGTGAATCAAAGGCTATCAAAATGATGGACATTTTTGAGTAGGGAAAAGAGAAGGCGATTATTTACACTGGTTGACAAGTCAGTAAAAAGGGGCATAGATTCAGGATTTTCCAAAGAGCAAACACTAAGGTTGAAAATATTTTTTACACACAGAGAGTTATTAAAAATGGAATGGTTTGCCACAAGTGACTATTGAGGCAAAGTCTAAACATTTTTTAATAGAGTCTGGATAAATATTTGAAATGGAAATTGGGGAAAAGACAGGTGTGCAAAATCAGCTTCAACTCAAGAGCAAGCACTCTCAGATCTGCGATGGGCCAAATAGCCTCTTTCTGGGGTATAGTTCCTAGGTTCAAATTTCCTGTAAGCACAGGCTTTTCCAAATTGATGGAAAGAATCAGCATTTTAAACTTCAATAGAACAGCTGCCATTCCAAATATAGCTACAAGAAATAGCCTTTAATTAATTTGTTTGGGAATTTCAAGCAAATGTTGTTTGTTTGGCACCTATTCATGAATCAGCCTCTAAACAGAAGGTTTCCAGATAAAAAAGCTCCAGATTTCCAGCATCTGCAGTCTCTCTCATGTCTCTGAACTGTAGGTACGAAGAATTTATCAGTGACAACATGGCAACATCTAAGCAGCGCAAATTATTCAGGATTGTTCAGTATTTGCAACAGAAAAATGCCTTCACTGCTTTGAAAATATGATTCCAGTCCAGTCAATTAGCTGTTTAATATTATATCCATTTGTTCATTGTTTTGCTGCAGAATAGAAAATATGTATTCACATTTTAATTTTAGGTTGAGGACAAAGAATTTATTTGTTCTTCCTTCTTATTTGCCCAATGCATTAAGAATCAAACATTGTTTTATTCTTAATGTGGCACAGTACCATAGTATTTGGTGCATCGCTTTATAGCACCAGTGCTAAGTGGCAGAACAAGCAGAGGGAATAAAAGGGGCTTTTCTAGTTGGCTGCCAGTGATTCGTGGTGTTTTGCAGGGGTTGGTGTTGGATCCACTACTTTTCATATTAGATGTCAATGATCTGGGTAATGGCTTTGTGGCTAAGTTGGTGGATGATGCAAAGATAGGTTGAGGAGCTGGTAGTGTTGAGGAAGGAGGGAGTCTGCAGAAGGACTTGGACAGATTAAGAAAATGGGAAAAGAAGTGGCAGATCGAATACACTGCAGGGAAATGTAGTCAGTTTAGTAGAAGAAATGAAGGCATAGTTTATCTTCTAAATGAGGAGCTGATTCAGAAATTGGAGGTGCAAAGGGACTTGGGAGTCTTAGTGCATGACTAAAGGTTAACTTGTAGGTTGAATCAGTAGTGAGTGAAGCAAATGGAACATAAGCATTCAATTTGAACAGACCAGTTATAAAAAAGCAGGTATGTCATACTGAGACTTTTTAAGGCATTGGTCGGGTTGTACTTGGAATATTGTGAGCAGTTTTGATCCCATATCTAAGAAATAATGTGCTGGCATTGGAGATGGTCCAAAGACCATTCATAAGAATGTGAACTGGAGGTTTGTGTGTTGCTTCAGAACTGTTATAGAACTGACCAAAAGTCTTAGGCTTATATAGCTCGGGTCTCAGTATATATAACCTGTGTTGCCAAGACTTTTGGATAGTCCTGTATTTGTCAACATGGAGTGTGGAGTGAGTTTGTTAATCTGGCAGGGGCAAAAGGTATTGGGAATGGTGAGGGTGGAGCACTGGGGGACAGGTGGCAGAGGAGTGCCAGAGCCAGAGATAGTGTGGGTGCAGACACACCCAGCCATGGGACACAAGGCAAGGCCATTTGATTCCAAACTATTGGTTTAATGATCATCACAGAATGTCTCTCTGGTGCTTCCCACTCCTTCTCCTCTCCCTCCCTTTTCCCAACCATGATTCCCCCTCTTCTTGTCCCCTTCTCACTCTCAGTCCACAGTAGAGACCCACATCAGAATTAGATTTATCATCACTCATGTATGTTGTGAAATTTGTTGTTTTTTGTAGTAGCAGTACAGTGCAATACATAAAGTTACTACAGTACTGTGCAAAATTCTCGGGCACCCTAGCCGTATACGTGCGTCTAAGACTGTATGTCTGCAACAGACCTTGTTGCTCTGTTATACAGAATTAAGTGACTTAAAGCTAGGGCACTTAGGTCAGTTTCTGGATTGCTTTTATAACGCTGCATGAAATCAGATTGATCATAAATCTGAAATTTGTGTTGGCTTCTCACTGAGCCCTAACTACATTTTTTTTTAAAGAATTTATGACTTTTATTAGAATGTTTGTAATTTTATGAGCATTGGTCAGACCGCATTTGGAGTATTATGACTAGTTTTGGAGAGGGTTGCATTGAGGTGGGTCCAGAGAGCGTTCACAAGAATAATCTTGGGAGTGAAAGAGTTAATGTAGGAGTACTCTGGGCCTGTACTTGCTGGAGTTTAGGAAAATGAGAGGAGAGCTTATTGAAACCTGCTGAATACTGAAAGACCTCGTTGGAGCGCACGTGGTGAGGTTGTTTTCAATAATAGGAGAGTCTAGGACAAGTGGGCACAGCCTCAGAATAGAAGGACACCCCCCTAGAACAGAGGTGAGGAGGAATTTCCTTAGCCAGAGAGTAGTGAATCTGTGGAATTCATTGCTACAGACAGCTGTTAAAGCAGTGATTGTTGGGTTATTGATTAGTAAGGTCACCAAAGGTTAGGGGGAGAAGACAGATGAAATGGGTTGAGAGGGAAAATAAATCAGCTATAGTCAAATGGTGGGGCAGTCACGATGGGCCAAATTGCCTAATTCTTCTCCTATGACTTACGGCCTATACAGATGACATCAAAGTTGGGGGGGGGGGGGTGTAGTGGACGGTACGGAAGGCTACGAATGCTTGCAGTAGGATTTGGACCAGCTGGAAGAAGATAGGCTGGAAAATGGCAAATGGAATTTAATGCAGACATCTGTCAGGCGTGAGGTGTTGCACTTAGGCGGGACAAACCAGAATAGGACTTACACAATGAATGTTAGGGCACTGAGGAGTGTGGTAGAACAAGGGGGTCTGGGAATTCAGATCCCTAATTCCTTGAAAGTTGCATCACAGGTAAATAGGGTTATAAAGAGAGCTTTTGGTACATTAGCCTTCCTAAATGGAGCCCTGTGTACAGGAGTCAGGATGTTATGTTGAAGTTGTATAAAACTTCTGTGATGTGAATTTGGAATATTGTGTGCAGTTCTGCTCACCTACAGTATCTACAGGAAAGATACCAATAAGCTTGAAAGAATAGAGAGAAAAGTTACAGGATGTTGCCAGGATTTGACTTACAGGGAAAGGTTAAATAGGTTAAGACTTTATATCCTGGCAGTAGGGGAATGAGGGGAGATCTTACAGAGATTTACAAAGGTATGAAGGGTATAGATAGGGAGAATACATGCAGGGTTTTCCTCTGGAGGCTGGCTGAGATTAGAACTAGAGGTCATAGGTTCAGGGTGAAAGGTGAAATATTTAAGGAGAGCCTGAGGGGGGATTTCCTCACTCAGAGGGTGGTGCGAGTGTGGAACGAGCTGCTAGCAGAAGCAGAGGATGCGGGTTTAATTGCCACATTTATGAGAGATTTTGTTAGGTACAGTGGGAGAGAGCGGGAGGTTTAAAAAGCGAGCAGCTTGAGAAGGGGAGGTCATTTCTTCGGCAGTTTGAACAGGACACGATTGCGCAAGTGCGTGAAGGGCGGCCTGCAAGACAGTGGGAGAGTTTAAAAAGGGAGCAGATTAATGGAGCGGGCGTCATAGGAGCAGGCGATGGAGTAGTGGGAGACAGAGTAGGAAGGCTTTGGCTCGAGAGGCTTCGGCGAGCAGAGGCTTCGGCGAGCCCGCTCCCAGTGAGGTAAGGCTGGGTAAGTTCCTTTAATTAATCTAATTAACTTAGGAGTAGGTAATGGAGGCAGCAGTTAGGGAAGTCGAGTGCTCCGTTGGCAAAATATAGGAAGTCAGGGTGGGCACAGTTGTCCCTGATGACTACACCTGTAAAAGGTGCATCCAGCTGCAGCTCCTGACAAACTGAGTTAGGAGCTGGATGAACTTCGGATCCTTTGTGAGGCAGAGGCAGAAATAGACAGGAGTTTCAGGGAGATAGTCACTCCTAAGAGGCAGGAGGCAGGTAGCTGGGTGACTGTCAGGAGAGGGAAGGGGAATAAACACAATGAGCAGAGCACCCTTGTGGCCGTTCCCATCAACAATAAGTATACCATTTTGGATACTGCAGCTGGGGGACAACCTACCATGGACAAATTGTGGTGGTCGCGTCTCTGGCACCGGGACTGGACCCTCAGCTCCGAAGGGAAGGAGGGAAAAGAGGAAAGCAGCAGTGATAGGGCATTCGATAGTTAGGGGGACAGATAAGAGGTTCTGTGGGAGAGATCGAGAATCCCGGGTGTCTGTTGCCTCTCTGGTGCCAGGGTCTGCGATATCTCGGATCAACTTCTCAGTATTCTCAAGAGGGAGGGTGAGCAGCCAAATGTCATGGTCCATGTAGGGACCAATGACGTGGGTAGGAAGAAGGGGGAGGTCCTGCAAAGAGAGTTTAGGGAGTTAGTTGCAAAGTTGAAGGACAGGACCTCCAGGGTTGCAACCTCAGGATTGCTACACGTGCCACGTGCTAGGCTAGAAATAGGAAGATAATGCAGCTAAATACGTGGCTAAGGGGTTGGTGCAGGAGGGAGGGCTCCATGCTTCTGGACAACTGGGCCTTGTTCCAGGGAAGGTGGGACCTGTTCTGACGGGACGGGTTGCACCTGAACTGGAGGGGGACTAACGTCCTTGCGGGCAGGTTTGCTAGTGCTGCTCTGGGGGGTTTAAACTAGATTTGCATGGGGAGGGGAACCAGAGTGTTAGAGCAGATACTGAGGTGGTGGAGGATAAAAGTTATGCGAGAACTGCAAGTATAGTGCATGGAGTAAAACCAGATCTAACATATAGAGAGGCTTTGAGGAAAGAGAGCAGAAAAAAGGGTGTAAAGGTAATAAGGTAGAAGGGCTAAAGTGCGAAGTGCGTGTACTTCAATGCAAGAAGCATCAGGAACAAAGGTGATGAACTAAGAGCTTGGATACATACATGGAATTATGATGTTGTGGCCATTACAGAGACTTGGCTGGCACCAGGGCAGGAATGGATTCTCAATATTCCTGGATTTCAGTGCTTTAAAAGGGATAGCTGGGGGCGGGAGGAGGGGGTGGCATTACTGGTCAGGGATACTATTACAGCTACAGAAAGGGTGGGTAATGTAGCAGGATCCTCTTTTGAGTCAGTATGGGTAGAAGTCAGGAACAGGAAGGGAGCAGTTACTCTATAGGCTCCCTGGTAGCAGCGGAGATACCGAGGAGCAGAGTGGAGGTAGATTTTGAAAAGGTGCAAAAATAACAGGGTTGTTATCATGGGTGACTTTAACTTCCCTAATATTGATTGGCACCTGATTAGTTCCAAGGGTTTAGATGGGGCAGAGTTTGTTAAGTGTGTCCACGATGGATCCCTGTCACAGTATGTGGACAGGCCAACTAGGGGGAAGGCCATATTAGATCTAGTACTAGGTAATGAACTGGGTCAGGTCACAGATCTCTCAGTGGGTGAGCATCTGGGGGACAGTGACCACCACTCCCTAGCCTTCAACATTATCATGGAAAAGGATAGAATCAGAGAGGACAGGAAAATTTTTAATTGGGGAAGGGCAAATTATGAGGCTATAAGGCTAGAACTTGCCGGTGTGAAATGGGATGATGTTTTTGCAATGTACTATGGACATGTGGTTGATGTTTAGAGATCTCTTGCAGGATGTTAGGGATAAATTTGTCCTGGTGAAGAAGATAAAGAATGGTAGGGTGAAGGAACCATGGGTGACAAGTGAGGAAGGAAATCTAGTCAGATGGAAGAAGGCAGCATACATGAGGTTTAGGAAGCAAGGGTCAGATGGGTCTATTGAGGAATATAGGGTAGCAAGAATGGAGCTTAACAAGGGGCTGAGGAGAGCAAGAAGAGGGCATGAGAAGGCCTTGGCAAGTAGGGTAAAGGAAAACCCCAAGATGTGCCTGGAGGCTGTGAAAGTGAGCGAGGTCCTCAATGAATACTTCTCTTCGGTATTCACCAATGAGAGGGAACTTGATGACGGTGTGGACAAAATGACTGAGGTTGATGTTCTAGGGCATGTTGATATTAAGGGAGAGAAGGTGTTGGAGTTGTTAAAATACATTAGGATGGATAAGTCCCCAGGAGTCTGATGGAATATTCCCCAGGCTGCTCCACAAGGCAAGGGAAGACATTGCTGAGCCTCTGGCTGGGATCTTTATGTCCTCGTTGTCCACGGGAATGGTACCGGAGGATTGGAGGGAGGCAAATGTTGTCCCCTTGTTGAAAAAAAGTAGTACCAATAGTCCGGGTAATTATAGACCAGTGAGCCTTACGTCTGTGGTGGGAAAGCTGTTGGAAGATTCTTAGGTTCTTAGGATCTGTGAGCATTTAGATAATCATGGTCTGATCAGGGACAGTCAGCATGGCTTTGTGAAGGGCAGATCATGTCTAACAAGCCTGATAAAGTTCTTTGAGGAGGTGACCAGGCATAGAGATAAGGGTAGTGCAGTGGATGTGATCTATATGGATTTTAGTAAGGCAAGGTTCCACATGGTAGGCTTATTCAGAAAGTCAGAAGGCATGGGATCCAGGGAAGTTTGGCCAGGTGGATTCAGAATTGGCTTGCCTGCAGAAAGCAGAGGGTCATGGTGGAGGGAGTACATTCGGATTGGAGGGTTGTGACTAGTGGTGTCCAACAAGGATCGGTTCTGGGACCACTACTTTTCGTGATTTTTATTAACAACCTGGATATGGGGGTAGAAGGGTGGGTTGGCACGTTTACAGATAACACAAATGTTGGTGGTGTTGTGGATAGTGTAGATGATTGTCAAAGATTGCACAGAGACATTGATAGGATGCGGAAGTGGGCTGAGAAGTGGCAGATGAAGTTCAACCTGGAGAAGTGTGAGGTGGTACACTTTGGAAGGACAATCTCCAAGGCAGAGTACAAAGTAAATGGCAGGATACTTGGTAGTGTGGAGGAGCAGAGGGATCTCGGGGTACACAACAACAGATCCCTGAAAGTTGACTCACAGGTAGATAGGGTAGCTGAGAAAGCTTATGGCATGTTAGCTTTCATACGTCAAGGGATAGAGTTTAAGAGTCGCGAGGTATTGATGCAGCTCTCTCTATAATACTTTGGTTAGGCCACACTTGGAGTACTGTGTCCAGTTCTGGTTGCCTCACTATAGGAAGGATGTGGAAGCATTGGAAAGGGTACAGAGGAGATTTACCAGGATGCTGCCTGGTTTAGAGAGTATACATTATGATCAGAGATTAAGGGAGCTAGGGCTTTACTGGTGAAGAAGATAAAGAATGGTAGGGTGAAGGAACCATGGGTGACAAGTGAGGAAGGAAATCTAGTCAGATGGAAGAAGGCAGCATACATGAGGTTTAGGAAGCAAGGGTCAGACGGGTCTATTGAGGAATATAGGGTAGCAAGAATGGAGCTTAACAAGGGGCTGAGGAGAGCAAGAAGAGGGCATGAGAAGGCCTTGGCAAGTAGGGTAAAGGAAAACCCCAAGAAGGAGGATGAGAGGAGACATGATAGAGGTATACAAGATATTAAGAGGAATAGCTAGAGTGAACAGCCAGCGCCTCTTCCCCAGGGCACCACTGCTCAATACAAGAGGACATGGCTTTAAGGTAAGGGGTGGAAAGCTCAAGGGGGATATTAGAGGAAGGTTTTTTACACAGAGTGGATGGTGCGTGGAATGCACTGCCTGAGTCAGTGGTGGAGGCAGATACACTAGTGAAATTTAAGAGACTATTAGATAGGTATATGGAGGAATTTAAGGTGGGGGGTGGTTATATGGGAGGCAGGGTTTAAGGGTCGGCACAACATTGTGGCCCAAAGGGCCTGTACTGTGCTGTACTATTCTATGTTCTATGTACTTGGATGAGAGTGGTGTGTAGCCAAGTGGTTAGGGCGTTGGACTAGTGATCTGAAGGTCGTGAGTTTGAGCCCCAGCTGAGGCAGCGTGTTGTGTCTTTGAGTAAGGCACTTAACCACACATTGCTCCAGTCCACCCAGCTGAAAATGGGTACCGGCAAAATGCTGGGGGTTAACTTCTCGATAGACTGGCATCCTATCCGGGGGGGGGGGGGGGGCGGGGGGGAGTCTCGCACTCTCAGTCACTTCACGCCACGGAAACCGGCATAAACACCGGCCCGATGAGCCTACAAGGCTCGGGACAGACTTTGACTTTAAGATGGATAAGAGAGGTATGGGCAGCTAAGGTCTGGGTCCAGGTAGATGGTACTCAGCAGATAAACAGGTCAGCACGGACCTTTCCTGTGAAGCAGATTTCATGCCATCTTTCCTGAGTCCCATTCTGTTGGAAAGCAAGCTACTGGAATGGTCCATGCCCAATTCTTCAATTACTTAGAAGACTCCTTAAAACATTGGAAACAGATGTCACTACAATAAACCTGAAATGGATCAAATTTAACAAGTTCTAATAATTTTGATTACAGAAAACATCATGTACAAAATGGAATGAATGCAGCTAATAATCCAAGCAAAAGAGAAATTAGTACAATCATTCTCTAAAGGAGAATATAAATTGGGGATATCAATTATCAGCCATGACAATTCACTCAATATTTTATAAAGGTTAATATGAGGGAACAGCTATAAAGCCAGCAGCAATTTACTTGTTTATTTATTAACATGTTTTGTTTTATTTATTATTATTATTTTGTTCTCTCTCTGCTAGATTATGTATTGCATTGAACTGCTGCTGCTAAGTTAACAAATTTCACGTCATATGCCAGTGATAATAAGCTTGATTCTGATAATATATAATTGTATAATCCAGGGAGCGGCAAGCGCAAAATCAAATATCGCTGTGATGATTGTACATTCTAGTATCAATTGTTTGGCGACAATGAAGTATAAAGTTCAATGTTTCTGGAAAAGCAGTTCACAGGATTAGAGACTAAGTATTATCAGAAGCATGCAGAATATTTCAGGTATTATTTCTAAATATCAGGGTAGTACAGTATTCATACAGATTAAGATTTCTTATTCTATTGACTATTAGTGAATTGAAAATATTCCTTGATGTTTTTCTTTTTTTATATTATTTTTTAAAGTTTTATTTTTACAAACAAAAAAAAAACAAAAATGCAGCACATCCACAAAAACCACAACCATAACAAAATCAAAGTAAATATTGAGCAGCATAAGGGAGAAAAATATAAAAGCAAAAGCAAACACACACAGCAGAGGTGCACCGCACCAAAAAACCTCAGTCCTCACACCGTAAGAAAGTCCAATACAGGGCCCCATATCCTTTCAAAGATGTGCCCTCTGTCCTCATTACATAGTCTCAGTGTCCTTGGTGTTTTTCACCTGTTTGAATTCCATCTTATAAAAAGGACAACAAAAGCAAAGACAATGTCTATAAGAACTGATTCCATTTTAATTATACATTTGAGTAAGAACAAATGTATGGGCACATGGCCAAGTGGTTAAGGCGCTGGACTAGTGACCTGAAGGTTGTGAGTTCGAGCCCCAGCCGAGGCAACGTGTTGTGTCCTTGAGGAAGGCACTTAATCACACATTGCTCTGCGACGACACTGGTGCCAAGCTATATGGGTCCTAATGCCCTTCCCTTGAACAACATTGGTGTCGTGGAGAGGGGAGACTTGCAGCATGGGGAACTGCTGGTCTTCCATAAAACCTTGCCCAGGCCTGCGCCCTGGAGAGTGAAGACTTTCCAGGCTCAGATCCATGGTCTTGTCTTGCAAGATGCCTTTATTTATTTATTATGAGTAAGAACAATAATATTTTTGGCATTTAAAGTTTGATATTAACATTTTTATTATGTGATCATGTTAAAGGCTGTCAGTTCACATGTACATTTGTTTGACTTCTCAATCTGTTGTCACGCTTCTTGTTGGCAAGTTCAACTCGAATGGTACTCCCACTTAAACTTAAGCCTGAGAGTGAAGTTACAACAGCTTCTGCAGTTTTCTCATCCTGATAGTCAAGAAAAGCTCGGTGTTGTGCACCCTGCCAGTTTAGACGTAATGGAACTGCATTGTGATCTCTCAAAATGTTCTTCAATTCACTGACTCTCATACCTTGAGGTATATTACCCATATACACTGTAGTAACTCTGCCTGGAGGATTAAATTGCCTTTTACTGTCAAATTCTGTTTGTTTTTCACAATCATTGCAATTTCCAGCCATTCCTAATGGGTGTTTTTCCATTAGTGTTGTGGTTGCACCTTTTCTTATCATCTCTTTTGTATCGATGCATCTTTCATCCTTCAGCGTAACATCCTTGCCCTCTTGCTTTTCCTTGAAGTGAAAGCTTTTTAGGATAGGAATTTTTTTCATCATCTCTGAATCCACCTGTCCCCAAGAGAAAAGGTACACGATAAAACTGATGCAACGGTTACAGAAGGTTTAATGTGAGCAAAAGCTTGTCTCTGGCGCAGGAGGGTGACAGCTAGTTTTTGGTTAAAAGAACCACAAGTTCAGTAGCTAAAAACCTATGTCATTATGTTCGGGCTCAGGCCTCAGCACCATAACCTAGGTGACCTGCCAATGCAGCTCAGTGGGAATTGGGCAGTAGATCACCACATGGGGTTGGATAGGATTGGCCATTATCCAATGACTCTGATGGGAGCTAGGCTGTGCCAGCGGCAAGAGAGGGCATTAACCTGCAGCCGTGTTTGCATTTGCATGTCCCTCCTTTTTACGTACACAAAAGGTTGTGGGATGCTTCCGGAATGGCCTTCTACAACTATTGAAATAAATGTGCCTAGAATGATTAACACATGATCCAAAACTGGGAAAGAAAAACATGCATTCAATTTACATCTGTAAATTGCAAATTTCTGTCCACAGCCAGGTAAATCCTTCATTTGCAGACCAATTCCATGTGCACGTGGTGGCCATTTTATTAGGTACACCTGCACATTAATGCAAATATCTAATCAGCCGATCATGTGGTGATAACTCAATGCGTAAAAGCATGCAGTCATGGTCAAGAGATTCTGTTGCTGCTTATGGGTCAACCCCAGCAGCAGTCCCAAAACTCCTAGATAATGTTCAAGCCCAAGCATTGAGATTATGTTGTGGTGCTATTAAATCAATCCAGATTTTGGCATTAATTGTGAAGTAACTTTACATCTACACCAGGTTACAATTAGCATTGGCTTATTGGGTTAACAGAAGAGGATATAAAGCTGACCATTCAATATTGTCAACATTAATAGACTGTTGGGAGGACTCGAAAGTTTTGGGTGGATGGGAATTGAATGGGCACAAGACTCCTGGGTTGTTTAATGTGGAATACAGACCCAGTGTTCTGTCACTTCTCCATGGTTTTTCCCTTTTCTTTTGGTTGATTTAAGCCTTGAAGAAAAGATCAAGGTGCAGAATGAATGTGTATCGGTGACACAGGAAGTTCAGCAACTTATGCAAGGCAGGTATTATGGCTTCTTATATATCTATACAGATGGTCCAAAGGATCCTGAGACAGGTTGTTCAGACGTTTCTGTTTACATTCTAAAGTTGCAGGATATGATTAAGAAAAGATTGTCAGATAAACTATCAGTATTTATGTCTGAGATGGTTGCTATCATTTTAGCCTTGGAATGGGTTGAAGATAAATATCGGGAACATGAGATGAAGAGTCCTTGAAAGTGAGTCCGTAGGTTATGGGAACAGTTCAGTAATGGGGCAAGTGAAGTTGAGTGAAGCTATCACCTTTGGTTTGAGAGCCTGATGGTTGAGGGGTAATAAACGTTCCCAAACCTAGTGGTGTGATTCCTGAGGCTCCTGTACCCTCTTCCTGATTGCGGCAGTGAGAAGAAAGTGGTAGAGGTGGGAGGGTGGTAGGGATCCCTGATGATGGATGCTGCTTTCCTATGACAGTGTTTTGTGTAGATGTGCTCAATGGTGAGAAAGGCTTATCCCATGATGGACTGGACCGTATCAACTACTTTTTGTAGGATTTTCCATTCAAATGTATTGGTGTTTCCATACCAGGCTGTGATGTTGCCAGTCAATATACTCTCCAAAGTTCAAAGTACATTTATTTATCAAAATATTTATGCTAAATACAACCTTGAGATTCATCTCCTTACAGGCAGCCACTAAACAAATAAACTCAGTAGAAACCATTTAAAAAGACCTTTTAATGCCCAATATGCAAAAAAAAACAAATTGTGCAAACAATAAAAGTAAGTTCAGTCTGGCCTGGCTTAAATCGTCGAAACCTCGAGTCATTCCTTTCACTCGGGCTCAGGCCCCACTGCCTCAACTCTGTCTCTCCTCGGTTCTGCTGCATCGAAGCACCTGCAATCCACTCCAGCAATGGCCAAACATTGGCTCATTCCCCGCTGTCAGGCCCGAATCCTGCCACCTCAAGTCAGGATTGCAGAGAAAGTTTACAAGGCTGTTGCCGGGACTTGAGAAACTCAGTTACAGAGAAAGGTTGAATAGGTTAGGACTTTATTCCCTGGAGCGTAGAAGAATGAGGGGAGATTTGATAGAGGTATATAAAATTATGATGGGTATAGATAGAGTGAATGCAAGCAGGCTTTTTCCACTGAGGCAAGGGGAGAGAAAAACCACAGGACATGGGTTAAGGGTGAGGGGGGGAAAGTTTAAATGGAACATGGGGGGGGGGCTTCTTCACACACAGAGTGGTGGGAGTGTGGAATGAGCTGCCAGATGAAGTGGTAAATGAGGGCTCACTTTTGACATTTAAGAAAAACTTGGACAGGTACATGGATGGGAGGTGTATGGAGGGATATGGTCCATGTGCAGGTCAATGGGACTAGGCAGAAAAATGGTTCGGCACAGCCAAGAAGGGCCAAAAGGCCTGTTTCTGTGCTGTAATGTTCTGTGGTTCTAAGTCAGCCCATATTGCCACACCACAGCCATCCTTTACCTTTAAGACTTCTGTTCACACCGCAAAAATGCCAAGTTGTACAGGTGGGTCAGATGATTAGCTCCAATGGGGAAGTTACAGGCTATTGATTGCCAGCAAATAGTTGCAGTGCTTCACCCATTCCATCTTAGACTGGAAGTCTACCACGTCAACCACTACACATCTATAGCAGTTTGTCAAAGTTTTAGATGTCATACTGAATCTTCGCAAACTCCTAAGGAACTTGAGGCGCTGCCGTGCTTTCTTCGCAATTGCATTAATGTGCTGGGCCCAGGACAGGTCCTCCGAAATAATAACTCCGAGGAACTTAAACGTTGACCCTCTCCACCTTCAATTCCTTAATGAGAACTGGCTCATAGACCTCTGGTTTCTTCCTCCTGATGTCAATAATCAGCTCCTTGGTCTTGCTGATATTGAGTAAGAGGTGGTTGTTACAGCACCACTCAGCCTCTTTCCAATTCTTTTCTCCATAACCTTACAAGGAGTAAGGTTATTCCATAGCGATACTTGAATTTATTATTGCACATTGCTGTAATGTTGCACGATTAAAGTTGGGCTGGCATTGTTGTGGGAGCTGGAATACATCTCTAATGAACAAGGGCAGGGAAATGTACATTTTGTGCATTGGAGAAATTCAGGGAAGGCTGGGGTTTGAGTTGCTGAAAGAGGTTATGAAAGTGAGATCCCCTTTTCTCTGGTCCCTCTTAGTGACCAATAACAATAAAGTCAATTTGTAAATGGATAACAAATGTGGAGAAATGCAGAAGGACCAAAGGCAGAAATGGAGAGACAAATAACATCAAATTTGACATATTCTCTCCTAAAGAAATACAACTGCATGGAAGATAAATAATGTTGCTATACCTTTGACCATATAATTCCTTGAGGTTTGGAACATTTACAATCTGTTCTGATCACTTGAGTAGGTGTCAGGATGTAATCTACAATTAGATCATGGTCGTCCATCAACTCTTCTGGGATGTCAAGCAACTAGAAAGACAAACATATAGAAACTGCTTAATAGTCTTCACAATCTTTGACAGAGTATCAACAGAACTTTTCAACAGTTAGCCAATGCTATTCAGTACTAAACGCATTATGTCACTTACTGTGTGGTGCCAAACTTGCTACTGTTGGCATTTGCTCTTTATAGCTGCATCAACAGCACCCTCTGGCACCTCCTTGGAATCAGGGAACTGCAGTGTGAGACATGCCAAATGGTACCTTTAGCAATGAATGAATTAAAGGAAATGCTTAAGGATCAGATTGCAAAGCAGCCTTATCCTCGTGTAAATATACATGCTGGTGTTTATTTTTTCTAAACTTATTTAGAAATTAAACCCAAGTTTAAATGTTTACACTGCCAATGATTGGCTTCCTGATTGGGGCTGCAGCTTTTGCACTATCTTCCCATGCTAAACCGTGAAGCACGATACTTAATTCTCAGACCCGCAGGGTATTCCCTTCCACTAAAAAGGTATTGCCCTGGGCCACTAGGATGCTCACAGATGCTTTTTATATGTAAACGCTCAAACACCAGGAGGGAATAAACAAAATAACTCAACTAGAACTTCCCAAGTTTTTATTCCATCTGAAGTTTAAAATGACCGTGTTGAGTTCTGTCAGCTTTCACTGTACAGCGCACTTCCACCCCCTGGCTAGACGGGATTTACTCATTCATTCTTAGGATGTGGATATTACTGGCAATGCCAGCAGTTATTGCTCACACCTAATTGCCTTTCATAAGGTGGTTTTGGGCCACCTCTTGAAACTGTGAGGTTCTTCTGGTGAAGATACAGTTCCTCATCCACAAAGAAGTTACAGGATTGAGGAACAATGAAGGAATGGTGATATATCTCCAAGTCAGACTAGTGTGTGATTTACATGGAGGAGGGTTTGGGGGGAGAGGCAAGGGGTGGTTGGTGGACGATACCCTGCAGTTGACGGTGTTCCAGCGTACTCTGTTACCACCACCCTGCTTGCTGACAGAATCACCGGTTCAGCAAGTGCTATCAGATTCTTTAACTTGTTCAGCGTCAGAGGAATCACCCTCAGCTTTCCATCCTGCAACTTGACTTCTCCTGACTAGACCAATATGCCCTACTAAAAAAAAAATCACAGTCTGCATTGAAATGTGAAAGATTTACTACGTGCAAAGAGCAGTTCTGAATGTGCTTGGTTCTCTGCTTGGCTAAAATCAAGCAAGCAGCAATTACTGTTAAAGGAAGAAGATATACTGATCACACAGACTTTATACAATGCTTGTCTACTTGTTCCCCAATACATTTTTTTATTGGAAACTAAAGAGCCAAAATAAGAATTTCAACTCAAACAGCAGGGGTATCTGGTCTTCCTCATGGGATATTGAATGATCTTGTCAAAACAAGTGAGCAGAAGGACTCACTCTTGACTGAACTGGTTCAATTGTCAACTAATTCAAAATATGTGATACCGTGCAAAAGTCTTAGGTATATATATATATAGATCTAAGGGGCTATACTGTATATTTGTGAATATGAAGCAGAGAGTGAGTTTGCAAATCAGGCGAGAGGAAGGATGTTGGGAATGCCAAGGGTGAAGCACTGTGGGAGGGGTGTGGGACAGGTAGAAGAGGAGTGCCAGGGAGGGGTTGTGTGGTTGCAGACACACCCTGCCCTGAAACATCAGGCAAGGTCATTTGTTACCAAACAATTGGCCTATAGATCATTACAGAATGTCTCTCTGGCGCTTCCTGCTTCCTCCCCTCTCCCTTCCACTTTTCCGAACCATGATTCCCTCGCCCTGCCTCCTTCCCACTCTCAGCCCACAATAGAGACCCGTATCAGAATCAGGTCTATCATCACTCACATAAGACATGTTTTTGTTTGTAAAAGCAGTACAGTGCAATACATAAAATTACTACAGTACTGACCAAGAGTCTTAGGTAAACTTAGCGGTGTTGGGTTGTTCGAGTGGCCATTACACTAGCTATGCATATGTGTCTAAAGACTTTAGCACAAAACTGTATAATTGGAAATTAATTTTAAGTAATAAGGGAGAACTTGGCAGGTAATTGCAAAGTTATTTGATATAAACTCAGTAACATTCAGAAATGCTTTGCTCAGCCCAAGAACCATAGATTCATAGAGTTATACAGCATGGAAATAGACCCATCAGCCTAGCTCATCCATGCCAACCAAGGCATCTTCTTGAGCTTGTCCCACTTGCCTGCATTTAGCTGGTATCCCTCTTAACCAGGGGTTTCCAACCACTTTTTATGCCATGGACCCCTACCATTAACTGAGAGGTCACTGGACCCTAGGTTGGGAACTCCTGCTCTAAACCTTTCCTCTGTCAAAATGACCATCATTGTTTGCAGACTTCTGTTACGTCAACAAATGCAGAAAATGTGATGGCTAGTTGGAATTCTTTTTTAAGAAAGTAACAAAAATATATGAACAGTAGCTCTCGAGTAAACAGATCAAACAAAATGCTGGTGAATTCGGATCTCTGTGACTGCATCAATAGCAGAGAAGTTATTGTGCCCAACTGTTTCCAAATGAGAGAAAGGAGAGAGAAATAGGGATAAAGTCTGAGTTGCAATACTAGCAGCTTCCTTTTTTTGAGATGGTTCCAAGAGCAGCTTTCATCAGCTATTCCACAAACAAAATTACACAAAAGAACATGAGCTACTAGAGTAGCCTTGGATTTTAAAAAATGGCCTGCTGAACAAGGACAGGATTCTAATATTTTTGATTGGACCAAGGAAAATGCTTTGCCTTTGTGAACTCTGTGAAAGAAGTTTAAGGTTTACATTGTGCTTAAATCCCCCAAGGGCATGATCTACCAACCTCCGATCCTTCTCTCCATTCAGCCTTTCTTCTTCTCTACTCTCTTGCACTCACTCCCTTCTTTTCCCATTTCTCACTTCCTTTCCTTCCACTTGTTCACTCTCACTTTCCTGTCCTAACCTTTCTCATGTCCTCTGCTTTCAGCAGCAAGTTCCACATCGGGGTAGCGTTCCTGTGCAGCGGCATCGTGGTTTCAGGAATCCGGGTTCATTCCGGACATCGGTCTTGTCTACCTGAAGTTTCAAATGCCCCCTGTGACCATGAGGGATGTCTCTGAATGTTCCTGTTCCCTCCAATATCTCAGCGCTGGTTGAAAACTTAATTCATTACTATAAAGTTACTCCTCGTGTAAGCAGACAGTAGGAGAATCACAGTACGGTTTATGGAACTGCAAAATACAGGAGTAACAGTAGGCCATCTGACCCTGCTCCACTACTCAACACAATCATGGCCAACTGTGATTTCAAATCCTAGACTCCCCCATTAGTCAGCAGTAACATCCTACTTGCATTCGATCTGTTCAGTTCAATTTTTTGTTGTTGTTTCTGAGATTCCCTTTCATTCCTATTTCTTTTCAAAAGATGGACCTGTCATTCCAGGAATCGGACTAATGAATCTTTGCTGCACTCCCTCCAGTGCAAGATCACCTTTCCTCAGATATGAAAACAACACTGCGCACAATGATCAAAGATGTGGCCTCACCATGGCCCTATATATTTCCAGAACAAAATTTCTTCTCCTGTAATCAACTCTTCTGATCAGGAAGGCCAATATATCATCTACCTGAATCACACTAGTTTGCTCACTTTTTGTACTATTTATTTTTTATATATTCTTATTATAATTAAAAGCAATTTCTATGTGTTGTATTGTACTGCTACCACAAAACAACAAATTTTACATGTCAGTGACAATAAACCTGATTCCGATTCTGACCTGCAAGCTTAGCTTTGACAACTAATGCACAAGGACACTACCCCTCTCCCATTCAATTGTCATTCAGAAATTAATCTGCCTTGCTGTTTCTGCCAAAAAATTATCCCCCTTATACTTCATCTACCGTGCATTTATTAATTCCATTCAACTCATACTGAGGGTTCACTGCATCCTCTTCACATTTCATGTTTCCATTCAGCTTAGCTATCTGCAAATATTGTTTTCACCTAAATCAAGATGCAAGACAATGAAGGTCATGGGGTCGGTTCATTGCTATTTAGTTATAACCATTAAATTGTCTATTGGTTCATCAATGTTGTTATAGCCAGGGGTGGTAATGGGGACAAGCTCACACCACCTATTAAAATATTCCAATGGCGTGTGCACCAAATAGCCTCTGACAACCAAGTCCAGCTCGTGCTCTTCACATATGGCTGTGCTACTAAGGAAGGCAGAACCACTTCTACTGACAGGAGAAGGGGCAAAGGCAGATTATTGGTGCCTTAAAACTAGTCGCTTCAGGCAAGTGGGCTCGTCAGCTGTGGCTAGCAGTTCACCTAGGAGAAGGAAGCTCTGATCTCAAACCTTCACTGCCTTGCGGCTACACCCACTCATGAGGAGGGTTTCTGGAATAAACTCAGAGGGCAAAATCCGGAGCTGGAGTCCCTAAGGCTGTCCTATGTCGAGTTCAATGCAGACGGGCAACTCCTGCGACACTTCTGGTACCAAACTGTATCAGTCTCTGCAGTTCCTTTGGGTTCATCAGATATGTGGAGGGGAAAGCTTGCTACATGGACAACAGTTTGTTCTCCATATTGTACTGCCCTGGCTTGCGTATCTACAGCTAGGATACAATATCCGTGGTCAACTCTAACCCATGGAAGCAAATCTTTCTTCAAAGCATTCTTTCAGAAAAAGAGAAGATCTGCAAGTAATGTTAAAACTTCCTGAATCTTTTAAATATAGAACTTATTAAAATATTAAAAACATTGTATCTGTAAATTGAAAGTTTTGTTATGCTGAGCAAAAAAAAATATCCATCTTCAAAAATGCATTCAAGCAAAAAAAATCCAAGCACTAGATATTTTGCAGATGCAGGAATAATTCCCCTTCATAGATTCTACCTGACCTCCAGCGTCTTGTGTGTGTTACAAAAAATTTTAAATTATACTTAATGAACTGTTATAGTTCCTCTCCACCCCTTCCAAAAAAAAAAATGAAAATCTCCAGGTCTAACCAGGCGGAGGATGTTCACACATTTCCTGCTTGTAACAACTTTACACTCCCACAGGGGTGGTTAAATAGTGATGATCCACTGACTGCAACCTTAATAATATGCCTACAAGAAAAGTCTACAGATGCTGGAAATCCAAAGCAACGCACACAAAATGCTAGAGGAACTCAGCAGGTCAGGCAGCAACCATAAAAATGAATAAACAGTCAACGTTTCGGGCCGACACCGTTCTTTGGGACTGGAAAGGAAGGTGGAAGACTCCAGAATGAAAAGGAATGGGGATGGGAAGGAGGATAGCTGGAAGGTGATAGGTGAAGACAGGTGAGTAGGAAAGGTAAAGGGCTGGAGGGAAAGGAATTTGATAGGAGAAAGGGAAAAAAGAGAGGACCCAGGGAGACATGATAGGGAGCTGAGAAGAGGTAGCGGTCAGAGTGGGGAACTGAAGAACAGGGAACTGGGAGGGAATTTTTTTTTAAACCAGGAGAAATCAATATTCATGCCATCAGGTTGGAGGCTATCCCAGACAGAATATAAGGTGTTGATCGACATGACAAAACAAGAATGGGAATCAAAACTAAAATGGTTGGCCACCAGGACATTCCGCTTTTGGCAGGTGGAGTACAGGTACTTGACAAAGTGATCCCCCAATTTATGACGGGTCTCAACAATGCATTGGGAGCACTGGACACAATAATACCATGCCCAATGTTTACAATTGCAGATAAATAGATATATTCCCAACCAAAATCTGGCCTAATGTTTTGAATGTACTTTGGTACATGATCAATCTTTTAATCATTTATTGAAATGAATAAACAAGGGATCAAATCTTAAGTAATCATCACACTGTAATTCATAAATTCTAACTGGTGCCAAACATCACCATTAACACAGCCATGTAATTGGTTATAACTGATGAGCAGAATTGTCCAAGAATTATATTAATGTGCAGACACAAACTAAGAAATATTGATCACTAATTTTCAATTGAATGTTTACCCACTTTGAGTAGGCAATCAATACAAGACCACGAAGACAGCAATGATGGATGGATATATACAGAAAATACCATGAAGAACTATTCTTTTACCCCAGAGAATTTGACCGTACAATTTAATTTATGGTAGTGTTTTAAATGATCTGAACTAATTTGGCACTAAAAGCAAATGAATCTGCCATCGGCTTGCAATTGAGGAGAAAGAAGTCAGCAGAAGGGTCAATGTCCTCTTGAAAGTACTTAGTAATGGCCTTTCAGTGTTCTTGTTGCATATTTTTACTGTTAAATAATACTTATTAAACATACTTCAGGAAGACAATCAGTGAATAAGAAGCAATAAACAGACTTGTGCTTCGAGAGTTTCAAGAATCAGTTGCCATAGTTTCACATGTTGACTTTATTGTTATTCAGGGATTGCAGTTCAGAATCTTGGGTGGGAACAATTTGTACAAAGACCATGGAAGGGGCAGCCATTATCTTGTTGCATTTGCACCATACAAGTGTCTGGAAAAAATGCCTTTAGATGGCTAGATATGATTCTACTGCTATTACAACAAAGCTTTGCAGTAGTTATTTAAAATCTCATGATTTAGAGGTTCAAATAGAGGATGATGGGGAGCCACCCATGAATGCTGGGTAATTTCCTCTGACATTCAACACTGCAAGTCAAGAGTATTTGAATGACAAAACTTCAGAAGAATAATCATATTTGGATTACAGTACAGTGAAACAGTTGAAACCCCATTTTAAAGATATGCCTACTGTTCTCATTTGTACATGACAGTTTGGTTTTATTCTTCTATCAGATGAGATGTTAAGCCATTTGACAAAGATCCCAGACTACTATTAATCTGTGAAGCAGTGTCACTTGAAATAACTTTTTTTAAACCAAGTACAACACTTTTTGCACATGACAACAACAACATTTCATTTACAACTCAATCATTTGAGTCATGCATATTTGGAGATCAGAGCTGGAAACTTCATGCACTGCAACGTCAAACCAACTTCAAAATATAAGCCCAATGCACATCCAACTCTTTCCCGGATCCTGGTACAGTAGTGCCATTGGCACAGCCATCATGTCTCTCTCGTTCCACGGTTTTAAAAAAATGCCTTGGAACATTCAACCTTTTATGTACGTTCACAGAATCTTCATATATGATCTCATCTGAAGAGAAACCATTCCTATAACTTGTCTTTCCACGCTTTGCTAATCAGAAAATCAGTTCTGCTTTTTTATATCGGCATCCGTTAGTCTCATGAGATCATGGATTTGCACCTTGGAAGGTTTCCAGGGCGCAAGCCTGGGCAAGGTTGTATGGAAGACCAGCAGTTGCCCATGCTGTAAGTCTCCCCTCTCCACGCCACCGATGTTGCCCAAGGGAAGGACATTAGGACCCATACAGCTTGGTACTGGTGTCGTCGCAGAGCAATGTGTGGTAAAGTGCCTTGCACAAGGGCACACACGCTGCCTCAGCCAAGGCTCGAACTAGCAACCTTCGAATCACGAGATGAACGCCTTAACCACTTGGCCATGTGCCAACAGTTCTGCTTACACATTCATAATCTATAGTATTTCTAAAGAATGCAGTAATTAACATGGCTAAAAATCTGTTGGAGGAACTCAGCAGGTTGAACAGCTTCTATAGGAACAGTCAATGTTTCAGGTCAACAACTGCCTCAGGACTGAGAGTGGAGAGGAGAGATGGCCGAAGTAGGGGAAGTGGGGTGTGTTAAAACAGAAGCTGAAGATGACTGGTGGACTGAGGACAGTGTATGACGATAGGCAGGTGGGGAGTGGGAGTGGAGTTGGGAAGCTTTGGCAGGTGAATGATAGATGGAGGCAGACAAAGAGAGGTGTAGATTTCAGCATCTGCAGTTCAGACTTACAGTGGATTGAAAAGCTTGAGTATATAGACATTAAGAAAAAGGATGCGCTGGAGCTTTTGGAAAGCATCAAGTTGGATAAGTCTCCAGAACCGGATGAAATGTACCCTAGGCTACTATGGGAGGGGAGGGAGGAGATTGCTGAGATTCTGGCAATGATCCTTATATCATCAATGGGGACGGGAGAGGTTCCAGAGGATTGGAGGGTTGCAGATGTTGTTCCCTTATTCAAGAAAGGGAGTAGTGATAGCCCAGGAAATTATAGACTAGTGAGTTTTACTTCAATGGTTGATAAGTTGATGGAAAAGATCCTGAGAGGCAGGATTTATGAACATTTGGAGGCATAATATGATTAGGAATAGTCAGCATGGCTTTGTCAAAGGCAGATCCTGTTTTATGAGCCTGATTGAATTTTTTGAGGATGTGACTAAGCACATTAATGAAGGTAGAGCTGTAGATGTAATGTATATGGATTTCAGCAAGGCACTTCATAAGGTAACCTATGCAAGGCTTATTGAGAAAGTAACGAGGCATGGGCTCCAAGGGGACCTTGCTTTGTGGATCCAGAATTGGCTGACAGAAGGCAAAGGGTGGTTGTAGACGGGTCATATTCAGCATGGAGGTCGGTGAACCAGTGGTGTGCGTCAGGGATCTGTTCTGGGACCCCTACTCTTTGTGATTTTTATAAATGACCTGGATGAGGAAGTGGAAGGATGGGTTAGTAAATTTGCAGATGACACAAAGGTTGGGGCTGTTGTGGATAGTGTGGAGGGTTGTCAGAGGTTACAGCGGGACATTGATAGGATGTAAAACTGGGCTGAGAAGTGACAGATGGAGTTCAACCCAGATAAGTGTGAGGCGGTTCATTTTGGTAGGTAAAATACGATGGCAGAATATAGTATTAATAGTAAGACTCCTGGCAGTGTGGAGGATCAGAGGGATCTTGGGGTCCGAGTCCATAGGATACTCACAGCTGCTGCGCAGGTTGACTCTGTGGTTAACCGTGGGATTGAGTTTAAGGGCCGAGAGGTAATGTTGCAGCTATATAGGACCCTGGTCATACCCCACTTGGAGTACTGTGCTCAGTTCTGGTCACCTACTACAGGAAGGATGTGGAAACTATAGAAAGGGTGCAGAGGAGATTTACAAGGAGGTTTCCTGGATTGGGGAGCATGCCTTATGAGAATAGGTTGAGTGAACTCAGCCTTCTCTCCTTGAAACGGCAGAGGATGAGAGGTGACCTGATAGAGGTGTATAAGGTGATGAGGGGCATAGTCAGAGGCTTTCTCCCCAGGGCTAAAATGAGAAGGCACGGTTTTAAGGTGCTTGGATGTAGGTACAGAGGAGATGTCAAAGGTAAGTTATTTTTTTTAAACGCAGGGTGGTGAGTGTGTGGAATGGGCTGCCGGCGATGATGGTGGAGGCGGATACAATAGGGTCTTTTAAGAGACTCCTGGATAGGTACATGGAGCTTAGAAAAATAGAAGGCTATGGGTAAGCCTAGGAAATTTCTAAAGTAAGTACATGTTCGGCATATTACCGTGGGCCGAAGGGCCTGTATTGTGCTGTAGGTTTTCTATGTTTCTTGTGTCTCCAATTAACATGGCTACTTTAGTGTTGCTTGACTTTTCAATTAATGTAAACATCTAATTAATGGAAAAACATGTGGCTGTCTTTTCGAGTATCCTCCTGAACATTAAGTCCATTAAAGGGCAGCACAGATTTGTAGGGATTAGTGCAATGCTTTAGGCTCCAGGTGTAAGATCAGAGTTCGATCTGTAGCTGTCTGTAAGATGTTTGTATGTGCTCCTCGTGACTGTGTGAGCTTCCTCCTACGTCCCAGCAAGATGTATGGTGATGGTTCGTAAATTGAGAGTGTTATGTTGGCACTAGAAGCATGATGACACTTGCGGGCTGCCCAGCACAATCTTTACTGATTTGATTTGATGCAAACTATGCATTTTGCCGTGGGTTTCAATGTACACGTGACAAGTAAAGCTAATCTTCATTCTGCCCAATCACATAGGACCCTAAAATTTGACAACAGGTATATTTTCTTAAAAGTGTTTGAGGTTGATATTACTGTGAGATGAATAATGCAAGGCCACTCACAGGCTCATTGAGAGACTGTTAAATTAGATCCAATCCTATGCTCTTTTCCGATTCCTACAATTCTATTTCATTTTGCAACATGAAATTGTTTCTCTTTTTCAAGTGATAAAATCTGATGCCACTTGTGGTTTTTGAATATGGATCTTCCTTCCACTGGGACACTTTACCATTTGCTCAATTAAAACTCATTAAATTTTAATGTGTCCACCAATTTACCCTTTGAACTCTGTTCCAATGACAATAACCCTAGTTCCGATCACTTGTCCACATAATCCTTCACCATTTTACTCAGCCATTATCATGAATTCATTCTGCATTTGTAATACAAGCTATATTTGAATATTCCATTCTGAACCTTGTGAACAAATCCTGCTATATTAAAATATAGATTTTGAAATGAAAGACATTACTCACATACACTTTTAAAAAAAAAATGCCAGAAGTACTCTGAGGGCTGACCAACAACTGAAACAGGCAGGTTAATGTTCCGAGTGTAATATTTCAATAGAACAAAATGTCCCGCTGTCCTTTCGCAGTGTTTGCAAATTTTATTTCAAATTTCACCACTTGCGGTTTTCTTTTTCCTCTGCAGTAGCTCATATTTATTTTTCCAAATTGAAAAGAAAATATTCTATTGACGGCCTCAATCACAACACGGTTTTGAGCACTGTTCATTTGCAAAAGATTCACACTGCAGTCCAAATTGGATTGGGTGCCAACTGATGGAATATTTTGGTGTGACACATTGGGGAAAACTAGGCTGCATACATTTAAACTGTACAGAAGTAGGGATGGGCTGGATACTTTTTCAAAAGAGTATTGAGGGTCTGGAAAGCATTGCTGGCTCACGTGGTAGTTTCCAATGCTCTTCATGCCTGTAGGAGGAAGCCGGAGGGGAGTTTGGCTGGCCGATGGATTGCATCATGTCGGAGGTGAATGGATTAACAGTTAATGTGCATTTAGTCAATGTGATCTTCTGGACTGGTTTCAATTTCCTTAGGAGGGTTGTGCAAAAAATTTTCCAGATTTCACCCCCTGCCTTTCCCCTTTATTAGTTTTGGTTTTCTTTTGTGGTTTCAGCTCTTTCCCAGGAGAATACAGTACATGGCTGTAGGTGTGAACTGGAATGACTGAGGCCAGCGCAATGAACCAGCAGTTAGTTTTTTGCTGTTTTCATACAATCACATATGAGACACTTAAACTTAGTTACAGAGTATAGGATTGATATTCATGGCTTGGCTTACTTTTTTGCTCCAGAAGCAAAATGCATTTGGCTATATTATTTTATATGACTAAACAAAGCAATTCACTTCATATTTCCTTAAAGTTAAGTTCAACAAACCTGGCAGTCATGTACGGAGGTAACAACGACTGTATTCTCATCAATGCTTCCCATCGATACCATCATGGAGTACTCCAAGTCGGCAAAGCCCTCTCCTTTTCCAATTCTCCAACCTTGCAAATTGCATATTAAGAGTCAAACAAGTAACAATAGATGAACAATGGTCAGGATGTCAACGTAAAATGGATGCTAAACATGACAAAGTAAGATGTTCATTTCCAAACCCTGGTTTTACGTGCATCAGCTATTGGCTCCATTAATTTGAGTTCAATCAAATCTTATCGTCTGTAGACTAATTCACATCAACTCCAATTCCTGAAGCAGTGCCAAGCATGAAGGCATGCATGGAGACACAAGGGACTGCAGATGCTGGAATCGGGGACAGCACACAAGAAGATGAAGGAACTCAGCAGGTCAAGTAGCATCTATAGAGAAAAATGGAATTGACGTTACGGGATCCGAAACGCTGACTGTCCATTTCCATCCATAGACGGTATCTGATCCACTGAGTTCCTCCCACATCTTCTGTACTGATAAAGACAAGCATGCCATTTGCCTTCTTCACACAGTCCACATGCATTGTCACTTCCAGGGAGCTATATTCTTGAATACCAAAGTCCCTAGACAGCATGGTCCTTGTCCAACAACATCTCTTAGTGTTATTCCACTTACTGAATGTGTCTGATCCCAATTTGAGTTTCAAAGTGCATTTACTGCACACTTGCTGGGATTACATTTCAGCTGTCAATATTCTGACCAACTTTCTATCTGATTTCTAACTTCTGGTTTAAGATGGCATTGGTGAAACACAGCCTTACTGGTAGCAAACAAATCCACTAACTACTCAATTAATCACACTTTTTCTGGACAATGTTCACTGCAACCAATAGCCCGTAACTTCCCTTTCACCAGCTCGATTCATCCCATACCCGACCTTTCCAGTCTGGCCTGGTGCTGAAATCAGTCAAACATCAGCTTTTTCCTCGCTCTCAGGCCTGGGCCACCCACCTTGATTCAGCCTGTACATGCCACATCACACCTTTCCTGCACCTTTTGAGACCTCAGTTCACACAGCAGAAATGCCAGATTGTACAGGCAGTCCAAAAGTTCAGATCTGGAGCAAGCCACTGTTTGGCCATTGCTGGAGCAGAGTTGGAGCCAATTCCAAGCGGCAGATCTAAGATGGAAGATGGAAGAGACAAGCTGGTGGGGCCCAGGCCTGAGAGCAAGGAACAAGCTGATGTTTGACTGATTTCAGCACCAGGCCAGACTGGAAAGGTCAGGTATAGGGTGAATTGAGTTGGCAGAACCCAGGCCTCAGAGACCAATCTTTGGCCGACTTAAGCACCGAGCCAGATTGAAAAGGTCAGGGTGTCAGGATCGTAGGCAAGGGATGGGTCAGTGTACAGCCGGCTGCTCCACAAGGTTTACTAGTTTCTGCGCTGAACTGAGGCTATGGCCTGCAACTTGCGGGCTCCAGGACCGGCTGCAGCAATGACCAGCTTCGTGGCTATGAACTTTAATTCTGAATGTTATTTGCTTACTTTTTATTGTTTGCACAATTTGTTCTTTTTTTTGCACATTGGGTGTTTGACTGTCTTTTTTTTAAATGGGTTCTATTGGGGTTCTTTTTTTGTGGCTGCTTGTAAGGAGACAAATCTATATAATATACAGTACTGTGCAAAAGCCTTACAGTCAAATATATAGCTAGGGTACCTAAGATTCTTGCACAGTACTGTATATTGGTTAAAATAGGAAGGTGGTTGGGAAACAGAAATAAGAGTACATAGCTTAGTATTAGCTCAGTGGTACACTTAGTAATTGGAAAAACTGGAAAAATAGTACTGTGCAAAGTCTTAGGCACCCTGGCTATATATATTTGCCTGAGACTTTTACACAGTACTGTACGTACTTTGATAATAAATGTATTTTTGTGGCGGCTCGCCCACGCAGCACTCGTAGCGTAACAGCGTGACTACATTTTGAACCTTGATCTATATCCAGCTTTAGCCTTAGACATCCTTCCAGAACACCCATCAAATTTTGTGCCTTCTCCACACTTACTAATCAGTCCTCCTACTTGACGCGGAGGCAATCTACTTGACCAATTCTTGGGATTAAATACAAATTGCTTTATGAGGATATATGTGAGTCTAACTGGACCTGTTCTCTGGCATAACCTCAATGTGTACGATTCTGAAGGGGTCTGACAGGAGAGGTGCTGTAAGGATATTTCTATAGTGGAAGGATCTAGAGACGGCGTCTCAGGACAAAAAATCTATCTAACATTTAAATGAGGTGACTCCTGAGCCATTGGAGTTCTCTAATCCCAGAGGGTTGTGGATGATGTGTCACTTAACGTTGGCAGAGGTAGATTTTGGCGAATCACTTATTAGGATCAGGCAAAAAAGTAGAAGAAAGGCCACATCTTACAGAATGAAAGACCAAGCCTGAGTGGCTAGATAAACTACTCCACAACATTTTTAAGTACTTATATTCATTTTCATAGCTGTACAAACCAGCATGAGCACTGTGCAGCCCCAGTTCTGGCTGCTTCCACTTCTCCACCAGAGGTGACCATGCTCCCTCTGCTGCCAAGGAGACCAAGCTATGGAAACTGCACCCCAGATCGCTTCAGGACTCTACTTTTCTCTCCTCCTTCAAGACACTTCATAAAACCAAATTCTTTCACCAAGTTTTTGATCATCCACCCTAATACTTCATATTGTTAAATACTGCTCAGTCAGAACCGTCTGTCTGAAATGTCAGCTCTTTACTCATTTTCAAAGATGCTGCCTGACCTGCTGAGTTCCTCCAGCATTTTGTGTGTGTTGATTTGGATTTCCAGCGTCTGCAAACTTTCTCTTGTTCACTGTTAAATCTTGTCTGGTAATTTCCCAGTGAAGATCTTTAAGGTACTTTGTTTTGTGAATTATGCGCTTTTATACTAAAAGTCCATATTAGTGGTACAGTGCTACTTATCTTGACATTACAAGTGTATATTTCATATTTACATTATAAATGTTACCTTCCTTAGATACAGCCACAGAACCCACCACAACCAGGTCTATGTGAACTTTCGCATCAAGTCTCACAGGTACACTGAAATCCTTCACTCCCTGGAGAGAGTAACAGGAAATATAATATCACACAGCTGAAATAGTCACCAACTAGCCAAATATGAACAGAGAGGTAAAATTTATATGTCTTGATTATTATAAAAATCTACAGCGACCAACTACATTTAAAAATACTTAGAAGAAAAAAACTGCAGAACACAGGAATCTGAAAGGTCAGGCAACATGTCTGTAGAGAGGAAATATCAATGTCTGAAGCTGAAAGCATTGCAGTATATCTGCTGAAAGTGCCTTATTAACTATACAGAACACTATGACACCCTGAGGTTATGGAAATTGCTTTGTATAAATGCATTTTTTTCCATTAAATAAAATTATTTATTGTAATAACTTCAAAAGGCTCTTTTTACAAAATTACTTTTTGTTCCTGTTTTTTATTTTTATATATATATATATATATATATATATGTGTGTGTGTGTGTGTGTGTGTGTGTGTGTGTGTGTGTGTGTGTGTGTGTCAGACAGCATTCCAGCCTGTAACATCTTTTTTCTTTCAGATGAAAACGAGGACTGTGGGTGATCATGGTTTTCCACACAGATGGATCAGTCTTGCCACTGTTGGTGAGGTTGCCAACCATCAATTATAAAGTGGGAAGAAGAATGAGAACACAGAAATTGCTACAAATTGTCAAAAGGCCGGAAAGAAAATGAATAAAAATGATAATAAACAGGTTGCATAACCAGGGGAATATGTTCAAGGATGTTGAGTAAGATGTTAAAAGTTCTAATAGCATTAATTTGTTGGTGGTGTAGCAGTTACTTTAAAACAAAACGAAACCACTGACAGCCTGAGTGAAGGACTCGATACTGTATGACATGCTTCCAAATTACTGAGTTCTAAGTTGAAAAATGTACAATCAATCCTTTATTACGAAACCAGCAACGATGAACAATCTAATATTGTGATATTAGAAATCAGCATAATCAAAACTAGCAGTCAACAAAAAAAAATCAACCCTGGCTACATCCCTATCAACAAACTAATTAGGACAAAGCATGAATACATAACTATACTCATTTGTTTCTATCACACCCCAACCCACATAATAACCCATAATAAACACACACAACACAAAACAGAATACAGACAGACAGAAAATAGATACTGTTCATGGCTCCTACAAGCAGTTCCATTGTCTCTTGGTCAAATTGATCCCTCAATCAACTTAAAAAGAAGTCTTTGTTGATACATTACTGTCAGTGGGATTTGATAGGCACATAATGGGTGTGATTTCTCAGCGTTACAAAAATAGCTTAATCAATAATTATTTTAAAGGGCAATAAAGCATTAATGTTGCCCTGAAATCGTGAATTTATTGTATAAATACAGGTTTTCCATTACATGAAGTAAAATATTTTTTTCTGTTGAGATGATCATTAGGGCTTGAATTTGTATTTTGGTTCAGGGCATTTCCACTCAGTTTTATATAGTATTTAAGATAAAAAAAGGTAATTTTGATTATAAAAATCTTCCATCATGAAACTTATCAATTACCTTTCATTTCAAGTGCAAGTAACTTGAAATTGATAAAAATAGCAAGTTACATATTCAAAGTACATAATTTATTCAAATTTACCGTCACGTATTGAATGACATTCAATGCTGCAGACTACATCCTTCCGAAACCAAAGTGATTGGTTCAAAGGGAAAGTAGCCTACCACGTGCAATTTAAAAGAAAATTCCAGCATTCTTACAACAAAATGGAAAAAAAAGAGTCAATTCTCAATGACTGACTTTATTATTGGCATAAAATTTCACTGGTGAAATAAGAAGGGCTACAGGAAAACAAAATATTTTAAGTGATCTACTGTCTTTTAATTATTTAAAACTGAAAAATTCAATACCTAACAATAATACCAATTTATACCAAACTTTTTGTTACTAATTATTTTCCTTTTGCTGATGTGAAGCGATGGAGAAAGAACTGTCAGCAATTTAGCATTCATAGATGATTCTGCAAAAGATGCTGATTCAATAGCCAGTTGCGGTTCAAATTACATTTATTATCAAAGTATGTATGCAGAATACAACCCTGAGATTTGTTTTCCCATAGACAGCCATAAAACAAAGAAAAAAAATCATGGAACCCTTTCAAAGAAAAACATCAAATCCCCAATGTGCAAAAAAAAACAAACGTATAAACATGTGGAAAACACAGAATATAAAACACCAAACAGAAACATTCTATTTGGTGCACCTGGTAGGTAAATGTGTGCCCTTGTTAAAACACACTGAAAATTGAATGTTTACCTGAAAACAAATAAAGTGGATTTCAACAACCTTTCTGATAATTGCAAATGCCCCTTGTAAACTAGAGAACAGTCAACTCTCCTTCTAACTTTCTCAAATTAATGGTCCTATTCATCAGAGAAACAAAAAAAGGGAAAAAAAAGAACTTAAATATTAACTTCACCTCATCTAGTTTTGAACAAAAAGATTAGTTTCCTATAGCACATGGTGTTAGCCAAAGGAGTTAACCTTTATAATGGAACTCTTGTGATAGAGTCACCAGTATCATTACACCTAGATGTGTGACCACAAAACTGCATCTAATCATCTGCTGTAGATTCTCTGCACGTTTTTTTTTCAAGTCCACTTCTCAGTTAATTCATTAACAGTTCATATCCTGTCACAGTAACAACCTTAAATGGCTGGTGACCTTGTTAATGGAAGTTCTATCATTACCCCTTAACTTCTTCCTCTGTTAAAGTCAACTATGTTTGTGTCTTCTCATTTACTCTCAACCTGATCTTGAATCAATGTAACTACTATTCCAATCTCTGCTCAGTTCCAAGTCACATGAGTTGCCAATCTTTAACTAGCTGTTAATATTTGCAGGCTTTGAATGGCTTGCCCATTTCCAAGCAGTAGCAATCGATGTTTTAGAAATAAACACTAGATGGCGCTCTAGCACTTACAGAGTCTCTTGATGTTAACCAGGAGCAGAAATAGCTCCAGCAAGTCAAAAGGCAACAATTGCATGGGTTACTATCCATGAAAAGTCTCCAGTTCATTTATCATAACTTAGCTAACAGTTATCGTATGAACATATCTAAGAAAAATATGAAAGTTAGAAGCCAGAAAGGATTGCCTCAATTTTTTACGCAGGCTCCTCTGGAACAGTCGGGTCATGTTTACCCAAAGTTCATAACTTTTGATTTCGTAGTTGGGTACATTGAAAAATGGAAACAGTTGTTACTTTAGTCAATTTAGAATCCTGTGAAAGAGCTCCAGGTATGATGTGTTTTCTTGGAAACGGAAAAAGGTCAGTTTTCAAACTTTTCCGTGTGTATATTTGTATGATGGCTAAACTATGGACTAAACCAAGGAACTAGTGCAAGCATCAATTGAACAACTACAACTTAAGTCCAAACCTGATCAATGGTCTCCTTATCTTAATACTTAATAGGCCATTTTCTGCCCTAACATTTGGAAATTTTTGATCAAAAAACTGGTTTTCCAAAACTTACAACACTCGAGACATGCCAACCCACCAATACATCCTCACACCAACACAGATGTGCTTAAGAACGCCTGAGGCAAATGGAGAAATTTGTAGAATTTGTTGCAGGAATGTAGGAAATGGGACGATAAGAAAGTCATGCTATAAGTTGAGCCTGCTAGCACTAAACTAAAAGTGCAACTAATTGGTTTTGATTGCTTGATTCCATTCTCTCACTTAACGTATAAAAAGACATGGATTCCAATTGTGTGATGCAGTAACACAATCCTTGTCCTTTTCATAAACGGTAGAGGATTTGAGCATATAAAATGTTTTATTATGTTATATATAGTCATAGTGAGACTTGTACAACATACAACTTTCATTCCCATACTGTACCTATAAGCAAATACTCGTACACAGGCAATGCAGCCGCGATTCAACAAATTGTTTCATAAGTTATCTGAGGACAGACTGAATAAGCCAGACTTCTGCTCGCTGAAGATGAGAAGAATGAGAGTTACTCTCATTGAAGCAAAATTTTAGAGATCTTCTCAGGCTATGTACAGAAAGGATCTTTCCTCTGGCTGAGGAATCCAGAACAGTCTCAAAATAAAGGGTAGGATACAAATGTGCAAATTGTTAACCCAAAGATTCAAGATTGAAAACGTCCATTCTAAGGAGCTTTGATATGGGTAACAGTTTGTTACTGTCACATGTACCAAGATACAGCTCAAAACTTGACTTCAGATCATTACACCATGCGTTGAAATAGAAGGTAAAACAAACTTTCTGAATAAAGTGTAAAATCTACATTGAAAGAGCAGTGCATGTAAACAATAAAATGTAAGATCATAATAAAGTAGACTGTGAGGTCAAAAGTCTTCTTATCTCAGTTACTGACTGAATTCAAAACTGTGATTTTTGTATAACTGAGGCAACATGGGATATGAGGTTAGGGCGAGAAAATCTTCAAGGAAGAAGATCTTACCATATAGTAGAATAAGCTCTAAGGCAGAGGCTTCCCAACCGTTTTATGCGATGGATCTCAACAATTAACTGAGGGGTCCGTGGACCCCATTATGGGAACCCCCATTCTAGGGGCTGCTTGGCTTACTCTTGCTCCTATTTCTAATCTAGTGTGACTAAAACAAGAAAGAGATTTATTCATTGGCAGAGTACATACCTGAGCAGTAGAACACACTCTTAATGTTTCCTTTGAGGCCCCAGGAGGTGGAACAATTTTATTGAACAGTCCTGTTCTCAACCGAGGTGTTGGGACCAACAATGTTTTTCTAGTCTAGAGAAGTAAAAAGGAACCTGTTTATATCCTGATACAAATCCCTTGATGAGTGCCAATATCTACTTATGACATTGCTACAAATTTAATGTTAACATTAAAAATCCATGGAATCTTCAACATTTCTACTAATTCCATTGTTCAAAACGTCTCTCCTTGCAGCTCTCCACCAATAAAACACTTCATGTATGATAATGACAACCTTTTTTCTTTTTTTGTAATTCACTTTTTAAAACTTACATTTTCCATTCTCCTGCAAGCACGCACTTTGTGCTTGTTTGTAACTCCAATACCTACAGTATCTTCTTTGTCAATTCAACAAAAAAAAAGTTAATTATTTTAAGTTTCGACTACATGAGTGTTAGAAGACTACATAACTTATTTGAGAGCTGTGCCAAACTGGCCCTTGTTCTCACGGACAACTAATTGATTATCTGAAGAAATAGCAATGCCGCGATTGCTGTTATACCTTTGCCATATATTTTAATTTGGCTATGGACAAAGTTAATTCTCTTTTATTTAAAATGGTAAATGGTAACAATTGTTTAAAGGAATAAAGGCAACGAACAGACATGTGGAAATTGAATCGTACAAGAAGTAGTGCAGACAGCCCAGTCCATCGGGGTAAAGCCCTCCCACTACTGAGCACATCCACATGGAGAGTTGTCACAGGAAAGCAGCATCCATCAACAAGGACCCCCCCCCCCCCCGCACAGTTACACAGGCCATGCTCTCTCCTCACTGCGGCCATCAGGAAGGAGGTTCAGGACCCACAACTCCCACACCACCAGGTTCAGGAATAGTTATTATCCCTCAACCATCAGGCTCTTGGATAATGTTACTCAACTTCACTCACCCCAAGTCTGAACTGTTCCCACAACCTATGGGCTCACTTTCAAAGTCTCTTCATCTCATGTTCTCGATAGTTATTGCTCATTTATTGTTATTTTTTTTTGTTTATTTGTATTTACTGTGAATGCCTGCAAGAAAATTAATCTCAAGATTGGATATGGTGACATTGATAATAAACTTCCTTTGAACTACGTAGGAAGAATACAGTTGTGATAATTGATCAAAGTGCAAGGACAAGTGCAAAGTAACATATTTTGGAAAGTTAAACCAGGCCAGGATATATACAGTGGATGGCAGGGCCCTGGAGAATGTTACTGAACAGTGAGATCTTAGGGTACAGGTTTACAGTCATTTAAAAGTGGTGCCATATGTACACAGAGTGATAAAGAAGGCCTTCATGGGCCAAGGTATTGTGTATAAGGCAGGGCATCGTGTTTCTGTTGTGCAAATTATTGGTTAAGCTGTAGCTGGAATATCAATGTGCAGTTCTGGCCACTTTGCTCTACAAAGGATGTGATTAAACTGGAGAGGGAACGGAAAAGATTCCCAGGAATGTTGCCTGGACAAGAGTTATGAGGTGAGGCTGGAAAGTTTGGGACAATTTTCTCTGAGGCAAAGGAGGCTGAGGTTGTGGATTATAAGGGTAGCGTGACACTGTTACTGCTGAAGGCATCCCAGGGTTCAGAGTTCAAATCTGACACTGTCCTGTAAGGAGTCTCTGTATGTCCAGGGTGGGTTTTCCATGGGTGCTCTGGTTTCCTCCCACTGTCCAAAGATGTACCAGGTAGGTTAATCAGGGATTAAGTTCTTTAGGATTATTTAGGGTTGAGGGATTGCTGATACGCATGGCTCAAGGGGCTGGAAAGGTCGACTCCCCGCTGTATCGCTAAATAAATATAGAGACATAGGTAAGAGTGAATAGTCACAGTCTTTTTTCCGAGGGTCGGGGAGTTCAAAACTAGAGAGCATAGTCTTGAGGTGAGAGGGAAAGATTTAAAGAGAATTGGGCAGCAACATTTTCAACATAGTGGTCCATGTATACCATGAGCAGCCAGAGAGGGTGGTAGAGGTGGGTGCAATGCAATGTTTAAAAGATATATAGACAGGTACATACATAGAAAATGTTTAGACCATAAGACTATAAGATATAGGATCAGAAGTAGCCCATTTGGCCCATCGAGTCTGCTCCTCCATTTCATCATGGCTGATCCATTTTCCCTCAATGTCCTGCCTTCTCCCCATATCCTTTCACGTCCTGACTAATCAAGAATCTATCAACCTCTGCCTTAAAAATACTCAAATGCTTTGCCCTCCACAGCTGCCCGTGGCAACAAATCCCACATACTTACCATTCTCTAGCTGAAGAAATATCTCCCCTCTACTCGGAGGCTGCGTCCTCTGGTCTTAGAAGCCACCAACATAAGAAACATCCTCTCCCCATCCACTCTGTCGAGGCTTTTCAACATGTTTAGAGGGGAATGGCGGCAATACAGGCATATGGGACCAGCAGAGTCAGGCATCATGGCAGGCATGGCCAAGTTTGATCTTTTGACCTTGAGCATGCTTCCAGTGGAAAGGTGGTCAAAAAGTGACTAAGTGGTTCCCAAAGAAAACTCGGGATACATGTTTGGGAAAGGCCCTTGATCACGTCCATCCCTTTACCCAACAGAATATTATTCCTGAAGGAGATGAGCAATCAAAAGTATACTTCAGGTGTACAATCAAAAGTACAGTACACCTGAATTGATGTACAACCTTAACAAGGGTGTCAATGGTTAGGGGAGAAGGCAGGAGAATGAGGTTGAAGGGGATAATAAATCAGCCAAGGTGGAATGGCAGAGTAGACTCGATGGGCAATTAGCCTAATTCTGCTCTCAAGTCTTATAGTCCTTTGGTCTTGTATTTCAGGTCTGTGAGTCTTGTTTGCATGTTGCTGGTTGGCTCTGTCAAGAATATTTCTGGATATACTGTACTGGTGTTGCAGGTGTAATGGTGTGGGAATGAGCATAACTAGAAGAGAATAGGTGTGTAGACATATATCTGAAAATGCAGTTATATATGTTGGTGGAGCAGCTGTGTTGTTATGTGTACTGGGTCTTTTCTGTGCTGGTGAGCATGTTAGTGGGTTTAAGGTATTGTTAGGTGCAGTAGGGAGTATTCATATTTTAACAGAAAGGTCGGCGATGGTTACCAATCTAGATAGAAATAATAAATTTTTTAAAAACATGAACGAAATAGACTGTCAGATTAAGTTATAATAACTCATTCCACAAACTGCACTGCAGATGAAATGAGAAAGATCACTGGCAAACAATGAACTTGAAACAATTTACAAGTCAACATGCATTAAACTCAGGCCATGCGCATAGCTACTCTGGAAGCAAGGAAATTTCTGGAAGGTTCTGAAAGATGAGTTCAAATCTGGTGATGATTGGTGATGTCACACATGATTGTTTGGGATAATCCCTTAATGCCCTCAAAAGCTGCAGGTAACTTAAACCACCAGCACTGTGTTAACATGAGACCGTGTTAACATGTTAATCTTTTCCATTGAAATAACGCTGCAGATGCACTTGTACCTCAATGTGAAAGGTTATTAAAATATTGATAGTATCTTACACATACTTTAAAATATTTACACATGGATTCTGCATATATTGTTTTCACAGGGGGATGTTTGATTTCACCATGCCCAACCAATGCATTGTAATGCTCTGTGGAATTTGGGACTTAAAGGATAAAATTGCTAAGTTCACTTTTACCTTGGGTCTGTAATGCAGGAAATCAACTAGGGGAGAGAAGGGAGTCAAATCTAGCTTTGCAGTATACCATACCGGAATGTAATTGTTGAAACAGAAATGCAAAAAAAAATGTCAATTTATAGGTGGCACAAATACCATCTATAAATTCGGTTCTATAAATAACAGACCGTGTCCATCATTATGGGCACCCATGCCCAAAACATGCCCTCTTCTCTCTGCTACCATCAGAAAGGAAATACAGGAGCCTGAAGACACACGCTTAATGCTTTAGGAACAGCTTCCTCCGCTCCACCATCAAATCTCTGAATGGACAATGAACCCATGAGTATACCACCACTTTCGCTCTCTTTTTGCACCACATTTAATTTTTATACGCGTATCTTATAATTTATAGTATATGTTATGTAAACTCAGCCAGTTCCATCATGGGCACGAATCTCCCCAGCATCCAGGACATCGTCAAAAGGCGATGCCTCAAAAAGTCAGCCTCCATCATTAAGAACCCTCATTATTAAGGACCCTCATCATCCAGGACGTGCCCTCTTCTCATTGCTACCATCAAGGAGGAGATACAGGCACAGACTTAACATTTCAGAAACAGCTTCTGCCCCTCCACATTCAGATCTCTGAATGGACAATGAACCCTTGAACACGTCCTCAGTATTTTCCCCTTCTCTTTTTGCACTACTTTTTAAATTTATTTTTATACAGTACACAGTACTTATTGTAACTTAATAGTTTTTAGTGTTATGTGTTGCAAAGTACTACTGCCGCAAAACTACAAACTTCATGACATATGCCAGTGACGTTAAACCTGATTCTGATTCTAACATTTTTGATAACATACAGGCAAATATATTAAGTGCCTTGGTAATTAATAACAAGAGCTGATGTCATCAATAAGTGGCTTATTTTACATAATGCTAAACTGACATAAATTTGGCATGCTACTTGGGTTTTTGAAATACATTTATGATGTCAGATGGGGATAGATCAAAGGAGATAGTCTATTCTTTCAGGTCCTTGTTCCATTTGATAGGGTACCCATATACTGCAGCTGATTAGTATCAATGCCAGAACAATCTCCATCAAATTGTCCAGTGTGCAGAGGCACTCCCTCCGATGTGCTTCATCACCTCTTCTGTACTTAATCAACAAAGTAAAGGTGAAGCATTTCTCACAGTGATATACAGCAATCTGTGTTTAATATCAGAAAAAGTCACAGCTAAGGGAAAGAGGATGGGCAGAAAAGTAAGGGGAATGGGACAAGCGCATTATTCTACACAGAGCTAACTCAATGAATGACAGGACCATCTTCATTGACTTAGCAATTCTATGCTGCCCGAATTTTCATATGGTGTTACATATCATCAACTCTGCCACGGCTGCAACAGGATGAGGGTTGGGCAAGGGGCTAGCAGCCTCATCCTATGAAAGCCCAGTGCTACAGAAACGCCAATAGAAGCCCCAAAGACCTCATCTCTGGGAGGGAAAGGATCTTTGAAGATGGCCTACACCTCATAGATGGCCTACACCTGGGAACAACTTGAAAAACTGGCCCAGGGGACAGAGGACTCTGGCGAGCTGCTGTTGATAGCCTAGGTTCCTGCAGGATGACGGGCTTAAGAAAAGAGTTACATATTTACGCAAGTGAGGTGGTTACTGTCACTTCTTCATTCTACAGTCAAGTGTATGTTCAGGGCTCCTTGAGCAACTATGAAAATTAGAACCAAGATCGGCACGGCGAGAACCAAACTACTGGATGTTGTTTAGAATCAGAGTTCCCTTAAGAAGAAACAAATGGAGCAGCAGGGGTAGTTCACCAGGATTTGTAACCATCTTGCTAGAAACACAAACATTTAAAACCATTAAGACATGGGAGCAGACACTTGATTCATCGAAACTTCTATACCATTCTCCACTATTCCATCAGTTCTGATTTGTTACCCCTCTCAGCCCTGCGCTCCTGCCTTCTCCCCGTAACCTTTGATGCCATTTCTAAATTAACGAGAAGCAAACGAACTGAAGGGGTGCTGGGAATCTGAACTGAAAACAGGGAATGCTCGGAACACAAGGCAGGTCAAGTTGCATTTGTAGAAAAAGAAGTGAGTTGATGTTTTGGGTTGATGACTTTTCATCAGAGCCAGGAGAAAGAGAATACAAACTAATATTGAGTTACAGAGAAGGTTCAGTGGAAGGATGGAAACGTCAAATAGGATAGGACAGGCTGTGAAAGGGGGAGATCATAGTTGCTGTGGAGATGCCTTATACAGATTTTCAGTAAAATGGATATGTGGGGCAATAATGTGGACAAGGAGAGTATTGTGTTACAACAAGCAGGTCTACTTGAGGTGTCCAACAGGTCAGGCTGTGATAATGGAGAGTGTAAACCTGACCCATACACACAGGTGGACGAGTTTAAGCAGAAATGGCCAGTTCTGGTACAGGGAAAGAAGGAAATTTACCTGCGGTCAAAGAATTTGATATCGAGTCTGCGAGGTCGCAACATGCACAGATGGAACCTGAGTTCCTCGAGCCTGTGCTGAGCCTCAGTTATATAAGACCATAAGACATAGGAGCAGAATTAGGCTATTTGGCCCAGTGAGTCTGCTCTGCCATTTCATCATTAGATTTCATCATCTAATTTTCCTCTCAGCCCTAATCTCCCCGTATCCCTTCATGCCCTGACCAAGATTCTATCAACCTTTGCTTTAAGTATTCATAAAGACTTGGCCTGTGGCAAAGTATTGCACCGTTCACCACTCTCTGGCTAAAGAAATTTCTCCTCATCTCAGTTCTAAAAGGACACCCGTTTATTCTGAGGCTGTGTCCCGTGGTCTTAGACTCTCTCACCATAGGAAGCATCCTCTCCACATCCACTCTATCAAGGCCTTTCCCCATTCGACAGGTTCCAATCAGCTCACTCTCATTCCTCTGAATTCCAGTGAATACAGGCCCAGAACTATCAAACAATCTTCACATGACAAACCATCCAATCCTAGAATCACTTTCGTGAACCTCCTTTGAACCCTCTCCAGTTTCAGCACATCCTTTTTTCGCTAAGGGGGCCAAAACTGCTCACAATACTCCAAGTGAGGCCTCACCAGTGCTTTATAAAGTCTCAATATGACATCTTTCCTTTTATGTTCTAGTCCTCTTGAAATGAATGCTAACATTGCCTTCCTCACCACAGACTCAACCTACAAATTAACTTTTAGGGAATCTTGCACAAGGACTCCGAAATTGCTTTGTGCCTCAGATTTTTGTATTTTCTCTCCATTTAAAAAATAGTGAACCCTTTCATTTCTTCTACCAAAGTGCATAACCATACACTTCCCAACACTGTATTCTATCTGCCATTTCTTTGCCCATTCTTCTAATCTAAGTCTTTCTGTAGCATCTCTACATCATGAAAACTACCTGCACCTCCATTTATCTTCATATTGTCTACAAACTTTGCAACAAAGCCATCAATTCCATCAACCAAATTATTGACATACAAGGTAAAAAGAATTAGTCCCAACATAAACCCCTGTGGAACACCACTAGTCAACAACAGCCAATCAGAAAAGGCTCCCTTTATTCCCATTCTTTGCCTCCTGCCAATCAGCCACTGCTTTATCCATGCTAGAATCTTTCCTGTAATACCAAGGGCTTTTAGCTTGTTAAGCAGCCTCATGGGGACACCTCGTCAAAGGCCTTCCAAAAATCAGAGTACACAACATCAACCGATTCTCCTTTGTCAATCCTGCTTGTTATTTCTTCAAGGAATTCCAATAGATTTGTCAGGCAAGATTTTCCCTTGTAGAAATTATGCTGGCTAAGGCCTATTTTATCATGAGCCTCCAAGTACCCTGAGACCTCATCCTTAATAATTGACTCCAACATCTTCCAAATAACTGAGGTTACACTAACTGGCCTATAGTTTCCTTTCTTCTGTCTCTCTCACTTTTTGAAGGGTGGAGTGATATTTGCAATTTTTCAGCCTCCCGGAACCATTCCAGAATCTCGTGATTCTTGAAAGATCATTACTGAATAGTCAGCAGTCACAGACAGATTAACAAAGATTGGGAGTAGGAAGGAGAATTACATTGACAGGTGACAGTTGGCACAATAAATTGCAAATGTGAATTGCTAACGTTGCTTTATCAGTCAGTGTGAGTTATTCCCATCAGATTTAATTAAGCATATTCCATATCTCATCTGTATAAACAAGTTAGTTTTAACATTAGTCATGTTCAAATTACAGTGTAATGCTCCTTATATCCTGACTAACCTTCCAATATAATACCAGTGGTACTCCTTTCTCTAAGCATTTCCCCAAGATCAATTCATGGCATGTACTTTATAGGTTTCTGGTCCCCATATAATTTGAACGAAATTATTTGATGGTAATTATGTTAGTGAACTGCGAGGTGATTCCCTGCACAGTGCCTATGCATAAACACATGCATTACCATGGCATTAGGATAGCCTTATCCCCCATGACAAAGAAAAACTCTCTGCAAGCAATTTGGGAGAATGAGCCAAGGCTGTAAACAACTAGTTATGGGGTCTCTGTAAGTTCATACTGAAATACTTCCCCTGTCAGAGCTAATTTTTATTATGAGGTCAAATCATCACATATCAAGTTCTTCAGTAGTCAGACTGTTGATAGGAATAAACCAGTGTATATAACCACCCAAGTTGTTCCAATGGTGTGCTCTGATGAATTATTTTCACTTGTGGAAGTGCACACTAGCTGATTGTTACCAGTTATTCTCAATTATGTGTCTGAGATATCTTGCAGGAGAAAGGCAACACCTGACAGTGTATAAAAAGCAGGCTGCAAAATGAACACATTTTTCTTTCACTGTTGTAACAGCAAAATGAAACTTGATGGCATGGCATTTCATAAAACACTTTACAGTACATTACTTCATAACTCAGCTTTAGAGATAGGGTGCAATTATTATGCAAGGAAACAAGATAATCATCGGACGACCAAGCAGATATTTTTCCATTCCAACTGGGGCCACAATTGCTTGATGCCCAACAAACAGCAATAATCTCCAGCCTTAAACTACTCTTTACTGATCACCAGAATAAAATATATTCAACTAGTGATCCTCCAAACTGTCTTCCTATGTTATATTTTAAACAAACTGGGGCCTTTAGAGCAGAAGGTTGTTCAGATTTCTAAAGATGTAGCACAGGATTTATTAGAAGTTGAAATTAGCAGTTTTTCTTTTAAAAAGAGACTATATTGCACAAAAAAAATCTACGCAGCAGTGGAAAAATTATTATAAATTTTCACGCTCATGTTAAAAAAATCCTGCATTATGGATCAGAATTAGGTTTAATATCACTGGCATACGCCATGAAATTTGTAAACTTTGCAGCAGTAGTACATTGCAATACCAGATAATATAGGGAAAACAACTGTGAATTACAGTAATCATATATATTATGAATTTCTAATGTCATTGTGGTTGAAGGACTGCCAGGCATCCCATGATTTAAATTTTTTTTTAAGGTGTAATGTTAACTTGTAACAATAGGCAAGAGACATTGGGACATCCACAAGTGTGTGTCCATTTTGGGAATTTTTATAATAAATCTGTTTCCTAACCCAAAAAACATCTTGTCAATAAAAAAAACACGAGCTAATACTGCTGTGTTGAAGTGCATGAATTATTACCTGGAGAGCAGCTAAACGGACTCCTTCAAGTGGTTTATCAGGATCCACCTTCACCTCTCTTGCCTTGATGAAACAATCTAGGTTTTTGATTTTATTACAGGCATCGTATGCACCCTGCAGTGACAATAAGACACGAAGACTTACTTCTAGCACGAGCAAACGGACATTTTCCTGTGGCTTGTCGGGATTTACTTTGACAATCCGTGTGCTTTTGAACTCTTGGAGACTTGGCAACTTTTCTGCAGCCTGAGCAGCCCCCTGTTTCCAGAACATGTGACGAATTGCAGTTAACAACAACCAGAAATGCGGATGCTTTATTATATCCCCCACATCTTCAACTCTTTGTGCTCCCTTACAGTACATTAACCTTTTTACCCACATAAATCTCCTAACCCATTACATCCTGAAAAAATCTGGATTACACAAGGGATTATGTTTCACTGTGGTATTTTGAACACTAAGGTTGAAGCAATAAAATTGGAGTACACAGGCACTTAACTTTTCTGTTTGCAGCAAGCAATATTAATTACTTGGAAAAAGTACATTCAAAAAGTGCATCATCTAGAAAGGAATATTGCTAAAATAAAAATACATTCTGAAAGAAAAAGTGATCAAATATACCAGATGTTATAGTGGATTATTTCATGAACGGCTGATTTCTGGGACTAAAAGTCCAGTCTAGATGTACAGATGGGTGGCGGGGTGGAGATACATCTCTACCAAAGGAGGTGAGGCGCTCCTCCCCTCTGCTAGCCTGCAGGTCACCTTAAGCAAGGTGTAGCTCCTGCTTAGCCCCCAACCAAATCAGGGTCACATGAAGCCATGGGAGTGGGTGGTGGGTGGTCATATGAGCAGCTCATGTATATCACAAGTCCTGGCAATACGACCACTGACTCCAGGGAGACAATCTCCGAAGAGTATTGATAATGGCTGGTGTCAGCCGTCTTGTAAAGACACAGTCCAGAAGAAGGCAATGGCAAACCACTTCTGTAGAAAATTTTGCGAACAACAATCATGGTCACAGAAAGACCCTGATCACCCACGTCATATGACACGGCACAGCATGAACGAGATGCACAGATCAAGACTTCTCTAATCATGAGTTGATGCAATATTCATTTGTACATAACACAAAAATAGCCTTTTCATTTAGCCCTGATTGGTCAGTTAACGTGAAAGACCACAGAATAATTGGTCTATATCATGTTAATTATAATGGTATTGCCGTAGGCGTGCTAGTTTTGAACCAGAATGTTAGGAAAAGTAGAACTAGTTTTTAAGACCTACCTATATTATAACAAGGGCCTTGAAGTGCATTCTTGCAATACATTATCTAGAGAGTTAGATTAAGAAATTTACTTGGGAGTTGTCACAGAATACCAAATGAATTCTGCTCCTCTGTTTATGCAAATAAAATTTCAGACAATCACAATGGCATTGAATGGTAACATTTGGACATTACTCACTTAAAGTTCATTTGTACATGCCTCAACAAGACACAGAAGCCATTATTCTAGCAGTACTTAATTATGAGCTGGTTTTCCTGGAGTTTGACGCCTGTCACCTCTGACTGGCATGTTCCTGTTAAGATTTTAGAACAGTGCTCGCACCTAATCCAACCAGCACTCGGTTTTGTATCTCTTTCAGCAAAAGCAAAGAGCTGATTATTAAGTATAGGAGGAAGAAACTAGATGGCCATAAGCCAGTCTTTATTAGGGGAATGGAGGTCGAAAGGGTCAGTAATTTACAATTCCTTGATATTATCACTTCAGAGGTTTTGCCCTGGGACCAACACATGAGTGCCACTGCAAAGAAGGGAAGGCAGTGCCTCTACTTTCATAGAAGTTTGCACAGAATTGGCATGTCATCTAAAACTCTGACAAATTTCTATGGATTGTGATGAAAAACCAAGTTATCAGAAGATTGATGCTGATGAGAGAGATAAGAGAGACAAAGGGAGAAGCGTTCAAAATGTTATGGGAGAGGAGAGAGATTAACGAAAAGAGATACAGTCCTGAGTATTGACAGACCGGTTGCTTTGAACCTGAACTGTTTGAAGTTTGATGGACAGGCAATACCCCAGCAGGGGGATAAAAGGAACAGGTTCGCTAAGGCAAGACAGACACCACGAGATCATGAGATAACGAGACCCTGGAAGTGCGGTGTGCCCCCACAAGTTGGTGAGAGTTTGGAGGTCTGGTCGCGGGACCAACCATAGACGCACAGGGTGAAAAGGTATGATCGGCGGGAACCTGGTGTATGTGTCCGCCCTCGCCTGGGCGCCGGGTTCACCGCAGAAGAACGATCGTATCCGGAATGGAGAGGTCACAGTCGGTGACCTCAGAAGACATTAAAAGGGCTTGCTCGAAAGCTAACTGCGAGGAACATCAAAGGTCTGTTGAATCGAAATTTGCATTTGCTCTCTCTGTCTCTAACGACACAACAGCGATTACTGCGAACTGTACTCAGCTGAACTGAACTCTGCATCACTTGAGACTGATCATTTTACCCCTAGACTGCGATAGAGTTTGTTTGATTCCTATTATCCTAGTTCTGTGTACGTGTGTTTTATCATTGCTAACCTATTGCATTTATATCCTTACGATTAGAGTACTGTGTTACTTGTTTCTTTAATAAAACTTGCTTAGTTCCAGTAATCCAGACTCCAACTAAGTGGTCCATTTCTGCTGGTTTGGCAACCCAGTTACGGGGTACGTAACAGGATGCACGGAGTAGAATATCCTGACATCATGGCCTGGTATGAAAAAACACCAATGCCCAAGGAGAGAAAAGCCTACAAAAAGTGGTGGATATGTCTCAGTCCATCAGAGAAAAAGCACTCCGCACCACTGAGTACATCTACAAGGGACACAGCCACAAGAAAGCAGCATCCATCATCAAGGACCTCCACCATCCTGGCCACACTTCCTTTGCACTGCCGCCATCAGGTAGAAAGTAGAAGAACCATAGATCCACACCACCATGCTCAAACACAGTTATCGCCCTTCAACCATCAGGCTCCTGAACCAGCATGGATAACTTCACTCACCTCAACACTGAACTGATTCCACAACCGCTGGACTAACTTTCAAGGACCCTATCGCTCATGTTCTCAATATTGTTTGTTTATTTATTATTATTAATTATTTCTTTTTTATATTTGTATGGTTGTCTTTTTGCGCATTAGTTGTTTCTCAGCCTTTGTGTGCAGTTTTTCATTGATTTGATTATATTTCTTTGTTTTACATGCAAGAAAATGAATCTCAGAGAAGTATTTTGATAATAAATTAACTTCGAACTTTTGAGCTTTGAACTTCCAAGTTTCCTATAGAATCAAGGCCTAAATCTGTCCCCAAACCCCCTTTCTCTCATCCAAAAACCTCAATGCTATCTCCTTTCCTATGCCCTAGCCGGATAGATGATGTCTCGATTTCCCTCCACTGTCACCATTCTGCACCCCCTCAAATATAACATCAAACCTCACTCCGCCTACACAGGATGCATCCTCAGGCCCTTTCCAATCGGGTCTTCGACCCAGCACTTGCTGCAAACCCACATTTCTAGTGCTCACTTCATGAGGGCAGAGCTAGTGCAGGAATAACATTAGTCTAAGTTTAATTTGCAAGACCCACTCTGATGAACTCGATGACATTAGCAACTTGGCCAAGATCTACTTCTAGATAGTAATCCGCAAATCCTTGGTAAATGGCATACTACTTCTCAAAAGCAAACATTTCCTTCTGTAGCATAAATATATAATATTCTATAAAGATATTCAATCTTTATTTCCTGGACACTTGAAACAAAATTTAAATCAAAAAGCATATGTGACATTGTAAGCAATCCACACAAAGACAAAAAGCAGCATCCATCATCAAGGACCCACCATCCATCCAGGCCATGCTCCCTTCTTGCTGCTGCCATCAGGGAGGAGGTACAGGAGCCTTAGGTCCCAGACTACCAGGATGAAGAACAGTCATTACCCTTCAACCATCAGGCTCCTTAATCAGCATGGATAACTCGACTCACCTCAACACCCAAAAAAATATAGTAACAGTTGATTTCAATTAATTGTGGCATATCGAGACCAGTACATTTTGGCCCAATTAGCCGGTTTCATGGAAATAATTAAAAAGGTGTAAAAAAAAGACAAATTACCAAGTGACAAATTATATAATTAAATGAAATACAGAACAAATGAGAACACTATCAATACTACTAATACCAGTCCTGATGAAGGGCCTCGGCCTAATAAGTCGACTGTTTACTCTTTTCCATAGATGCTGCCTGGTCTGCCGACTTCCTCCAGCATTTTGTGTGTGTTGCTTTGGATTTCCAGCTTCTGCAGACTTTCTCGTGTTCGCAATACTACTACAGTACTATAAAACTGTGTATTAGTGCCTAATAGTTATCAACGGGGGAGTTCATCCAGTGTACGCTGCCATGTTCTTTTGATTGTAAATGAACAAATTCAGCACAGTAACCTAGTACAGATAACGGACTGGCTTCATACAATGCTTTTAACAATTGCATCATCCAAAACTTTATTTGCATTGTAACATTCAAGACGATTGTAAACATCCTCAAATACTTCGTAGTTCCAAACTTGCTGAAGTAGTAAAATTACTTCATTTTTCACTCCTGGCTGTTGCTGGCATCACAAGTCTCAATAGCTGAAACCGCAGTGAGCAAAACAGTTCTGAATTGTCATCGTGGTTATTTCCCACCAACTATCAGTGATTAAAAACCACTTTTTGAACAGAACCAGATGCAACTGATGCTAGTTAGAAACTGTTCTACAACAGTCTTGTGACATAATTAAGTGGCACAGTGTCTCAAATAAATGAAAGGAATCTTGGCTATTTTCTTTCTGGCTATTCTATTCCCTGTGTATAAAATCTTTAATTATTCTGTAAAAGTTTTTAAATAGAAGTTTTTAGTGTTCATTTTTTGCTCTAATTATGTGGGTTAATAGATAGCACTCTACTAATTCAGGAAATTTATTGAATCAGCTTACCGACACTGGATAGACTTTGACCATTTTATACAATTGTAAGACTATTTATTCACAGTAGCATATTGCCAACAGATTCATCTTCAGTCTGTTGGAATTGCTAAGCAAAACAAATGCCACTTGCTAATAATGTGCCTCAGTCAGAATTGCCTATTAGGAATCTAAAGAAAGAATTACAACTTCAACCCTGCAGTTTTACCTTGAAATTAGGGATTCTGCGGTGAACAGGTCTTGGGAAGTTTGCCAAATTTTTTTCCTCCATATAATCCCAAACCTTTTGCCGAATATCCCACTTTGTGACACCTAGGAAGAATTTACGAAACATTTAGTCTCTTGAATAGGTACATGAATATACACAGAATAGAATTGTGTAGGCAGAAGGGACTAGCTAGGCATTTAATTACTAACTTAACTAGTTAGTCACAATAACATGGACTAAGGCAGCGGTCCCCGACCAGTGCCAGGCCGCAAAGCATGCGCTACTGGGCCGCGAGGAAACAATATGATTTGGCGATATGAGTCAGCTGCACCTTTCCTCATTCACGGTTGAGCTTGAATGCATGCGAGGCCATGTCAGCGCGGGAAGGAGATCAACTACTCGAGCTTGCAAATGACGGCAGGCTGAAAAGTATGTTTGACATAACATCTCTGCCGGCATTCTGGATCAAAGTCAAGGCTGAATATCCTGAGATAGCCATGAAAGCACTGAAAACGTTGCTTCCATTTCCAACATATCTCTGCAATGAATGCAACGAAAACTAAATTGCGGAATAGACTGGACATTAGGAACCCTCTTCGAGTATCGTTGTCTCCCATCACCCCTCGATGGGACTGTCTTGTTGCAGGGAAACAAGCCCAGGGCTCCCACTGATTCAGCGATATTGGTGTGTTGCAATTATTTTATATGTTCATACGGGGAAAATATGTGCTGTGTGTTTAATATCCAAACGTTACTTAAAATATTATGATGCTATTGACTTATAAGTGACTTATATTACCATATAACAATTGCAGCACGGAAACAGACGATCTCTGCCTTTCTAGTCCGTGCCGAATGCTACTCTCACCTAGTCCCACCGACCTGCACTCAGCCCATAACCCTCCATTCCTTTCCTGTCCATATACTTATCCAATTTTTCTTTAAATGATAATATCGAACCTGCCTCTACCACTTCTACTGGAAGTTCGTTCGACACTTACTTCAAGCTCCCCTGTCCTCCCCTGATAATTGACTTATCACTATATTCATGCGAGGAAAATATGTGCTGTGTGTTTAATATTAAATTCATTAGATAAACCCTTTTAGAAACGAAATTGAGTGTATTAGCCACTTATTACCTATATTCCAGTCGTGATTAACTCCCCCCCACCAATCCCGAAAAGAATCGCCAAAAACGATTTGTAGGGGAAAAAATCGGCACGTACATGCACGCACGCTGGTGCCCGTTCACGGCTTCATGGTAATTGTAGTCTTTCTCGTGGTAAACACAATGTACTTGACTGCTACTCTTGTCCGTTGGCAACCCTACCCCACCCCCGGTCGGCCGGTCCGCAAGAATATTGTCAATAATAAACTGGTCCGCAGTGCAAAAAAGGTTGGGGACCCCTGGACTAAGGGGCCAGATCATTTGTTCTATTTTTCTATGTTTTACATTAAATTTCGGTCTATATTTCAATTTTACAGGCAGATTATTTTTCAATAAACTGAATGAACATCCAAACTTTGTTACGCAAAGAACTCAAATATTTCTTCTTTGAAAAGAGGCAGAATGTCAATTTTGGCAACAGAAAAATTATATTTATAATCCACATAATTTATTATCTGCTTGAAAATAGAATTTTAATTATTTGATTTTATTTACAGAAGTGGTATTTTTATTTGACCATGAAAGCCAATCAGCCCATGACTAACACAGCTTGCTTCACAGTCATAATCTTTTGAATTTTCTTGCCAATGAGAAATAAAATCTTAAATAAAATGTTTTATATACTCACTGCTGAAGTTTTTGTTCCAGCTCTGTAGATGTGACAAATAGGCATTTGTACTTCACATGACAGATGCACTGTTTCCCTGCACCATTCCAAACACCATGGTATTTCTTTCATCACACATTTAATATAAAACCACTGTCTGCTGAGAGCTGTTAACCGCTGCAAACCAGCAGCAGAATCTGCAACCAATCTGCTACTGAGAACACCATTTGACCGAGGACCTAGTAACAGTCAGCTATTAGGAGCATAGTTTCGCAACCCATTGTTGAAACATTAGAAGACTTACCTTTTTCCAACTGGCAATTCCATTTGTCTTTTCATTAAACATTCTAGTACTTTTTCGCATGTTTTACCATCCCCTTTCACCTAGTTCCACCATTTTTTTTTGTCATTTACACTGACGACGTCATGGCCATCCACTGCAACCAAGGAAGTCTCCAGTTGTGACGATCACCCATACCACTGGAATAAGGCTTCTGAAGTCGAGAGAGCGGAACTGCCACTGTGCAACGACTGTTCCACTTTAAAAGCTTTCCTACCATTATCACTGAAATTGACGGACATCCAACACACATTCTCTCCAGCCAAATCTTATCTTTTAATTTCCTTCTGTCCTCATGCTTTCTTTATAGAATAATATCTGCTTTACTCTGCACTAGTTTGATGAATGGCTCGTGACTTGAATCATTAACGTTGTTAATCTTTACAGAGCTTCTGCCGGAACTGATGAATATTTCTAATAACTTCTGTTTTATTTCAGATTTATGACATCTACATTACTTAGCTTCAGAAACAATGAAGTTTATACCACACTCTTCGTATTAGTATAACAGGCAAACTAATTCAATATGAGAACAGAATACACATAAAAGTTACTGGTGAACGCAGCAGGCCAGGCAGAATCTCTAGGAAGAGGTACAGTCGACGTTTCGGGCTGAGACCCTTCATCAGGACTAACTGAAGGAAGAGTGAGTAAGGGATTTGAAAGTTGGAGGGGGAGGGGGAGATCCAAAATGATAGGAGAAGACAGGAGGGGGAGGGATGGAGCCAAGAGCTGGACAGGTGATAGGCAAAAGGGATACGAGAGGATCATGAGACAGGAGGTCCGGGAAGAAAGACAAGGAGGGGGTGGGGGGACCCAGAGGATGGGCAAGGGGTATATTCAGAGGGACAGAGGGAGAAAAAGGAGAGTGAGAGAAAGAATGTGTGTATAAAAATAAGTAAAAGATGGGGTACGAGGGGGAGGTGGGGCATTAGCAGAAGTTAGAGAAGTTGATGTTCATGCCATCAGGTTGGAGGCTACCCAGACGGAATATAAGGTGTTGTTCCTCCAACTTGAGTCTGGCTTCATCTTTACAGTAGAGGAGGCCGTGGATAGACATGTCAGAATGGGAATGGGACGTGGAATTAAAATGTGTGGCCACTGGGAGATCCTGCTTTCTCTGGCGGACAGAGCGTACTCACTCTTCCTTCAGTTAGTCCTGACGAAGGGTCTCGGCCTGAAACGTCGACTGCACCTCTTCCTAGAGATGCTGCCTGGCCTGCTGCGTTCACCAGCAACTTTTATGTGTGTTGCTTGAATTTCCAGCATCTGCAGAATTCCGTTGTAGAGCGTAGGTGTTCAGCAAAGCGGTCTCCCAGTCTGCCAATATATAAAAGGCCACACTGGGAGCACCCCATCTGTCATTGGAGCAACACACATCAAAGTTACTGGTGAACGCAGCAGGCCAGGCAGAATCTCTAGGAAGAGGTACAGTCGACGTTTCAGGCTGAGACCCTTCATCAGGACTCCCGAAACGTTGACTGTACCTCTTCCTAGAGATGCTGCCTGGCCTGATGCGTTCACCAGCAACTTTTATGTGTGTTGCTTGAAATTTCAGCATCTGCAGATTTCCTCGTGAGAGCAGAATATTTTGTTCTTTATTAATTAGTAACTTAAAGTCAGCATCTGGAGCTATTATTACAGATGTTCAAGTTACTTTGAAAAACTAATAAGGCAAAGTCAACATAATTTTGTGACATGATTATAAGACCATAAGACAAAGGAGAAGAATTATGCCATTCGGCCCATTGAGTCTATTCTGCCATCTCATCATGGCTGATTTATTATCCCTCTCAACATTATTTTCCTTCCTTCTCCATGTAACCTTTGATGCCCTAACTAACAAGGAACTTATCAACCCGCATTTTAAATATACCCAATGACTTGGGGTCCACAGCCATCTATAGTAATGAATTCCACAGATTCACCACCCTCAGGCTAAAGAAATTTCTCTTCATCTCGGTTCTAAAGGGATGTCATTCCGTTCTGAGGCAGTGAGCTCTGATCCAAGTCTCCCCCACTATAGGAAACAGTCTCTCTGTGTACACTCTATCTGGATCTTTCAATATTCAGTAGATTGAGAGACAGACAATCGGAAGAAACAAAGGGACATATAAAAGGCTGCAAATTGCAACTCAGACCCGTTGGAGTAAGGGTACGTCCACACTACGCCGGATAATTTTGAAAACGCCAGTTTCGAGTAAAAACGACAGGTGTACACACTAAACGTTTTTCAAAATATCTCTGTCCACACTAACACGGATATTTGGGCGAATCTCCTCTACTGGGCATGCACAGGACACAGAGAAAACAAGCGAAGAGGAAACGGTATACTTAGTGCGCGTTTGTCCAGTTACAGACTAGAAAAACTTAAAAGGAATTGCTCTTGGCTCTCGCGCAGCAGGACTTAAAACTAAAACAAAAACAAATACTGGAGCATATGGAGGCAACCGACAGGGAGTTCATGGACAGTATGACCCAGCTGATGACAAACATTGAAAAACTGACTAACTCTGTTGCATTAATAAAGCGCCCTGTTAAATGTATAAAACATGTCTGCATCAGTGTTATCTTGTATTTCCATACAATGTTACGTTAGGCTGTTACACATCTATTGTCAGAGAAGTACTTGCATAAATAGGTAAGCCACCTTCATACAAGCAAGGACAGAAAACAGGGCAAAGTGAGTATACTTATTTATTCAGTAAGCTATGGGTCAAAGTATTTGGTGAGTACATTTCTAACTCTTCTCGTTGCCATCTGTTCTGAAATTGTTAGGTTCTGCGAAGCGCAGAATCAAATATCGCTGTGATGATTTTACGCTCTAGTATCAATTGTTTGGCGACAATAAAGTAGTAATAATAATAATAAGAAGAAAACAATGAAATGCCGCGCTGCTGCCATCTGTTGCGGCACGTCATGACTGCGGTTTTAGAAAGCTCTGGTTACCCCGTACACACTGCAACGGATATTAGGCGTTTTCAGATTTATTCACTCTGGAGACCTTTTCTGAAAATCTCCATTTTCGGGGACTGAAAACGCCATTTCAGTGTGGACAGAAGGTCAAAACGAAGAGAAAAAGCTCTGTTTTCAAAATTATCTGGCATAGTGTGGACGTAGCCTGAGATGGAACCAAAAAGAAAATGTTGGAAATGTCCAAGAGCTGGAGCAGTGTCTGTGGGGAGAGCAAATACTGAATTAACGTTAGAGTGTAACTGAATGACCTTTCAGTAGAACAGATCAGGTATGTTACATACAGAGGAAGTGAGTTACCTGAAATGGTTGAATTTATCATTGAGTCCTAGATGCAGCATGGTGTCCAGATGGAAGCTATTTCTCAGGCTCATGTTGAGCCTCACTGCTACAGTGCAGGGTTACTGTAAGGTTATTCATTTATAACATTAATTCAATATTTGCTCTCCCCACAGACACTGCTCAGTCTCCTGAGCATTCCAAACATTTTCTTTTTGGTTTCATCTCACTCCAACAGGTCTAAGCTGCATTTTGCAGCTTTTTATATGTCCCTTTGCTTGTTCTGTCTGTCTGTCTGTCTCTCAATCTACCAAATATTGAAAGGTCTAGATAGAGTGTACATAGGAAGACTACTTTCTATAATGGGGAGTCTCGGACCAGAGGGCACTGCCTCAGAACTGAAAGACATCCCTTTAGAACAGAAATGAAGAGCAATTTCTTTAACCAGATGGTGGTGAATCTGTGGAATTCATTGCCACAAATGGCTGTGGAGGCCTAGTCATTGGATATATTTAAAGTGGAGATTGATATGTTCTTGAGTAGTAAGAGCGTCAGAGATTATGGGGAGAAGGCAGGAAAATAAGGTTGAGAGGGAAAATAAATCAGGCATGATGGGATAGCAGAAGACTCAATAAGACGAATGACATAATTCTGTTTTTCTGTCTTATGGTTGTATAATTATGACACAAAATTATGTTGACATGGCCTTTTTTTTTCTAAATAACATGAACATATCTAATAATAGCTCCAGATGCTGACTTTAAATTACTAATTATGAAAGAACAAAAGATTCTGCTCTCACATTTAATTAATCCTATTATACTGATAAGAAAATTGTGATATAAACTTACAAGCTTCTGAAGCAAAGCAATGTATATGTTGTAAATATGAAATAAAACAGAAATTATTAGAAATATTCATCAGTTCCGGCAGAAGCTGTTGTAGAGATAAACATTGAGCCTCACTGGAACAGTACAGGGTTATTTATTTACAATATTAATTCAATATTTGTTCTCCCTGCAGACACTGCTCAGTCTCCTGAGCATTCCAAACATTTTCTTTTGGGTTTCAATTCACTCCAACAGATCTGAGATGCGCTTTGCAGCCTTTACGCATCCCTTTGCTTGTTCTGTCTCTTTCTCTCAAGAAGGCAACTTCATAAACAATACGTCACCAAGACAACTGTAGAGATAGTTTTTATCATATCTATCCCTCCCCAACTTTTTCACAATTTGTCTTGCCTCACTTTTGCAGTTCTAATATCTCCAACATGCAAAATGTAACTGTTTCTCGTTCCAAGGGTTTTCTTTTCTGTTTTACTTAATTTCAGATTTCCAGCAACTGCAGCTTTTTAATTTTCCATTTTTTTTTAAAGTTGCTTGGCAAGATGCAATGACAAATCTCAGATTCGTATTCTGTATATGTACTTTGAATCTTTTGACAGGTACAGTACACTGCAGGAAACAGTGCTGGCACCCCAGAAGTGGATTCGGCCTAGCACATCACAGGTAAAGTCCTTCCAACCATTAAGCACACCCTTATGAAATGCTGTCATAGGAAAGCAGCATCCATCATCAGAGATCCCCACCACCCAGGTTACGCTCATTTCTCACTGCTGCCATTAGCTAGAATGTACAATAGCCTCAGGACTCACACCACCAGGTTCGAGAAGTTACTACCACTCAACCATTAGGTTATTGAACAAAAGGGAAAAACTACACTCACCCGCCATCTATTGGGATGCCCCCACAACCAATGATCTCACTTAAGGACTCTTTATCCTGTTATCGCATGTTGTCATTATTTATTGCTATTTATTTATATATGCATTTGCACAGGTTGATCTTTCATTGATCCTGTTATAGTTACTATCTTATAGATTTGCTGAGTATGCCCACAGGAAAATAAATCTCAGTATTGTATGTGGTGACATAGATGTACTTTGATAATAAATTTCACTTTGTACTTTGAACATTTTACGAATTACATGAATGGCTTGAAGGATGGAAGCAGTTCCTTGGTCTAAGATTCACGAATAGTTGGTTTGCTACTACAACAATTAGACATACTGGCTGAATGCTATGAGTACAGCGATAATCGAATACAATAGGAAGATTATATTTTAGATACAGACAGGATTACTGAGATCACATCTGAAGTACAGTGCACATTACTGGTTCCCTGATTTATGGATGTAATGCACTAAAGCAGTTCAGAGAACAGTTACGAGTAGTAATACTTGTAATGGGTGGATTGTGTTTATTTTTTTTATTTTATTTAGAGATATGCACAGTAACAGGTCCTTCCGGCCCAATGAACCCCCACTGCCCAATTATATCTGTGTGACCAACTAACCTACTAATCTGAATGTCTTTGGAATGTGGGAGGAAACCAGAGCACCCAGAGGAAACCCACATGGTCACGGGGAGAACATACAAGCTCCTTACAGACAGCGGTGGCAAGATTTTATTGATAGACAACACTCAAATCTGCTGCTTCTGGAGGACTGAGAGGGAACTCGACTGGTAAGATGCAAATCCTGAGTGGTCATGAAAGGGTGGACGTGGAGTGGATGTTGCCTCTTTCAGGGGTTTCTAGCTACAGGTGGTCACTACTCAAAAACATTAAGTCAACCATTGAAGGTGAATATTTTTCTATAAGGTGTGTGGGCCTTTGGAACTCCTGTGCTCAAAAGGGCTGTGGAAGCAGAGTTGCTGAATATTTTCAGACAGAGGTGAATAGATTTGCGATAAACAAAGAGCAAAAGGTTACCCTGCATAGACAAGAATGCAGATTAAAAACGCATGACCTACTTCAATGGTAGAGCAAGCTCCATGGTCTGAGTGATTCACTCCTAATCCTAATTCAAATGGTTGGTTGGCATAGCTATAGCACTTCTTCCCAGCCTTGTCTCTTAATGTTCCTGATCTCCAGATATTTTATTGGCTCAATTTGCAACTCTGGAAGTCTTAATTTTTTTCCACAAATATTCTTCTTAGAATATTTAAACCTTGCAAATCAAAAGCATTAATTTATTACCTCTTTCTGCATTCCAAAATGTTTAGGTAAGATTTATTGCAGTAAATTGTTCAAAGTAGTTCTTACTAAGGAGTAAGTACAAATTCAGACCCTTGTCTGCAACACGCAGCCATAATCCTTGGATTTAAAAAGTGTACAGTGTGGCCAATGCTTTGATTTACCATTAATATTCAGCACTTTTATTGCTGTACATAAATATTTTAAAGTATCACATTGCTCACAGCTATCGTACATCATGAAAACAAAACATGACAAATGAGGCAGAAGACATGTCTGATTTTAATAAGGTTGCAAACTTAAGACTACGCCTCATAAAAAAAGCCATTTTTAAAAATAAGTAGAAGTAGCCCTGGAAATAGAATCTTTTGACAGGTAAAACGTTTTGTTCCTTTCTGATATCTAATGTTCACAACGCAACATAAATTCACCAAACCAATCACTTAAAAGAACAGTTTCTTGCAACCCCGGTGCTTACTGCATGTATCTTGTAAACTCTGCTGTAAAGTTCAAAAGGAAACTGGATTTATAACGGAAAGACTAAAAGTAAAACAGGCCCATGGAGAAAGAGCAAGAGATATTGTTTTTTGTGAAACAGAATGTGGGACTAATGCTCAAATGCAGGGATTCCCAATCATTTTATGCCATTGGCCCCAGCTACCAGCTGGGAGGTTTGTGGACCCCTGCTCTAACAAGATGGACAAAAGTCCTCCCTTTGTGCTAAATGATCCTATGCTGGATGCTTTTTAAACATGGTTTAAACATAATGGGATTTTATTTTATTTAGAGATACAGTGCAGAATAGGCCCTTCTGGGGCACTGCCCAGCAATCCACTGATTTAGCACTAGCCTAATCACAAGACAATTTACAATAACCAATACATCTTTGGACCATGGGAGGACACCAGAGCTCCGAGGAAACCTGAGCATCAACAGGGAGAGTGCCCTACGGATGGCATCGGAATTAATCTCCCAGCTCCTGAACGTCTCGAGCTGTAACTGTGTTGCACTAACTGCTACACTACCGTGAGATCCCAGAGGTGTTCCTTATAATTCAATTAACCTCCACTTTTGGGTGATACTTTTGAAAATTTATGTTTTATTTAAGCTTTAAAAGTCTAGTCAACAGCTTTCAGTAACCCTGCTGCTACTTCATAAGCAATGCTGACAAACTCCTCAAAAGAAATAATGTTTATTTATCTGACTGCACAAAGAGACAAATGACCTATGCAAACTTATGCAGTAATTTCTACACCTTAAATGAAAACCGAAAATACTGGAAACACTCAACAGGTCAGGTAACATCTGTGGAAAAAGAAACAAAGCCTATGTTTCAAATCAAAGACCCTTTATCAGAACTGAAAAGTGAAAAGACATCTTATTTATAAATTATGCAAATTAGCTATTTTGTATAAGTTATTGAAACGGTGTTTATTCCTTTTTGCATTAAGCATAAAAATGATCAGCAAAATGTGATGTACATGCATACTTAATTTGAATGAATTAAAAAATCACAACCCATTGATTTGCAACATCTTTTATGATATTGAGGAACTGCTTGTGGGTTGTATCCTCATCTTTCTTCCCTCCTGAGAATAGAGCCGTGGAGTAATACAGCACAGAAACAGACCCTTTGGCCCAAAATGTCCATGCTGACAACCCTGCCCGTCCCAGTGGCCCACGTCCACTCACATCACTGCAAGCCCCCCCCTCCATGTACCTATCCAAATACCTCTTAAAACAGGGCTTCATAACTATTTTTTATGCCATGCACCAATACTATTAAGCGAGGGGTCTGTGGATCCCAGACTGGAAATCCCTGTCTTAAAAGTTGCAATTGTACCTGCTTTGACCACTTCCTCTGGCAGATCATTTCAGATATGTGATCCTCTATGTAAAAATTTACCTGTCAGGTCTCTTTTACATCTCTCCCAGGCCTCCCCCTTACTGTGTTCCTGAGCCCCTTAGCTTTGGAATATTGAACCATAAACAAAAAGGTGTTCAGATTTCAACGGCAACCAATTTCTGTCATGTTCTGGAAATCACTTTCTAATATTATATATTTTTTTTAAATGCAAATGTTGAGCTTGCTACTGTGGAATTTTTTCAGTTGGAAAGGGAGTTGGCAAAAGCAATATGACTCGCTGGTTGGTGATGAGAGGCATCTGTTAAAATTTCAGACAGACTGTCCCTATTCAGTGAACAGAATAGACTCTCAACACAATAACACTGGACTGGATTGTGCTCACATGTACAGTTGCAAGAAAAAGTTTATGAACCATTTGCAGTTACCCAGTTTTCGGCATTAATTACTCATAAAATGTGGTCTGATCTTCATCTATGTCACAGTAATAGACAAACACAATCTGCCTAAGCTAATAACACACAATTGTACTTCTCATCAGTACTGTCTACACCATTTAAACAATCACAGTCTAGATTCAAAAAGTCTATGAGCCTCTAGGGTAATGCCTTCTACAAAGGCTATTTGGAATCAGGTGTTGCAATCAATGAGATGAGACTGGAGGTGTGGGTTGTAGAGCTGCTCTGGCCTATAAAAAAGACACAAAGTCAGATTACTGACAGAGTCTGCTCTTCTCAAGAAAAATCTGTTTATGTGCACCATGCCTCAATCAAAAAAACTGTCAGAGGACCTTAAAGGAAGAATTGTAGAGATGCATGAAGCTGGAAAAGGCTACAAAAGCATTTCTAAAGACCTTGAGTGTTCATCAGTCCACAGTAAGAGAAATTGTCTACTAATGGAGGAAATTCAGCACTGTTGCTACTCTCCCTAGGAGTGGGTGCCCTGCAAAGATCACACCAAGAGCACAACTTGGAATGCTGAAGGAGGTGAAAAAGAACCCAAGGGTAACAGCAAAAGACCTGCAGAAATCTCCAGAACTGCAGTCTCTGTTCATCTGTCCACTATAAGAAGGGCACTGAACAAGAATGGTTCACGGAAGGACAACAAAGAGGAAACTACTACTCTCCAAAAAAAAAATTACTGCTCATCTCAAGTTTGCAAAAGACAAAACCTGGATGTTCCACAATGCTTCTGGGACAATGTCTCGTGAACAGAAGAGACAAAAGTTGAACTTTTCAGCAGAACTGCACACCACTATGTTTTGAGGGAAAAGGGCAGGTACTGCACCCCAACACCAAATCCTCATCCCAACTATAAAGCATGGTGGAAGGAACATCTTGATTTGGGGCTGCTTTGCTGCCTCAGGGCCTCAACAGCTTATAATCTGTGAGGGAACAATGAATTCAAAATTGTATCAAGACACTTTACAGGAGAATGTCAGGGTAGCAGTCCATGACCTGAAGCTTAATAGAAGTTGGATGATACAACAAGACAATGATCCAAAACACAAGAGTAAATCAACAACAGAACGGTTAAAAAAAGAAGAAAATTAGTGTTTTGGAATGGCCAAATCAGAGTCCAGGCCTTAACCCATTTGAGATGCTGTGGCACAACCTGAAGCTGTTCATGCAAGGTATGCAAGAAATATTGATAAACTGAAACAGTTTTGTACGGAGGAACAGTCTAAAATCCCTCCTTGCTGTTGTGCAAGTCTAAGCAGCAGCTACAGGAAATGTTTGGCAGAGGTTATTGCTGCTGAAGAAGTCATAGTCATTATTAATCCTGGGGAAAATTGGTTTTCGTTACAGTTGCTCCATAAATAATATAGTAATAGAACCATAAATAGTTAAATAGTAATATGTAAATTATGCCAGTAAATTATGAAGTAAGTCCAGGACTATTGGCTCAGGATGCCTGACCCGCCAAGGGAGGAGTTGTAAAGTTTGATGGCCACAAGCAGGAATGACTTCCTATGACACTGAGTGCTGCAGCTTGGTGGAAGGTGCTACCAGTTATTAAATATATGGGTTCACATACTACTCCCAGCCTGGACTGTGAATAATTAAACAATGTGTTCAGTAAAGACAGGAAAAGTACAATTGTTTGTGCGTTATTAGTTTATGCAGATTGGTTTTGTCTATTATTGTGACCTAAATGAAGATCAGACCACATATTATGAGTAATTAATGCAGAAAGCCAGGGAACTGCAAAGTGTTCACAAACTGTAATTCACAGGTTCCCCCATCATATTGAGTGTGTTACTCTACAATTACAGGAACTGCAGATCGTACCGTGTTTAGGATAACGTTAGTTTAAGATTAAAAGGCCCTGATTAAAATTATCGCAACTTTGTTGTAGCGCATTTGTAGCTTCAGTAACTATTTGAATGTTGAAATGAACAACCATTTATCTGCCCTGCTGCCGAGTTATGGGGCACAAGTCACAAGAGAAACACACAAGAGCCTAACAATTACAAAGTGGGGTGCACATAAATGAACTCTCTAGATTTAATTTGGATCCACTGTAACACGCTAAAGTCATCAGGAGTCTAAGTGATATAACTGAAAATTTCCAGTCCCCCATCCCCTATTCCCGTGTATTGTGTCCAAAGCCCGGGTGACGTCGGGGTCATTTCAGTCCGTGACTGGGAACCCTGCTGGTTTGAGTCTCTCCCTTACCATGAACGCGAGCGGGGAGGCTGGAAATTAACACACACAGCCACGTGGGGTCTTGATTACTAACACTGGGCCACTTCAACGGCCAGGTTCTTAAATGGGGAGGGAGATGGCGCGATATAAAACGATAAGGCTTCTGCAAGCGTTTGTGTCCATGCCCGAGGATAAACAGACAAAGGTTCCCAAAGCTCCAAAGTACAGCGACCCCATACCAGGTTTTAACTTGATTGCAGGCTCCATGGGTCTGGCATTGATACAGAGGGTACCCGGCCGGCTGTGTGCTCCTGAACGGGGACCGTAACGGCCGATACGCAGTAGCCGAAAGAGTTATCGGAAGCAAAAAGGGAAACGTGGTTGTAACCTCGACTCCACACCAGGCCCTGGCCCTGCTACGGTGTAGCGAAAAGCCACGACTCGCTGTTCGCCCCGCCTCGTCCTGTCCTGTCCCGTCGCGTCCTGTTCAGTTCCGCCTCCACACTGAACCCGAAACAGTACGTCTCCTCCGTATAATGCCAGCTACAGCCTCCAAACCCCTCACCTATTTATATACTGTACCGTATTTATTAAACAGTAACAATGCAATCGTTAATTGGGTCTTTTCACTGTGAGTTGCACACAATACTGTATCGTAGAATGGAAACCTCTCTCCACGCCTGGCTTTATAAGCGACTGCAAGTCCGTAGGAAGAGCTGGGTGAATCATAGAGCCATGCAGCTGGCGCTTCGGCCCCACTGGTCCATGCCAACCAATTTGAATATCTGAGCTAGTTCCACTTGCCTATGTTTGGCCAATAACCCCCTAAATCATCCTATTCATGTACCTATACAAATGCATTTAATATACCTGTCAACCTGGGTGAAAAAGTTGCCACTGGTTCCTATTAAATCTCTCTCCTCTAGAGTCATAGAATCACAGAAAATTACATCATAAAAACGACCCTTCAGCCCATCTAGTTTGTGCCAACCTATTTAAATTGCCTACTCCCATTGACCTGCACCCGAACCATAGACACCTCTACCCCTAACATCTGTGTACCTGTCCAGACTTCTCTTAGATATTCAAATAGAGCTTGCATGTATAATTTGTGTTGGCAGCTAATTACACACTCTTGCAATCCTCTGAGAGATGAAGTTTGCCCTTGTGTTCCCCTAAAATAGTTCACCTTTCACCTTTAACCCATGAACTCTGACTGTAGTTCCACCCAACATCAGTGGAAAAAGCCTGCTTGCATTTACCCTGTCTATACCCCTCATAATCTTGTCTCCCTCTATCAAATTTCCTCTCAACTTATAATTAGAAAGAGGTGACATAGGGTTGGAAGGTGTTGAATCATTGTGGATAGAGCTAAGGAACTGCAAGGGTAAAAAGACCCTGATGGGAGTTGTATACAGACCCCCCCCCCCAGACAATAGGAAGGATGTGGTCTACAAATTGCAACAGGAGATAGAAAATGCATGCCAAAAGTGCAATGTTGTGGCCACCCATTTTCTAGCACCTACGAACTGGTTCACGAAACAGCGCGCGCAGGCAGAGGGCCGGCCCCAAAAAGGGCGCCAGGCCATCTTCACCAGCAGGGGGAAAATCCCGCGCGCAGAAAGGATCTGGGAATATGCTTTCCCCACAGCAGTCCCGCCCCAGGGAGGGCAGGAACGGGAAGGCTTTAAAGCGAGCCGCGAAGTTTGAATAAATCTCTTTATCGCAACTCCAACTCACCGACTCAGTGTGGTTATTCTAGCGCTGTGTGTAGCACACCGCTACAATGTTAGAATTTTCATGGGGGATTTCAATATGCGGGGGATTAGGAAATTCCGGTTGGTGCTGGATTCCAAGAGAGGGGGAGTTCTAGAATGCCTACGAGATGGCTTTTTAGAGCAGCTTGTAATTGAGTCCACTAGGGGATCAGCTATTTTAGATTGAGTATTGTGCAATGACCCAGAAGTGATTGGAGAGTTTAAGGTAAAAGAACCCTAGGGGAAAGTGATTATCATATGATTGAATTCACCCTGAAATTAGAGGAGAAGCTATAGTCAGATATATCAGTAGTACAGTGGAGTAAAGGGCATGAGAGAGGAGTTGGTCAGAATTGAAAAGAACACTGGCAGGGATGATGGCAGAGAAGCAATGACTGAAATTTCTGGAAACAATATGGAAGGCACAGGATATATACATCTCGGAGAGGAAGTTTCTAAAGGCAAGATGACACAACCATGGCAAACAAGAGAAGTCAAAGCCAAGTTAGAAGCCAAAGAGAGGGCAATGATAGAGCAAAAATTAGTGGCAAGTTACAGGATTGGGAAGCTTTCAAATACCAACAGAAGGCAACTAAACAAGTCATTAAGAAGGTAAAAATAGACAACAAAAGTAAGCTAGCCAGTAGTATTAAAAAAGATACCAAAAGTTTTGTCAGATACATGAAGTGTAAAAGAGAGGCGCAAGTCGATATCAGACCACTGGAAAATGATGCTGGAGAAGTAGTAATGGGGGACAAGGAAATAGTAGTTGAATTGAATAAGTATTTTGCATCAGTCACCACTGTGGAATACATGAGCAGTATGGTTGAAATTTCATCTGTCAGGGATCATGAAGTTTGTGAAGTTACCATTACTAGGGAGAAGGTTCTTGGGAAACATAAAGGTCTGAAGGTAGATAAGTCACCTGGACCATGTGATGTACATCCCAGGGTTCTAAAAGAGGTGGCTGAAGAGGTTGTGGAGGCATTAGTAATGATCTTTCAATAATTACCAGATTCTAGAATGGATCTGGATTTCTGGTAAATTGCAAATGTCACTCCACTCTTCAAGAAGGGAGAGAGGCAGAAGAAAGGAAATTATAGGCCAGTTAGTCTGACCTCAGTGGTTGGGAAGATGTTGGGTCAATTGTTAAGGATGTGGTTTTGGGGTAATTGGAGGCACATGATTAAAAAAGGCCAAAGTCAGCATGGCTTCCACAAGGGAAAATCTTACCTGACAAATCTGTTGGAATTCTTTGAAGAAATAGCAAGCAGGACAGACAAAGGAGAATGAGTTGATGTGTATTTGGATTTCCAGAAAGCCTTTGACAAGGTGCCACACATGAGACTGCTTAACAAACTATGACCCCATGGTATTATAGGAAAGATTCTAGCGTGGATAAAGCAGTGCCTGATTGGCAGAGGGCAAAGAGTGGGAATAAAGGGAGCCTTTTCTGGTTGGCCATCGGTGACTGGAGGTGTTCTACAGGAGTCTGTGTTGGGACTGAATCTTTTTGCATTATATGTTGATGATGAGATGATGGAATTGATGGCTTTGTTGCAAAGTTTGCAGATGAAGATAGGTGGAGGGGCTCGTAGTTTTGAGGAAGTAGAGAGGCTACAGATGGACCTAGACAGATTAGGAGAATGGGAAAAGAAGTTGCAGATGAAATGCAGTGTTGGGAAGTGTACAGTTATGTACTTTAGTAGAAAAAATGATAGAGTTGACTATTTTCTAAATGGAGAGAAAATACAGACAGATAGACAGACTTCATTGATCCCAAGGGAAATTGGGTTTTGTTACAGTTGCACCAACCAAGAACAGAATATAGCAATATAAAAACATAAATAATTAAATAATAATATGTAGATTATGCCAGATGGAAATAAGTCCAGGACCAGCCTATTGGCTCGGGGTATCTGCCCTTCCAAGGAAGGAATTGTAAAGTTTGATGGCCACAGGCAGGAATGACTTCCTATGATGCTCTGTGTTGCATCTCGGTGGAATGCGTCTCTGGCTGAATGTACTCCTGTGCCCAACCAGTACATTATGTAGTGGATGGGAGACATTGTCCAAGATGGCATGCAACTTGGACAGCATCCTCTTTTCAGACACCACCATCAGAGAGTCCAGTTCCATCCCCACAACATCACTGGCCTTAGGAATGAGTTTGTTGATTCTGTTGGTGTCTGCTGCCCCAGCACACAACAGCAAACATGATAGCACTGGCCACCACAGACCCGTAGAACATCCTCAGCATCATCCTACAGATGTTAAAGGACCTCAGTTTCCTCAGGAAATAAAGACAGCTCTGACCCTTCTTATAGACAGCCTCAGTGTCCTTTGACCAGTCCAGTTTATTGTCAATTCGTATCCCCAGGTATTTGTAATCCTCCACCATGTCCACACTGACCCCCCGGATGGAAAGAGGTGTCACCGGTGCGTTAGCCCTCCTCAGGTCAACCACCAGCTCCTTAGTCTTTTTCACATTAAGCTGCAGATAATTCTGCTCACACCATGTGACAAAGTTTCCCACCGTAGCCCTGAACTCAGCCTCATCTCCCTTGCTGATGCATCCAACTATGGCAGAGTCATCCGAAAACTTCTGAAGATGGCAAGACTCTGTGCAGTAGTTGAAGTCCGAGATGTAGATGGTGAAGTGAAAGGGAGACAAGACTGTCCCCTGTGGAGCCCCAGTGCTGCTGACCACTCTGTCGGACACACAGTGTTGCAAGCACACGTACCGTGGTCTGCCAGTCAGGTAATCAATAATCCATGACACCAGGAAAGCATCCACCTGCATCGCTGTCAGCTTCTCCCCCAGCAGAGCAGGGCGGATGGTGTTGAACGCACTGGAGAAGTCAGAAAACATGACCCTCACAGTGCTTGCTGGCTTGTCCAGGTAGGCGTAGACACGGTTCAGCAGGTGGACGATGGCATCCTCAACTCCTAGTCGGGGCTGGCAGGCGAACTGGAGGGGATCCAAGTGTGGCCTAACCATAGGCCGGAGCTGCTCCAGAACAAGTCTCTCCAGGGTCTTCATGATGTGGGAGGTCAATGCCACCGGTCTGTATCATTGAAGCCACTGGGCCACGGCGTCTTCGGCACAGGGACGAGGCAGGACATCTTCCACAGCACAGGAACCCTCTGGAGACTCAGGCTCAGGTTGAAGACATGCTGAAGTACTCCACATAGCTGGGGGCACAGGTTTTGAGCACCCTGGTGCTGACACCATCCGGGCCTGCAGCCTTGCTTGGTTGGAGACGTTTCAACTGTCTTCTCACCTGTTCAGCTATGAAGCCCACTGTGGTGGTTTCATGTGTGGGAGGAGTGTAGTCATGAGAGCAGGGTAGGGGGTTGTGAGGAGGGGTAGGAGGGGAGAGTGGGAGTATGTGTTGGTTGGGGGCCGACAACAGATGACTCATGTGGGGACAACACACATCAAAGTTGCTGGTGAACGCAGCAGTCCTGGCAGCATCTCTAGGAAGAGGAACAGTCGACGTTTCAAGCTGGACCCTTCATCAGGATGAGCAGAGGCCACAATGTCAAATCTGTTAAAGAACAGGTTAAGTTCGTTGGCCCTGTCCACACTGCTTTCAGCTCCTCTGTTGCTAGTTTGCCGGAACCCAGTGATGATCCTCATCCCCCTCCAGATCTCTCTCATGTTGTTCTGCTGGAGTTTCCACTCAAGCTTCCTCCTATACCTGTCTTTAGCCTCCCTGATCCTGGCTTTCAGGTCCCTCTGTATTGTCCTCAGCTCCTCCCTATTTCCATCTCTAAACACCCCCTTTTTAGTGTTCAGGATGTCCTAAATGTCCTTTGTTACCCATGGCTTGTTATTTGAATAACAAAGGATAGTTCTTGCCAGAACATTGCAGTCCACACAGAAGTTGATGTAATCAGTGATGCACTCTGTGAGCCCATCAATATCCTCTTCCATGTGGCTCACAGAGTGCCTGCCAGTCTGTCACCTCAAAACAACCCCGGAGCACCTCATAAGCCTCCTCCAACAATTTCCTCACTGTCCGGAAAATAGAAAGACTGAGGCACAAAGGGACTTGGGAGTACTTGTGCAGGATTCCCTAAAGGTTAATTTGCAGGTTGAGTCTGTGGTGAGGAAGGCAAATGTGATGTTAGCATTCATTTCAAGAGGACAAGAATATAAAAGCATGTATGTAATGTTGAGACTTTAAAAGCACTGATGAGGCCTCACTTGGAGGAGAGTGAGCAGTTTTGTGCTCCTTATCTTAGAAAGGATGTGCTGGAACTGGAGACAGTTCAATGGAGAATGATTCCAGGATTGAATGGCTTGTCATATGAGACAGAGGTGCAGAATTAGGCCATTCAGCCCATCAAGTCTGGTCCACCATTCAATTATGGCAGATTTATTTTCCCTCTCAAACCCATTCTCCTGCCTTTTCCCTGTAACCTTTGATGTCCTTCACTATTCAAGAATCTATCAACGCCCACTTTAAATACTGTACACCCAAAGACTTGACCTCCCCATCTGTCTGTGGCAATGAATTCCACAGATTCACCACGTACTGGTTAAAGAAATTTCCCCTCATCTCTGTTCTAAAGGGACATCCATTCTGAGGCTGTGCCCCTCTGGTCCTAGACTCTCCCAATGTTGAAAACATCCAAATGGACTGCAGACTTCCAGGTAGAAAGTCTTGACCCAAAACATTAACTGTCCGCTTCCCTCCACAGATACTGCCTGAACCACTAAGTGCCTCCAGCTCCAGATTCCACACGTACAATCTTATGTTTTTATCAACATTACCAAATCTTACAGATGTCCATTTGGTGATGATTGTCTGTGCTGGACCCTCATTATTTCCACTGCCCCAACTATTCCCCATGATCATGCAATGGGTTTCTAACCCAAAAGACCAAATCATTTCATCTTTAAAAATATAATCCTGGATGACTAGTAGTGCCATATTGTAAAAACTGAAGAACTGATGATTGCCAAGAGGGGTTCAGGTATATAAAAAGTCACTCAGGAAAACATGAGGTACCAGACCAGAATTCAATTTTGAAGCAGTGACAAGCAATATTTAACTTACTCAATATTTAACTACTTTAAGCAGTATACAGTAGGGCTCAAAGTTGAGAAACCAAAACTATATACCAAGAGGATTGGGTAATAATATTAATTGTTTCACACTTGTACAGTAAAGGTCACTTTCCAATTCCATTCACTGATTCAATTACCTCTACTATAATGTCTACCTACTTTGATTTTCAAATCAGTTTATTAAAGCTGTATTCTCTTAGAATACATCATCTGAAATAATACCACCTTCTCAAGTGTCACCAACATTGTGCATCACAGCAGTCCAATGAGATTGATCTACCGATGCTAAATGATAATAGATTACTTCTACTTTGCCAGGTAAAGTGAAAAAAGTTAGCAATGTCGGGCAAATAATCAATGTCCATTATTCCAGTAAATCCAGTGAATTAGTTTTATGTGGATTGCTACAGCTTGTAATTGATTACAGAAATAAAATGTACAGGAAGAGCGTTTGATGGCTCTGGGCCTGTATTCACTAGAAGTCAGAAGAATAAGTGGTGACCTCATTGAAACCAATCAAATGGTGGAAGGCCTTGATAGAGTGGATAGGGAGAGGATATTTCCTATGGTGGGAGAGTCTAGTCCAGAGGACGCAGCCTCAGAATAAAGGGGAGTCCTTTTAGAACGGAGATGAGGTGGAATTTCTTCAGCCAGAGCATGGTGAATCTGTGGAATGTGTCGCACAGGTAGCTGTGGAGGCAAAATCTGTATGCATATTTAAGGCAGAGGATGATAGATTCTTGATTGGTCAGCGCATTGAGGGATACGAGGAGAAGGTAGGAGATTGGGACTAAGAGGAAAAGTGGATCAACCATGATGAACTGGCACAGCAGAACCAATGGGCCAAATGGCTGAATTCTGCTTCTATGTCTGATGATCTTATGATGTTATCTCATCTTAAATCTATGCCCAACCGGTTCGTATTTAATTCCTCAAGAGACATGACTCACTGTTCGTCCTGCCCCTTAATCATCCAGCTTATTCAAAGCTTTAATAATCTGTGTCCATTTCACATCTCCAAAATATATAAGATTTAAATTTCTGTGTACAGGAAAAGGAAAGATTTAAAGCGATATGTCCCAAATGCAAACAAGTAGGACTAGCACAGGTGGGCAACTTGGTCAGCATGGGTGAGTTCAAGTCAAGTCAAGTCAAGTCACGTTTATTGTCATTTCGCCCGTAACTGCTGGTACGGTACACAGTAAAAACAAGACAACGTTTTTCAGCACCATGGTGCTATATAAACAATACAAAAACTACACTGAACTACGTAAAAAAAGCACAAAACTACACTGGACTACAGACCTACACAGGACTGCATAAAGAGCACAAAGCAGTGCAGGCATTTCAATAAATAATAAACAAGACAATATGCACAGTGGAGGGCAGTAGGTTGGTGTCAGTCCAGGCTCTGGGTATTGAGGAGTCTGATGGCTTGGGGGAAGAAACTGTTACACAGTCTGGTTGTGAGAGCCCGAGTGCTTCAGTGCCTTTTGCCAGATGGCAGGAGGGAGAAGAGTTTGTATGAGGGGTGCGTGGGGTCCTTCATAATGCTGTTTGCTTTACAGATGCAGCGTGTGGTGTAAATGTCTCTAATAGCAGGAAGAGAGACCCCGATGATTTTCTCAGCTGACTTCACTATCCGCTGCAGAGTCTTGCAATCCGAGATGGTGCAATTTCTGAACCAGGCAGTGATGCAGCTGCTCAGGATGCTCGCAATACAACCTCTGTAGAATGTGGTGAGGATGGGGGGTGGCAGATGGACTTTTCTCAGCCTTCGCAGAAAGTAGAGACTCTGCTGGGCTTTCTTTGCTATGGAGGTGGTGTTGAGGGACCAGGTGAGATTCTCCGCCAGGTGAACACCAAGAAATTTGGTGCTCTTAACGATCTCTACAGAGGAGTCGTCGATGTTCAGCAGAGAGTGGTTGTTCCATGTCCTCCTGAAGTCAACAACCATCTCTTTTGTTTTGTTCACATTCAGAGACAGGTTGTTGGCTCTGCACCAGTCTGTTAGCCGCTGCACCTCCTCTCTGTATGCTGACTCATCGTTCTTGCTGATGAGACCCACCACGGTCGTGTCATCGGTGAACTCGATGATATGGTTCGAGCTGTGTGTTGCAGCACAGTCGTGGGTCAGCAGAGTGAACAGCAGTGGACTGAGCACACAGCCCTGCGGGGGCCCCCATGCTCAGTGTGATGCTGTTGGAACTGCTGCTTCCAATCCGGACTGACTGAGGTTTCCCAGTCAGGAAGTCTAGGATCCAGTTGCAGAGGGAGGTGTTCAGGCCCAGTAGGCTCAGCTTTCCAGTCAGTTTCTGAGGAATGATTATGTTGAATGCTGAACTGAAGTCTATGAACAGCATTCAAACGTACATGTCTTTTTTTACCAGGTGGGTTAGGGCCAGGTGGAGGATGATGGCAATGGCGTCATCTGTTGAACGTTTGGGACGGTACGCGAACTGCAGGGAGTCCAGTGAGGGGGGCAGCAGGGTCTTGATGTGCCTCATGACGAGCCTCTCGAAACACTTCATGATGATGGATATGAGTGCAATGGGATGATAGTCATTGAGGCAGGACACTGAAGTCTTCTTTGGCACGGGGACGATGGTGGCGGCCTTGAAGCACGTAGGAACGGCAGCGCTGCTCAGGGAGATGTTGAAGATGTCAGTGAGAATCTCTGCTAGCTGGTCTGCACATCCTCTAAGCACTCTGCCAGGAATATTGTCTGGTCCAGCAGCCTTCTGTGGGTTGACCCTGCACAGGGTTCTCCTCACCTCGGCCATGGTAAGACACAGCACCTGGTCATTTGGAAGACGGGTGGTCTTCCTCGCCGCCACATCATTTTCCGCCTCAAAACGAGTGTAGAAGTTAGGCTGAAGGGCCTGTTTCCGCACTGTATAACTCAAAGAGCCTGAGACACTATGACATCTTTCAATGATTTGGGATTCCTCCAAAACAGCCTTAAACCCATCCTTTCTGAGGTAATATATATACACAGATGTACATAGAACATCAAAGAAGAGGCTCTTTAGTCCACAATATCTACGCCAAACAGCTATTCTGAATTAAACTATATCTTTCTTGCATGCATGTGATCTGTATCCCTCCATTCGCTGCAAATTCAAGAGATTCAAGATGCAAGATTAATATATAACCAAAGAATGTATGAATTATACAACCTTGAGATTTGCTTGCTCACAGGTGGCTACAAAGCAAGAAACCAGAAAGAACCCAATTAAAAGCAAAAAATTCATGCATCTAATTAAAAACTTCCTAAACTCTGTTATTGTAGGCGCTTCTGCCACTGTCCCTGGTAGCTTACCACTCCCTGTATTAAAAACTTGTCCAACACGTCTCGTTTAAACTTTTGACAGCAGAGATTCTGCAGTTGCTGGAAATCTTGAGCAGAACATTTTTGGAGTAATTCAGCAAGCCAGGCAGCGTCTAGGAAGGGGAATAAAAAGTCAACACTCTGATGAAGGGTCTTGGCCTGAAATGTTGACCATTCATTCCCTTCCATGGAGGCTGCTTGATCTGCTGAGGTCCTCCAGCAATTTGTGCATGTTGTTCTGTTAATCTTTTCCCCTCATCTTAAACATATTTGACATTTCTACCCTGGGGAATAGACTCTGACTGTCTACCCTATCTATGCCGCTCATGATTTTATAAAAATTCTATCTGGTCTCCACTCAGATTCTGGTACTCCAGAGAAAACACATATTTGTCCAACCTTCCCTTATACTTCATCCCCTCTAATCCAGGCAGCAACCTGGCACACCTCTTTTGTACCCTTTCCAAAGCTCCCATATCCTTCCTATAGTGGGGTGACCAGGTAGTTAGCAATGGGCAATAAATGTTGGTCTTGGCAGCATTATCCACAACCCACACAGAGGTATAAATACAAAAGGCTAAAGCTGACTTCAGAAAATAAATCTTTAGTAGTGCCAATAATCCTGACAATTTCTCCTGAATCTACACATAAAATATAGAGGATATTAGCATGTGGTTAACATTTATTTCTCAAGTCAACATTACTTAAACATTCCTAAATGTTGAACTCTCTTTAATTATAAGTCCCATGCCAATTTGCTTTTTTTTTGTCCTTGGCCTTTTGCACTGCTTCAAATAAGTTCAACATAAGCTTGAGAAACAGCCTCCAGCTCAACACAACGCAGCCTCCCAATCTCAATGCTGAATTCAACAACTTCAGATGATGGGCACCACCAAATGCTTACTGCTTTTATCATTTCAGATAATGGGCTGAAAAGTACTCATCTTTTGCTTGTAGTTTGATAGCTCGGTACCATATAAGAAAAAGCATGTTCAGTACGTTTTTTCAGCATCTGCCCTTTCTATTCACCACACCGTTCAGGGCATGTTCCTCATTATATGAAGCAGACAAGCCTGGTATGGATGATGCCCCTGTAATTTTGTGTCCCTCACTGATAGCTCTCATATCAAATTCTGCCCTATTCTTTTGATCTTCTTGGAAAAGATTAAATGAAGAGAAGTAGGCTGTTATTTTTATTTTAATCTATATAAATGTTTTCAATAATTTTACACCAGGTAACATTTATTTTTATTATTTTTAATTTTTTGAAGTTATTTTAATCTATTTTAATTTCTTTAAATGTCTCTTATCACAGGGTCATTTAGGAGCAATAATAAAATGACTTTGACGGCACAAACTGCCAAAAGGTTAATTGTAACCCTATAAATGGTGTATTCAAATTCAAGGTCAATCTGGCCCAATGCTTCTGTTCGTCCTACTTCTGATTCCTGTAGACCTACCTTTTTGTTATGCCACACTCTTTTCCGTTATGTCATCATTCCCATTTGTTAATTAATCCCACCTTCCCTCTTGTTCTTCGCTCTCTTTCCCCATTCTCCCTCTGCATCTTATTGCTAGCTTTTCCTCATTTTCACGAAATATCATCACCTTCGAATGTTGGCTCCCTTTCTGCCTCTCCAGCTGAATGCTTCCAGTCTTCTGGGCTTTTATTTCAGAATCAGCATCAGGTTTAATATCACCGGCATATGTAATGAAATTTGTTGTTCTGCTGCAGCAGTACATTGCAGTAATAAAAACTGTGAATTACAGTAAGATGACTATATATTAAAATGTTAATTTAAATATGTAGTGCAAACAAAGTAGTAAGGTTGTGTTTATGTGTTCATTCAGAATCCTGATGGCGGAAGGGAAGTTTTCCCTGAATCATTTAGTGTGTGCCTTCAGCTCCTGTACCTTCTCCCTGATGGTAGGATTGAGAAGAGGGCGTGTCCCGCGTGATGGGGGTCCTTAATAATGGATGTTGCCTTTTTAAGGCATCGGTCCTTGAAGACATCCTGGATGCTGGGGAGGTTAGTGCCCATAATAGAGCCGACAAATTTTACAACTTTCTGCAGCTTATTTCAGTCCTGTGCAGTCCCCCCGACCCCCCCATACCAGATGGTGATACATTTCTAAAATTTCTAAAATTCCTGCTTTTGGGAGCTTATTGTGTGCATATTGGCTGCCATGTCTTTATATAATAACACAATTTACACCTCAGAATGTATTTATTTGGGTATAAATGATTCAGTATACTCTAAAAAGATTCTCTACACTTCCTTCCTGCTCAATTCTGCAGGTAAAGAGTGATTTACTTCCTTTCCATTTGTGTTCTGTAGATGTTTCTGAGGTAGTTGATGCTGACTGGGTGTCAACCATACACTTGGGAACTTGCTGATGGACAAGTAGGTGACTTGGTATGCCCCTTCCATTATTTATGCTTGGCTGCTGTGTATTTTCAGCAAGGACAATGACACTTGCCAAGGGCACCCCAGGGGCTTGTTCTCCATTTTGAACATTCATGTGTTGGGGATTCTCGCAAGCCAGTGAGGATGTTAAGCTGTTTTCAGGAAGGCTTTGAAAATATCCTTTATTCTTCCAGAATTTCTTACTATAATGGAGTTCAGAGCAGAATGCTAATTTTGGAAGTTTGGCTATGAGTAACAATATGGTACTGTAAATAATGCAGTCTGGCCGTCAATCATAGTCATAGTCATACTTTATCGATCCCAAGGAAAATTGGTTTTCGTTACAGTTGCACCATAAATAATTAAATAGTAATAAAACCATAGATAATTTAATAGTAATATGTAAATTATGCCAGGAAATAAGTTCAGGATCAGCCTATTGGCTCAGGATGTCTGACCCTCCAAGGGAGGAGTTGTAAAGTTTGATGGCCACAGGCAGGAATGACTTCCTATGACGCTCTGTGCTGCATCTCGGAGGAATGAGTCTCTGGCTGAACGTAGTCCTGTGCCCAACCAGTACATTATGTAGTGGAAGGGAGACATTGTCCAAGTTGGACAGCGTCCTCTTTTCAGACACCACCGTCAGAGAGCTGGCTGAATATAATTGGAGCCTCAATCCGTTGGAGTTGTTCATCTGGGATGGGTAACTGTTACTGTTTCTCAGCATTAGTTGCCTAGTGTAGATAGTCTACCTTGTGAAGCATACATTAGCACCAGGATGTGATGTGTGATAGACCATGAGCTTTTTGTTGGATTTGACACCTTGATTTAGAACATTGACAAGTACAACACAAGAACAGGCCTTTCGGCCCACAATGTTATGCTGAACTAATTAAGCTAATGTAACACATACAAACAGTCGATGTTTCAAGCCAAGACCTTTCATCAGGATTTCAGCCCAAAATATTAATTGTTTACTCCTTTCCATAGATGCTGCCTGGCCTGCTGAGGTCCTCCAGCATTTTGTATATTAGACCCTCTGTTGGTCAGGGTCAACCCTCTATTGGATGTTGCTTTGGTACCTATTCCCCATCCTAATTCATATGTTTTATGTATGTATGTGTGTTAAATCCAAAAACCCTTGGATCAGACAGTTCTCACGCCTTTCCCACCTCATTTGCTCAAATTTAGAGGTTAGCAGGATTACCAACATCCACCAAAGATACCCCAAAGTTCCATATCCTTCGATACCAGACTAACATGATGCAGGCATACATCAGGGGCCTGGCTTGTAGAGGAATAGAAGAGGAGCATTCATTTCCATTTCAGGCATTAAAACCTGCAAATCAGAATCAAAGATTTGTTAAAAGACAAAATTTCATCTGAACGGTATGATAGCACATACAGTGACAAAACAATATCAGCATAAGTCCCAGAGTAGCATGGCCTGAAGATTGATTATGCATGGGATATTGTCCTGAAGCCATGTTTCTGCAAGAACAAGCAATAGCAGTTCCTCATCTCACTCTGGGTCAGCTGCAGGTGAAGGCAATCCAGCTTGTCTTTCAGGGAGCGACCTTTACTTTCCCTTTTACTCACAGTGACAGGCAACACCCATGGGTACAGCTCTCCTGCTGAACTTCTTTAGCGACAATGGTTCAATAGGAATGTCCACAAGCTATGTAGTATTTGGAAACCGATGATTCCTAAACGGAGTAAATGTCACCAAATAGCACATTGCAGAGTCCATTTCTCAAACATATGAGAAACAGGCACTTTTTCATGTTTGTGTGGATGCAGTTGATGAGTCACGCAAGATCAACATTCCAAAGACTGAAGAATGTAATTAATTTGTACCACAGAAATAAGATAGATGATTTCAAGGCTGTGTGTCAAGCTGTTATTCATCAATTTGAATGAGAAAATGATTGAACTGCCTGGACCTGAAGTGCATGCGATGCAGAAGTTCAGTGCTGAGTGATATTACTAAATCAAAAACAATGGCAAGATAATTTGAAAAGAAACATTAAAGAGCGATTTTCCTTACCTACTCATACCATGCCTAATGAAGTTAATTTTTGCAAAGATAATAGTTGAAAACACATTTAAGTATTTGAAGGAAAGATGGAAGCAATTAACCAGAGAAATTTAATATGGTATTATTTGCATGCAAAGTTTAATTGCTACCTGCTGCAAAGTGTGCAATATGAGGATAGACAAGCTCTAGGTTCTCACTCCACAATAACAAGCTCAGTTGCTTATTATACCCATGCACAAGTGCCATTCTAAGGAGGTGATGCATGCAATGGGGAATTGGGAAAGTTGCTGGGCTGCTGGATGATGCCAGTTTAGGTGCACTGGTTATTTGAGTAAATGCTACAGAAGGCTGGATCTCTGTTATCACTGATATTCCAAAGTCAAGTCTAAAGCCACGGGACAACTTTGAAGTAGTGTAAGCTGGACTGCCCACAGCATAGGGTCCTCCTGAGATTATCTGCCACTCCAGCACTTCGCAGCTGTCAGTAGAAACCTTTCTAAGTGGATTTGTCCTGAATTTTTTTGCTGACTTTCCATGGAACTGATATCTTCCATTGGTCATTTAACACCGGATCAGTAACACTCACAGGTGATCATGACCTTATAGATCTCTCCCTTTAATTATACAGAGCTTGGTGAGGCTCACCTGAAGTATAGTGCAGAATTTTCGTCTCCTTGTCTAAGAAAGAATTTATTTGCCATAATGGCAGTGCAAATAAGATTCAACAAGTTTATAGGAAGTGGGAGTGATTCAGAAGTTCCATTCAGTGTACAACCCGTAATGGAGAAGATGGCAGCGCGACGGCAGCGCGCGAGGCCTCTCCGGTGATGAATATCTGTTACTTGTCAAGTAGGGGACCGTGCACAATTCTGATTTGATGGAGACGGACATGAGAGTATGGAGGAACATCTGGAAAACTTTTGAAATGCCCGCTTCGCTGCCGCTGCTACTGTGTGGTAACTGGAATCTCCGGAGCAGAAGGCCCCGAAATCCTCGGCTTTGCATGTTTCAGCGGCCGGGGCGAGGTCGAAGGCGCTCGGCAGAGGATGGCACTTGGGAGGCTGTATTGGAGCGGCTGGTCGGAAGCTCGAAGTTTTCGGACGGATGGACTCAGTGTTGGCTGTGGTCGGCTGCTTCCAAGGCATCGGCAAGTTGACGGCGCCTGGAGGTTTATGGCAGGGAGTTTCTCCCTTTTGCCGCCTGCTATCGGGGACTCGGGAGTCAATCGACTCGGGACTTTGAGACGATTTTTACCATGCCCATTGTTTGTTCTCCATCAAATTATGGTATTGCTTTGCACTGCTGTAACTATGTGTTATAATTATGTGGTTCTGTCAGTGTTGGTCTTTGGTTTGTCCTGTTTTCTGTGATATCGCTCCAGAGAAACATTGTATCATTTCTTAATGCATGTATGCATTTCTAAATGACAATAAAAGAGGACTGAGTGTTCTCATAATCTAAATCTAAAAAAACCCTACCTGCCATTGAGAACATCGTTAAGAGGCCATGCCTTAAGAAGGCAGAATCAGCCATGAAGGATCCTCGCCATCTGGGACATGCCCTCTTCTACATTACTACTGTCAGGGAGAAGGTACAGGAACTTGAAGTCCCACTCAGTCTTTTAAGATCAGCTTCTTCCCCTCCACCATCAGATTTCTGAATGGTCCATGAACCCATGAATATTACCTCACTATTCGTCTTTTGCAATATTTATGTACTTTGTAAGTTACAATACTTTTATGTCTTGCACTGTACTGATTCTGCAAAAGAGCAAATTTCATGACACATGTCAATGATCATAAACCCGATTTTGATTCTGATTCAATGTGAAGGGATGGAATAATCTAAGCTCTATTCTTTCGCATTTAGGAGAATGGAATGCAACCTATTGAGTATATAAATTAAGTTCTCATATAAAATACTTGCGAGGCTTCAACGAGGTAGTTTCAGCAGGATGAGAGTCTAGACCTAGCAGTCATGGTTTTAAAATAAGGGATGGGCCATTTGGGTCTGAAATAAGAAGTTTCTTCATGCTGGAGAGATGTGGAGGTTCAGTCCCTGAAATGGCAACAATAGTTGAATGCAAGTGAGGAAGAGTTGATTGTCGGATGGCTTCATTAACCTCTGTTGACATCTCCTCTTTCTTCCCGCCTCTGATCATCTGCCCATCAACCCTTCCCACCCAGGTCCACCTATTGTTTGCCAGCTTTTGCCCCAGCCATCTCTTCCCCCCTTTTTTATACTGGTTATTTCCTCTTTACTCTTTTCAGTGGTTCCTTCTAAGAGAGGGCAAACCCTGACTTCAAACCTTTGCTGCCTTGCGGCCATACCCACTCATGGGAAAGGCTTCTGGAGTAAACCCTGAAGACATATCCGAGCTGGAAGCCCTAAAGCAGTCCGACGTTGCCTTCAACCTCGTTCTGGCAACTCCTGCAACGACGCTGATGCCAAGCTGTATCAGCCCTTGCCCTTCCCTTGGACAACATCGGTGTCGTGGAGAGGGGAGTCTTGCTGCATGGGCAACTGCTGGTCTTCCATAAAACCTTGCCCAGGCCTGCGCCCTGGAGAGGACACTCCAGCGTCACCTCACCGCGACGGCACAATGCAGAAGGCAGCATTCTACTGGTTATGCAGCCGAGACCGTCACTCCCATGTGGGCCTCCACAGCCACAACAGACCCTGCTAGACTTTCCAGGCGCAGATCCATGGTCTTGCGAGACTAACAGATGCCACCACACTTTTCAGTCCACATGAAGAGTCCTGACCCAAATGCAAACTGTCCACTTCTCTCTACAGATGCTGCCTGATGCGATGACTTCCTCTAGCTATTTATTTTTGCTCCAGATTCCAGCATTTGCAGACCCTTGAGCCAATGAAGTATTCTTGAAGTCACTATTACACTGCTGCCTATTTCCACATGGCAAATTCCAATATGTAGCAAGGAGCTACGAGTAGATCATCTTAGAAGTATTACATGAGGAATATTTTTGTTCAAAATACAAAGGAATACTTCTCTTTATTAATAAGTCACTATGTGACCTTAGGTATCAAGTCATGAAGGCCAAGTTCATCCAAAATGCAGCATCTTTGACAGTGAAGGATTCTCAAAGTGCTGAATCTTCTGATTTAGAAACTAAGAATGCTGCCAACTGAGCCACAATGAATGTCCAGTTCTGGGAATACCACAGATTTAAATGATGCCAGTAGGAAATGTCCCAAGTTCTCATTATCACCCTTTAAACCTTCTGTTATAATGTGCACGGCCTTCAGGATAAGGACACCAAATGCAAATAGATAGTGTTAGCCTAGCAACTACCAAAATAAGAATGTTTAAACCAAGGTAGAAACCAATTAACTTGCTTGTTCCACAATTTTAGTTTGTCAAAAGATTATTTTAATATCCCTACACTCAGTGGCCACTTTATTAGGTACACCTGTACATCTGCTCATTAATGCAAATATCTAATCAGTCAATCATGTGGCAGCAACTCAATGCATAAAAGCATGAAGACATGGTCAAGAGGTTCAGTTGTTGCTCAGACCAAACATTAGAGCAAGGAATAAATGTGATCCAACTGGAATGACTTTGAGATAATACAAGCAGGATAGATAAAGAAGAATCAATGGATGTAGTTCACTTGGATTTCCAGAAGGCCTTTGACAATGTGCCACACATGAGGCTGCTTAACAAGATAAGGGCCGTGGTATTATAGGAAAGATACATGTATGGACAGAAGATTGGCTGACTGGCAGGAGGCAAAGAATGGGAATAAAGGGGCCTTTTCTGGTTGGCTGCCAGTGACTAGTAGCGTAGCCAAGTTTGCGGACAACACAAAGATAGATGGAGGGGCAGATAGTGCTGAGGAAGCAGGGAATCTGCAGAAGGACTTAGACAGAGTGGGAGAATGGGCAAAAAAGTGGCAGATGGAATATAGAGTGGGGAAGAATATGGTCATAGTCATAGTCATAGTAGTCATAGTCATACTTTATTGATCCCGGGGGAAATTGGTTTTCGTTACAGTTGCACCAGAAATAATAAATAGTAATAAAACCATAAATAGTTAAATAGTAATATGTAAATTGTGCCAGGAAAGAAGTCCAGTAAGTCCAGGACCAGCCTATTGGCTCAGGGTGTCTGACCCTCCAAGGGAGGAGTTGTAAAGTTTGGTGGCCACAGGCAGGAAGGACTTCCTATAACGCTCCATGTTGCATCTCGGTGGAATGAGTCTCTGGCTGAATTTACTCTTGTGCCCAACCAGTACATTATGTAGTGGATGGGAGACATTGTCCAAGATGGCATGCAACTTGGACAGCATCCTCTTTTCAGACACCACTATCAGAGAGTCCAGTTCCATCCCCACGACATCACTGGCCTTACAAATGAGTTTGTTGATTCTGTTGGTGTCTGCTACCCTCAGCCTGCTGCCCCAGCACACAACAGCAAACATGATAGCACTGGCCACCACAGACTCGTAGAACATCCACAGCATCGTCTGGCAGATGTTAAAGGACCTATGCACTTTGAAGTAATAAGGGTGCAGACTATTTTCTAAATGGAGACAAAATTCAAACATCAGAAGTGCAAAGGGAGTTGAGAGTCCTTGTGGAGGATTCCCTAAAGGTTAGCTTGCAGGTTGAGTCAGTGGTAAGGACGGAAAATATACTGATAGCATTCATTTCAAGAGGACCAGAATATATAGGTAAGGATGTAATGCTGAGGCTTTATAAGGCATTGCTCAGACTGTATTTGGAGTGTTGCGAGCAGTTTTAGATCCCTTATCAAAGAGAAAATGTGCTAGCATTGGAGAGGGTCCAGAGAAGGCTCAAAAAATGATTCTGGGAATGAAAGCATTAATGTATGAGAGGCTTTTGATGGCTCTAATCATATTCTTTATGGAGTTTAGAAGAATGAGGGAGGGATCTCATTGAACCCTATTGAACTTTGGAAGGCCTAGGTAGACTAGATGTGGAGAAGTTGCTTCCTCTGGTGGGGAAGTCTATGACCAGAGAGCACAGCTTCAGAATAGAAGGATGTCCATTTAGAACAGAATGAGGAAGAATTACTTCAGCCAGAGAGTAGTAAACCTGAGGAATTCATTGCCACAAGCAGTTGTGGAGACTGCGTCATTGGAAGGTTGATAGGTTCTTGATTAGTCTGGGTGTCAAAGGTTACCCAGAAAAGGCAGGAGAATAATGTTGAGAAGGATAATATATCAGCCATGATGGAATGGCTGAGCAGACTTAATGGACTGAAAGGCCAAGTTCTGCTCCTATGTCTCATGGTTTTATGGTCTATGATTGTTGGTGCTAGATGGGGTGGTTTAAGTATCTCAGAAACTGCTGATCTCATGAGCTTACAGAGAATGGTACAAAAAAATAATCTAGCGAGTGTCAGTTCTGTGGGTGAAAATGCCTTGTAATGAGAGAGGTCAGAGAAGCATGGCCAAATTGGTTCAGGCTGACAGGAAGGCTGCAGTAACTCAAATAGCCACACGTTTCAACAGTGGTGGGCGGAAGAGCATCTCTGAGCACACATCAAACTTGGAAGTAAATGGACTACAGCAGCAGAATACCATGAGCATATTATCAGTAGCCACTAGATTCAGTATGGAAGACATCGAATAAAGTGAATATTGAGTGCCAAGTATAAACATCTTTAGAAGTGTTAGGTTTGAAAAGTATTATTTTTTCTTTCACTTTCTTTCATCCTTAAGTGTGGAACATCTTTTAGGTGCTAAAATTAAACTTGGAAGGAAAACTACAAATACTTTGAAGATAACTAAACTCCTTCAGTTAGCTGTGTGTTATATTTGGCTGCTAGTTGTAACAGCTGATGTTTCACATTTGTTTCTTACCCATGGCAGGTTTTCAAATAACATGGAGAGTAATCTGATAAAAGCCAATGTCAAGTTATTTATAATGATGAGAGTTTATGGGGATTTTCTAATCACTGACTTCTAAAGATGTTGCTTATTTAATAAGTTATTTTCAAGTTATTTTTAATGCTTCCCTGTGCTATATTAGTCAATAGGATATATTACATAAATGCCTTCCCGGCCAGGCTCTCTTCTCAATGCTGCCTTTGGGAAGGAGATACAGGGACATTAGGACCCACACCACCAGGTTCAGAAACAGTCATTATTACCCTTGAACCACCAAGCTCCTGAACCAGTGTGATTAACTTCACTCACCTCATCATCGATGTGATTCCACAACCTATAGACTCACTTTCAAGGACTCTACAACTTAGGTTCTCAGCACTATTTGTTTATTCGTTTGTTTGCTTTGTATTTGTATAGTTAGTCTTCTTTTGTACAAACCCCATTTCCAGAAAAGTTGGGATATTTTCCAAAATGCAATAAAACAAAAATCTGTGATATGTTAATTCACGTGAACCTTTATTTAACTGACAAAAGTACAAAGAAAAGATTTTCAATAGTTTTACTGACCAACTTAATTGTATTTTGTAAACATACACAAATTTAGAATTTGATGGCTGCAACACACTCAACAAAAGTTGGGACAGAGGCATGTTTACCATTGTGTTACATTACCTTTCCTTTTAATAACACTTTTTAATCGTTTTGGAACTGAGGATACTAATTGTAGTAGATATGCAATTGGAAATTTTGTCCATTCTTGCTTGATATAAGACTTCAGCTGCTCAACAGTCCGTGGGTCTCCGTTGTCTGATTCTCCTCTTCATGATGCGCCATACATTTTCAATAGGAGATAGATCTGGACTGGCAGCAGGCCAGTCAAGCACACGCACTCTGTGTCTACAAAACCACGCTGTTGTAGCCCGTGCAGAATGTGGTCTGGCATTGTCCTGCTGAAATAAGCATGGACGTCCCGCGAAGAGATGTTGCCTTGATGGCAACATATGTCTCTCTAAGATCCTAATATACGCCTCAGAGTCAATCGTACCTTCACATACATGCAACTCACCCATGCCGTGGGCACTGATGCACCCCCATACCATCACAGATGCTGGCTTTTGCACCTTTCGCTGATAACAACCTGGATGGTCGTTTTCATCTTTGGCATGGAGAACTGGATGCCCGTTTTTCCCGAAAACTAGCTGAAATGTGGACTCATCTGACCACAGCACACAGTTCCACAGTCTTTTGGTTCATCTGAGATGAGCTCGGGCCCAGAGAACTCGCCGGCGTTTCTGCATAGATTGATGTATGGCTTCCTCCTTGCGTAATACAGTTTCAAGTTGCATTTCTGGATGCGGCGACGGACTGTGTTGAGTGACAATGGTTTTCCGAAGTACTCCCGAGCCCAGGCGGCTATAATTGTCACAGTAGCATGATGGTTTCTGTGCACTTTTCAATCTTATTTTAACTCTGTCCCAACTTTTGTTGAGTGTGTTGCAGCCATCAAATTCTAAATTTGTGTGTATTTACAAAATACAATTAAGTTGGTCAGTAAAACTATTGAAAATCTTTTCCTTGTACTTTTGTCAGTTAAATAAAGGTTCACATGAATTAACATATCACAGATTTTTGTTTTTATTGCATTTTTGGAAAATATCCCAACTTTTCTGGAAATGGGGTTTGTACATTGGCTGTATGTCAGTCTTTCTTGTGTGTAGTTTTTCATGGATTCTGTTGTATTTTTTTGTTCTACTGTGAATGCCAGCAAAAAAAAAAGAATCTCGATGTAGCATATGGTGACATATGGAGACTTTGATAATAAATCTACTTTGAACTAATACTAGATAGCATATATTACATAAATGTTATTGGTGGGGAAATATGCCTCACTTCAATAAATTGTATACACATTTCATTAAAAATAAGTATTTTTCTAATAACCAGACCATATCAATAATTCACCTTTGTAATTTTATCATTCTGAAATTATTTATTTTAACTCTTCATTCCTGTCATTTCAGGCCTGACCAACGTTTTTAGTCGATTTCAAGTTGCCATTGAAGCGAATCAGGAGCATAAAGGTAGAAATAAGCTCAGTCAGCTAGAGGGTATAATGAACTCTTTGGACCTGTCTGGGATGCCAGAGAGCGCTGGGCTCCAAGATTTTTAGAGGACGTGAATTGGGGAATTGTTGTTTAATGAGAGTTGTTAATCATTTCGAGTTGCTTGTGTTTTTATCGAGGAACTCAGTCACTGTAATGCGGTCTTCTGATGCTTTCTGTTTATACTTGTTACGTTTATTTTGATATACACTGGGATTCCGTAATACTTGTATTACTTAACCGACACCGGATTAGCATTAATTGCAGGGTCCTAGTTTTAAGAATGCTACCTTGAGCTGAGCCACCAGTGTTCTTTCGAAATTATAATGAATAAACTCTCATCGCTGGCTCTACACCAGATTCAATCTTGCATCTGCACTTGGGTTCTGATACTGCAAGTGCACATTGTGTCATAGGCAGCAGATTTCCTTCACTGAAGGATGTCAGTAAACCATATGGAAGTTTACAATAACGTAATTGCCACAAGTGCCTCAAATCTAGTATTATTTCATTCACTGAAGTTAAATTTCCTAGCTGCCTTGGTGGGAATGAAACTTATATATCCGGTCATTAGTGCAGGACTTTAGGATGTATCTGGTAACTTAACTACTATGCTACTATATACCCCTGAATAAAACTTTTCTTCTTAGTCATCTTACACCAAATAAATTTTCAAATTATAGCTGGCATCTTTATCCTACAAGCCTCAAAATTAAAAGAGACCACAAAAATTTACAAGAAATTACAATTTGGCTTCGATGCCTGTGGTACGTCCTCCATAATGAGCATACCAGATGACTAAATGTGGTGCAACTTACTGAACTTAATTTGGTTATTAATCATTTATAAATTGGAAGCAGGAATTTCATAAATCCAAATCTGTATGCATTCTGGTAAAATTATATCAAATCAAAAACATATCTGCCATTCTTTAATCAAAGAGGAAACTTTGGATAAGCTAGTCATGGAGATGGCTTCAAGAGTAAAAATTTGTTGTATAAGCTCATGAGAAAAAAAGGTAAAATGAGTCATCCATCCAGTTACAAACTTTAGATGTACCATAAGTGTGGCATTTTAAGCTGGTATGGTTACATCAATAATTCATAAAAAGGAAAATAGTTGAACTGTTGGTGATGAAGGTAAAAAGACATTGTTTGATACTGGATATATTCAAAGTTTGAAGTAAAATTATTATCAAAGAAATACCATAGAATCAGCATATACTGCTACTACGTTGATTCAGGCCTAGGGGGCCGGCGTCGGGCACGATGACGGACTCTTCACTTCTCCCTCTCCCTCATCAGTGTGTTCAGTTCATCTACATTAACTGCACAACTGTCTTCTAGGAGCATGTTGACCATAGTATTGGGAGGGTGCCCAGGGTTCATCCTCCCATGCTTGGGCTCCCATATGATGACTAGGCTGGCAGGTAGCTTGGGGTGGCGTAGACAGTGCCCCACTAGTTGCAGTCTTCTCGCCTCGATTTTAGTGGTGAGCATCGGTTGGTCGTTATAGAGCTCAACATTCGTCATGTGCTGTTGCTAGCTCACGTCAAGAGCCATCCGGAGCATTCGTGTGTAGCAACCATCTAGAGACTTTCACATAGTCCTGGTGAGTGTCCACGTCTCGCATCCGTACGTGAGAATGGACTCTATGACTGCTATGAAGATCCTCTTTTTAAGCCCTCTGGTCAGGTTCGACTTCCAGGTTTCCTTCATGTCGTTCATAGCCCTCCATGCCGGCGCCTTCCATATCTTTAGGTCCTTCTCCGAACTCATCACTCTTGACCTGAGGTACTTGTAGTCAAAAACTTTCTTAATGATATCATTCTTTACAGTCTTCAGAGTATCTTCGCTGCAGTTAAGCACCATGTACTCTGCCTTTTTAGCGTTTTGGTGAAGTCCAACTTTATTGCACTCAATTTCCACTTTTGTCAGTAGCTGCTGTGCTTCCTCCATGTGGTCAGAGAGCAGGACTATGTCATCTGTAAAATCAAGATCTGTGAGCGTAACTGGTCTGACCCTTTTGGTTCGTCCTGGTTTTGCTCTTCGTAGAATGATCGAGGAAGTCAGGAAGAATAACCTACCAGCCGTGCTTACTTACATCGATTTTCACAAAGCTTTTGACTCTATTCACCGAGATAAAATGCTGAAGATCTTGAATGCTTACGGAGTGCCAGACTGTCTACTGAGAGCAATAGAGTCCAGCTATAGCAAAACCATGGTGAAATTTGTATCATCAGACGGAGAAACAGCAGTGTTCGAGCTCCTAGCTGGTGTGCTGCAAGGAGACACTCTGGCACCCTACATCTTTATAATCATCCTTGATTACGCTCTACCTCAAGCTACCAAAGATCATGACAAACTTGGTTTTACCATAAAACCAGGACAAACCAACATATAACTGCACACAAACAAAGACTGACACAGCCAATGTACAAAAGAAGACAATCAATGCAAATACTAAATATACAGTATAAATAAGACAATAAATAATACTAAGAACGTGAGTTGAAGTCCTTGAAAGTGAGTCCATGGGTTGTGGAATCAATTTGGAGTTGAAGTGAGTGAAGTTATTCACTCTGGTTCAGGAGCCTGGTGGTTGAAGGGTAACAACTGTACCTGAATCTGGTGGCGTAGGATCTAAAGCTCCTGTACCTTCTCCTTCTTAAGCCTCTCACCCCTTCTGGGACATAAGCCACTGAAGGCAGCTCGCCAGAGTCCTCTGTCTTAGTCCAAGACTTTCAAGTTGCCCCCAGGTGTAGCCCACCTTTGCAGATCATGCTTCTTCTGTGAGGTCTTCGGAGCTTCTGTTGACATTTCAATATCTCTGGATTTTTATAGGCTGGTGTTACTAGTCCCATAGTCAACCATCCTTCTCATGCAGCCGGGTTTGGGATTGTCCACGGCAGAGCTGTCTGTACCTCCTTCCCAATGTACTGTACATTCTGCTCTTCTTTGAATGATTCTATACAATAGTTCATAATCACATTTTAGTAATTCACTTAGGGGATATCGTATTCTGTCATCAGGGCGGTCACTCGTTACGGCACTGAAATATCTGCAGAAATTAAATATTAATTGAGGCAGAATAAGTGATCATCTGGTAGCATTAAAGGTTCGATATTGAGTCTTGTACGTGCAAATATGAAAGCATATTAAAATTGGGAAGCTGAAATAAAAATAAGGAATTGTTGTTTGTCAATTTCTACAAATGCAAGTGTATGTGAGTGTATATAAGTGTACAAATCCTATTTTCAGTAATTTCCAAAGTCATCCAACCTATCTCTAGTTATTAGAATGCATGTACAAACTGAACCAGTTCCTCAAAGTTCTGTGCTTAATAATGGTAAGCTCTTGTAAAGGAAAATTGTTATAAATCACCCGTCATAACTTTAGGATGCTTCAAAACACTCAACAACAATCAAAATATTTTTGAAGTCTAGTCACTATTGTGGTATAGGAAACTTGGCAGCTACTCTAGGCACAGCATTATCTCTCATAGTAAAGAAAATTATGAAAATGGTCTGTTTTAATGATGTTGGTTGAGCATAATTGTTCTCAGGGCAGTGAAAAAATATCTCCTTTCCTTCTTTGAAATAGTGCCTTGGACCTTTGACCTCTTTTTTTTCTCTCTGCTAGATTATGTATTGCAATAAACTGCTGCTGCTAACAAATTTCATGTCACATGCTGTTGATAATAAACCTGATTCTGATTCTCCAAGAACGCATAGAGATTCAGTTTAACATCTCAGCTGAAGGTTCTCTCACTCAGTAACTGCTTGAGTGATTTTTGTACCAATTAGAAGGGAGCTTTGAACCACAATCTTCTGATTCAGTATACTGTTTTTAATTTACCATATTTAATTGTAGTGATAAATTAACTAATATAACTTTGGTGACATTGGACAGAAACTTTTTTAATTTTTCCATCTAAAAAGATCACTATTTAAAAATGTCACTTTGGTACATAACAGGATGAGATCTGTATTGTTCTGTAATTTGCTACAAATCTTTCAGTTATCATAATCCATAAGCAAATACAAATAAGGCTGGCCAATTTTAAATTTGGATTTGGATTCAGTCAGAATCTCTAGTGATTGCAAACAAGCCACCTCATTCCTCTTGGCTATATTGAACAGTTCAAATAAATGTGAGAGGAAAAAAAATGTTTTTTTTTAAGTCTGTCTCACACAGAATAGAGGCAAACTCTGTAATCATAAGCCTTCTCTCATGTTCGCATTGGATAAGTACTTGGCCTCCCCTATAAACGCCTGATGCCTTTTAAGAAGTTGGATCTATCCCAGAGATAACAAGGGACTGCAAGCCCTAGTTATCGCTAGGACAGATGACCAAGTCAATTAGTGAGGAGCATACACTCACTAGCCATTTTATTAGGCACCTGCTTGGTAAAGCAAACATCTAATCAGCCAATCAAGTGGCAGCGAGTCTTTGCATAAAAGCATGCAGATCTGGTCAAGAGGTTTAGTTGTTGTTCAGATTAAACATCGAAATAGGGAAGAAATGTGACCTAAGTGATATATCTCTGAAATTGCTGATATCCAGAGATTTTCATGCACAACACTCTTAAGAATTTACAGAGAATGGTGCGAAAAACAAAAAAAAAATCCAGAGCAGCAGCAGTTCTGTGGGTGAAAATGCCTTGTCAATGAGAGATGTCAGAGAAGAATGGCTTTGCTGCTTGAAGCTGACAGAAAGGCGACTGCAACTCAAATAACCATGTATTGCAACAGTTGTGTGCAGAAGAGCATCTCTGAATGCACAACATGTCAAACCATGAAGGGAATAGGCTACATCAGCAGGAGACCAAACCAGGTTCCACTCCAACACCTAATAATATGGCCACTGAGTGTATATTATGATTACATTTTACTTTCTTTGTGAGCTTCCTACTCTTAATACCTCAACAGTATTGAAGTCTTAGAAACTCCCTGTAATCCTTGCCCTCTCTTCACCCAACTGTGCATCTCAAGTTGGCAACATTGCTCCAGAATGTACAATTTATTGAACCAGAATAAAATAAACAAACTTAAGCAATGGATTAGTCATTTGATTAAGACCTTTTGGGCAGCGGCCAATCGGAGATACAAAGCGTGAAAAGACATAGCTCACTGTGATTCGACAGCTGAGTGCATAAGTTATTGACTCGTGGCAGTTTGGTGTTTCAAGCAGTGGTCAATCAGTGATTAGGAATGATTGGCAAGAGCAAATTAAAATTAGGCAAGGTCAAGCAGTGTGGCCATTGTTGAAGTGGAAAGTGTTAGAGTGGGGATTTTGAGCTCTTCGATGCTTCAGTGAGTGTAAGTGAAAAGCTGGAGGTAGATTGCATTGGCCACGGTTTATTTATTGTTTTTCCTTCTTTACATTTCTTCAGTAGAACCACAGGGATGCCAGGCAGGATAGGTGAATGCGCCTCTTGCAGGATGTGGGAAGACCCGGAGACCTCCAGTATCCCTGATGACTTCACTTCAGAGGAGTGCATCCAGCTACACCTTCCAACAATCCGCATTAAGGAGCTGGGGCTGGAAGTGGATGAACTCTGAATTACTCAGGAGGCTGAGGAGGTCATAGATAGGACATCTGGAGAGGTAATTACACCCAAGGCGCAGGAACAAGAAACTGTGTGACAATCAGGAGGGAAAGGGGTTACACACCCAGCGCAGAGTCCCCCTGTGGCCATCTCCCTCAACAATTCCACGCAAATGGCACCAGAAGGCAACTTGTTCAAGCTCATCTGTGAAACAGCTTCAATTCCTCTCTGTAATGTCTCTTTTTCCCTTTCCAAAATGGTCGGGGTCCTGTCAGAGTCTGTGATCTACAGCTGTACACAAACTATGGTTCTTCATGGTGGTGGGTTCCCGCTCCCAGAGCTGCCGACTGGCTGTTTTCAATATCTCCAGGGGTGGCCTGGAAGACGTGGGCCTTCAGCTGCGGCTTTGGGGGTAGCCTTTGTGGATTGAATTCCTCACCAGTATTGCCAACTGGAACGCCGTGGGAGATCAGAACATCAAGACGGCAGGCGCAGATGTCGGAGGCCTCTGCCTCTGCACTTGGGCTATCACTGTCTCTCTCTCTCGATGGAGGTCAGGGAAAATCTGCTGGTTCTCAAGTCGGGTAAGTTCAAATAAGCATTGCTTCAGACTGTAACATCGAAAAACGATCTGTTAGTCTCCCCTCTTGCTGTGAAAGGGGTGATACCTTGCTGTCCCTTGTTACTGAGAGAGAGAGAGAGAGAGAGAGAGCCCGTGGTATGTCAAAATGCTGGATTATGGACTGTAGTTTTTGATGGACCTGGATCATGGTCTCTTTGGGGGGGCTTTGCTGTTGCTTACTTGGCGGGTGTTGGGCGCTGATCCTTCCTGCTGGAACAAGTGGGGGGAGTGTTGGTGCTTTGCTGCTGATTGTGTGTGATGGGGGCTGGGGAGGCTTTGGGGTTCGAATGTTTCTCTGTCATTCATTCTTCGGGGTTTTCTTCTGTCGTGTGGATGCCTGCAAAGAGTAAGAATTTTATGTTGTGTATTGTATACATTCTCTGATATTAAGTGGAGTCATTGAATCATTGAACCATGTAGGTACCGATGAGATAGGTAGGAAGAGTGAAAATGTTCTACAAAGGGAGTTCAGGGAGCTAGGTGCTAAGTTAAAAGAGCAAGACCTCCAGGGTTGTGATCTCAGGATTGCTATATGCGCCATGTGCTCCAAGGTTAGAAATAGGAAGATTATACAGTTTAGCACATGGATAGTGGAGAGGTAATGGAGATAGATACAGTTAAAACCTCAGACAAAGTCAGGAATCAAAAGTTTGAGCATGGTGCAACAGATGCTCAGGCGACGTATATTTCAATTCAAGAAGTATTGTGGGAAAGGCAGATGGGTTCAGGGTATGGATCGACATCTGGTATTGTAGCTATTAGTGAGACTTGGTTGCAGGAGGGGCAGGACTGGCAGCTCAATATTCTGGGGTTCTGTTGTTTTAGACTCGACAGACTGGGAGGGATTAGAGAAGGAGGGGTGGTGTTACTAGTCAGGGAAAATGTCATGGCCGTGCTCAACCAGGATAGACTGGAGAACTCGTCTAGTGATGTGTTATGGGTGGAACTGAAGAATAAGAAAGGTATGACCATGTTAATGGGCTATATTACAGACCACCCAACAGTCCCAGGGATTTAGAAGAACAAATTTGTAGAGAGATTGTAGACTGCTGCAAGAAACATAAGGTTGTTATAGTAGGTGATTTTAACTTTTCACATATTGGCTGTGACTCCCATACAGTAAAAAGACTAGATGGGATAGAGTTTGTCAAATCTGTTCAGGAAAATTTCCTTAATCAGTACATCAAAGTCACAACAAGAGACTGCGATACTTGATCTGCTATTAGTGAATGAGACAGGACAGGTGAAAGGGAGTTGTATAGGGGAACATGTTGGGCCTACTGATCACAATGCTATGAGTTTCAACCTAAAAATGGAAAAAGATAGGTTCACAGGTTGAGATTCTAACTTGGAGAAAGTTCAATTTTGATGATATCAGAAAGGATCTGGCAAGTGGAATTGGGACAGGCTGTTTTCCAGCAAAGGTATACTTGGTAAGTGAGAGGCCTTCAAAAGTGAAATTTTGAGAGTACAGAGGCCCTGTCAGAAAAAAGGTAAAAATAAAAGATAGATAGATAGATATACTTTATTGACCCAGAGGGAAATTGGGTTTCGTTACAGCTGTACCAACCAAGAATAGAGCATAAATATAACAATACAAAAATCACAAACAATCAAATAACAATATGCAAACTATGCCAGATGGAAATAAGTCCAGGACCAGCCTATTGGCTCAGGGTGTCTGACCCTCCATGGGAGGAGCTGAAAAATTCGATGGCCACAGGCAGGAACAATCTCCCGTGATGCCCGGTGTTGTATATCGGTGGAATATGGCTGGAGTCCAACAGTAAAATGTTCAATATCCGGTCTACAAACACGTTCCTCGATCGTAATATGACCACGATTGCACCATCCGTTGTTAACCAGAACAGCAAACCCCCAACTCCTTCATGCTTACCGCTCTCAGTGCACTTCCGGTCAGCCCAAATGGTCTGGAAGCCATCCATGGAAAAGTTTTGATCGGGTATGTCCTTGTGCAGCCCCAGTAAAACACATAACACGGCACTCCCGAAATGCTCTCTGACGCCTGCTTGCGCCGTCAACTCGTCCACTGAACTCCTCTTCTCCATAGGTCTCTGTTGTCTCGACCCGGTCCTCTTTCCTCGCCTTTGTGATCCCCCTCTGCATCCTCTGTGTGTTTTCCTCCAGATTTCAGCAGGGGTGTCAGCCAACGTTCCTTAACCTTCAGCAAGGTTAAGGAACGTTGGGTTTCAAGAAATTTTGAGGCCCTGGTTAAGAAAAAAAAGGAGGTGCATAGCAGGTATAGGCAGAAGGAAGAAATGAGATGCTTATAGAGTATAAGAAATGTAAGAGAAATGTTAAGAAAGAAATCAGGAAGTCTAAAAGAAGGCAGATAAGCAGGCCTACATGGACATTAACAAGACATTTGACAAGATCCCACATGGGAGTTTGGTCAAGAAGTTTAATCGCTCTGCATTCAAGATGAGGTAGTAAATTGGATTAGGCATCGCCTTTGTGGGAGACTGTGCTGCATCCTGTGACTTATAGTGTGCCACAGGGATTGGTGTTGGGTTCATTGTTGTTTGTCATCTATATCAATGATCTGGATGATAATGTTATTAACTGGATCAGCAAATTTGTGGATAACACCAAGATTAGAGGTGGAGTAGACTGCAACGAAGACCATCAGAGCTTGCAGTGAGATCTGAACCAGCTGGGCTAAAAATGGCAGATGGAACTTGATGCAGACAAGTGTGAGGTATTGCACTTCAGTAAGACCAACTAAGGTACATCTTACATAGTGAATGGTAGGGCACAGAGGAGCACTGTAGAACAAAGGGATCGGGGAATACAAGTCCATAATTCATTTAAAGTTGTGGCACAGGTAAATATGGTTTATTTAAGAAAATCTATTGGTACATTGGCCTTCATAAATTATAAGTGGTGAATACAGGAGATAGAATGTTATGTTGAAGTTGTATAAGATGTTGGTGATGCCTAATTTGGACTATTGTGTGCAGTTTTGGTCACCTACCTACAGGAAAAATGTAAGTAAGATTGGAAGAGTAGAGAGAAAATTTACAAGGATGTTGCCGAGACTGGAGGACCTGAATTAGAAGGAAAGATTAAATAGCTAGATAGATAGATGCCTTATTGATCCCGAAGGAAATTACAGTTTCACAGTAGCATAACCAGTGCACAGATATAAATATTAGAAGAGAAAATTTTGCAATTAGTAAAATTTTTCAATTAGTTAGTACTTCTTCTATATGTGCTAAACATACATTAATACAATTTAAAGTAGTACACAGAGCTCATATGTCCAAAGATAAACTAGCTCATTTTTATTCCCGTATAAACCCTGCTTGTGATAGATGTCACTCTGAAATGGCTTCTTTAACTCATATGTTTTGGTCCTGTCCTCTATTGGAAAAATATTGGAAAGACATTTTTGATATTATTTCAACAGTTCTATGCTTCGACTTAAAACCCCATCCTATTACGGCAATCTTTGGATTGCCAATGGTAGAACATAGATCTTTGTCTTCTTCAGCCTATTGAATGATAGCTTTTGTTACTTTAATGGCGAGAAGATCTACTTTGTTGAACTGGAAGGAAACTATTCCTCCAACTACATTCCAGTGGTTTTCTCAAACCATATTAAGTTTAAATTTAGAAAAAATGAGAAGTGATATTTTTGACCCTTTGGTTAAATTTGAAGAAGCTTGGAAACCTTTTATGCAACATTTTCATATGATGTAATCTGACCTTTCTGAATCTTTTTTCTAAACTTAAATCATATGATGAGAGGAGCGGAGTTAACGACATTATTGAATGTGTCTGATACAAGCTGTTGGTCTAGCCCTGTTTTGCTTTTTTTATTTGGGTTTTTTTTTTCTCTTTTTCTTTTGGGGTTTTTTTTGTTTATATATTTTTTTTCTTTTTATTTCTTTTTTTAATGCTTAATCTCATTATGAGTTTGGAAGTCTTTTATATCTATGTTACTTAAAATCATTTTATATATGCTGATGAACATTATTCCAATCTCTTTGTACCAACTTTGTTATTGAGTTTATAATTTTGAAAAATTAATAAAAAGATTTAAAAAGAAAAAAAGAAGAAAGAAGGGAAGTAGGAGTTATAAAAAATAAGTTACCACAAACAGTCTAATGGTGGTGGGGGGGGGGGGTGCGTCATCCCTTCCCCGGCTATAGGTTAACACATTATAGAGCTTAATTGTCAAGGGTAAGAATGACTTTTGTTGATTGTAGAAGACTAAGGGGAGATTTGATAGAGGTATACAAAATTATGGGGGGTATAGATAAGAGAAATGGAAGTAGGCTTTTTCCACTGAGTTTGGGTGGGACTGCAACTAGAGGTCATGGGTTAAAGGTGAATGGTGAAAAGTTAAAGGGAAACCTGAGGTGATACTTCTTCACTCAGAGGATTGTGAGAGTGGAACAACTGCCAGTGCAAGTACTGAAAGCGAGCTCTATTTCAACATTTAAATAGTTCAGCATGGACTGGATGGGCTGAGGGGCCTGTTTCTCTGCTGTACTTCTCTGTGCCTCTGTGTCTTTATGACCTGATAGATGAGGAGCATTTTAAGCCTGGAAAAGAACTCTCATTGTACCAGGAATTTTCAACATTTGTAATGAATTCTTAACTTAAAACAGCATTTGATGAACACATCGCTTTGAAAGGACACTTCTGAGTAATGAAGTACAAAACATTTTATTATTACTATACATGCTACCATGCTGAAAAATAATAATGCAGCAAAAGATTCACTCTCACAATTCCACAGATTCACCACACTCTGGTGAAAGAAATTCCTTCTTCTCCATTCTAAAAGGACACCTCTCAATTCTGAGGCTGTGCCCTCTGGTGTCCTGCTTGATATTTTTTAAAAAATTCTAATAGATTTGTCAGGCAAGATTTTGCCTTGAAGAAATCATGCTGCCTGTGGCCTACTTTGTCCTGTGCCTCCAAGTACCCCGAGACCTCATCTTTAGTAATCGACTTCAACAACTTCCCAACTATTGAGGTTGCGCTAACTGACCTATATGAAACCGGGTGACCATCAGATTTTATTCAGTATCGTTAAAATTGTACTTAGCCATCCATCCGGGTAATGCTAGAATAGTTGTCTGTGCCTTTAAGGGAGACAGTGATGTCATTACGCATGCGTGGGATAGTAGGGAGACCATTTTGCTTTCTGCTGAAGACGCTGGTGGGGCGTTGGAATCTGGTTCCTCCCAGCGTCTGCTGGGCATGGTGAGGAAGGGTGAGCATTAATTGACAATATCCATGTGAATTCGTTTTTGCTTGTTGGCGGATCGAGGATATCGGTAATTTGACATGTTTTACATTGGATGCTTTAGATTTCCACGAGTGAATCAACGCTGGGTAGCGTGGCTTACACCAAGTTCCTCACCATCCAAGTAGGTCAGTCTTCCTGTAATTTAACTACCAGGTAATATCATGTAAAAGTTGTGCCAAAGTGTACCTTTTGTCTAACTTTATTGTATCAGGACTGATTGTGCATGTAACCGCATAACGTGAATGTTTAGTCTCTGTTCGGAAGTCCAGCACGTGTGTACGTCTTAGGTGAGATGTATTCGCTTACATTTTTCGCCGTTATGTATAAGATGCAGGGTGGATGGGGTTCTTATGTTGTTTGCATTGTGTTCCTCCAGAATTGCCACTACCATATTAGTACCGTATTAGTTGTGGTATTTTTATACTGCATATGCAATTCTGTCCATACACCAGGGTGTGGATCGAAAGTTAAACTGAGATTGTAATGGCAAGAGCTGTTTGTAAATTCGTTTGTTTTGTTTCGTGACCCTCTCCTGGCACTTAAACATCTAAAACAGATAAAGGAATTAAAACCCGATAAAGTCTTTGTTGTCCTGAGTGTGTACTTTTCCCCAGGCTACAAAATCTGGTACCAGGAGTGGGGCTAATTCCAAGCCAGTTTAGAGGGTCTCTGATTGTTGTGTGTAGTATAAGAATACCAGAACCAATACGGTACTAATACGGTAGTGGCAATTCTGGAGGAACACAATACAAACAACATTAGAACCCCATCCACCCTGTATCTTATACATAACAGCAAAAAATGTAAGCGAATACATCTCATCTAAGACGCACAGACATGCTGAACTTCCGAACAGAGACTAAACATTCACGTTACATGGTTACATGCACAATCAGTCCTGATACAATAAAGTTAGACAAAAGGTACACGTTGGCACAACTTTTACATGATATTACCTGGTAGTTAAATTACAGGAAGACTGACCTACTTGGATGGTGAGGAACTTGGTGTAAGCCACACTACCCAGCATTGATTTCTTCACTCGTGGAAATCTAAAGCATCCACATGTAAAACATGTCAAATTACCGATATTCTCGATCTGCCAACAAGCATAAATGAATTCACATGGATATTGTCAATTAATGCTCACCTTTCCTCACCATGCCCAGCACACGCTGGGAGGAACCAGATTCCAACGCCCCACCAGCGTCTTCAGCAGAAAGCAAAATGGTCTCCCCACTATCCCACGCGTGTGTAATGACATCACTGTCTCCCTTAAGGGCACAGACAACTATTCTAGCATTACCTGGATGGATTGCTAAGTACACTTATAATGATACTGAAGATCCGATGGTCACCGGTTACATATAGTTTCCTTTCTTCTGCCTCTCTCCCTTCTTGAACACTGGAATGACATTTGCAATTTTCCAGTCTTCTGGAACCATTCCAGGATCTAGTAGTGATTCTTGAAAGATTATTACTAATAGCTCCACCATCCCTTCAGCCACTTCTTTCAGAACCCTGTGGCGTACACCATCTGGTCCAGGTTATCTACCTTCAAACCCCTCTGTTTCCCAAGAACTTTCTCACTAGTAATGGTAATTTCATGCACTTCGTGATGCCTGACACCCAGAATTTCCACCATACTGCTAATGTCTTGAACAGTGAAGACTGATGCAAAATACTTATTCTGTTTGCCCGCCACTTCCTGATCCCCATTACTACCTCACCAGCATCATTTTCCAGCAGTCCAATATCCACTCTCACCTCTCTTTTGCGCTTTATGTATTTGTAGAAACTTTTGGTATCCTCTTTAACATCATTAGCCAGCTTACTTTCGTATTCCATCTCTACCTTCTTAGTTACATTTTTAGTTGCCTTCTGTTGGTATTTCAAAGCCTCCCAATCCTCTAACTTTCCATTAATTTTTGCTTATTATATATGCCTTCCCTTTGGCTTCTAAGTGGGCTTTGACTTCTCTTGTTAGCCACAGTTGTGCCGTCTTGCCCTTAGAGTACAATGTACAATATACATCTTTGGAATGTATATATCCTGTGCCTTCCAAATTGCTTCCAGAAATTCCAGCCATTGCTGCTCTGCCGTCATCCCTGTCAGTGTTCTTTTCCAATCAATTCTGGCCAACTCCTCTTTCATGCCTCTATAATTGCCTTTACTCCACTATAATATTGATACATCTGATGTTAGCTTCTCCTTCTCAAATTTTGGGGTGAATTTGATCATATTATGATCTCTTGCCCCTGGCTGTTCTTTTATCTTAAGTGCTGTAATCAATTCTGGATCATTGCACAGCACCCAATCCAAAATAGCTGATCCCCTAGTTGACTCAACCATGAGCTACTCTAAATGCTCTTGTAGGGATTCTAGAAAATCCAACACCAACCTAATTTTCGCAATCTACCTGCATATCGAAGTCTCCTATCATTATCATAACATTCGATGCACTCTCACAGATTAGTTGTCAGGGACACTGGAGGTGTCCCTACTTTCCCACATCTCGCAAGAGGAGCATTCCCACTATCCTGCCTGGCATCTCCACTGTCCTAGCTGAGCATCAATACAGAAGAGAAGGAAGAAAAAAAAATAACTTTGAGCTTTTCTTTCCTTTGCTTTCTCTGATTGGAGCTTCTTTTCGGTGAAACCTCGAAGAGCTAAAGCTTCAAGATTAACACTCTCAGTCTGTCCACTCCAATGCCCTCTGCAATAATGGCTGCTGTACTGTCCCTGCCTTGCTTTAATTTTCTCTTGCTAATCAACCACAAATGCCAATTGGTCACTGGTCAAAGCACTTTGTCATTCTGGCGACCCGCTGTTGCCTTTTGTACTCAGGCAGTGGACCTGATTGAAATTCCTCTTCTCAAAACTTCCAATGTCCAGATTGGTTGCTGTTCAAAGCTCTTTTCTTTCTTATATAATGGAAGTTGATATATCCCATGATAACAACCCTATTATTTTTACATATTTCCTTAATCTGATTACGTATCCGTTCCTCAATGTCCCGGTGGCTATTAGGGAGTTTGTAGTACTATCCAATTAGAGTGATTGGACCCTTCCTATTCCTGAGTTCCACCCAAATGGACTCAGTGTCTGACCCCTCGTTATGTCTCCCTTGAGTGCAGCTGTGATGTTGTCCCTGATTAACAGTGCAAATCCCCCCACCCCATCTCCTCTATCTTTTTCTAAAACTTTGAAAGCCTGGTGCACTAATTACCGGTTCCCGCCCCTCTCTCGACCAAGTTTCAGTAATGGCTACAACATTGTGGTCCCATGTACTGACTGAAGCTCTAAGTTCATCACCCTTAACTATAATACTCCAAGCATTAAAATACTCCTAGCACTTCAAACAATCCAACCCATCATTCCTGTTACTTCAATTTTGCCTTTCAGTATTTTCCCTGACATCTACCTTCTGGTCTGATGCTTCCTGTACTGACCTGGGGCTCTAGTTCCCAGCCCCCTGCAAAACTAGCTGAAATTCTCCTGAGTAGCATTAGCAAACCTCCCAGGATATTGCGTCCCCTCCAATTCAGGTGCAACCCGTCCTCTTGTACAGGTCACCCCTTCCCCAGAAAAGGTTCCAATGATCCAATAATTTGAAGCCCTGTTCCCTGCACTATCTCCTCAGCCGCTTACTGATTCATGCAATCACCCTAGTTCTACCTGTACTAGCCCGTGGTACAAGGAGTAATCTGGAGATTACAACATCGGAGGTCCTTCTCTTCAGCTTTTTTCCTGACTCTATATACTGACTGGATAGGACCTCTTCCCCTTTTCTGCTTATGTCATTAGTGCAAATAAGCATCACAACTTCTATCTGCTCCTCCTCCCCCTTGAGAATATTCTGCAGCTGTTCCCATACATCATGGACCCTAGCAGCAATGAAGCAACACACCATCCTGGAGTTTTTTTTGACGCCAGCGTTCCACCCGACTGGCTGCAGCTGCCATGTCAAAATGGGTCATCCCCACCAGCAGTATTCAAAGAGGTATACTTGTTACTGAGGGGAATGGCCACGGAGGACCCTGAACTGACTTCTTAATCCCGTTGCATCTCCCACCTACTGTCCAAAGCCTATTGTTACGTACCCCGTAACTGGGTTGCCAAACCAGCAGAAATGGATCACTCAGTTGGAGTCTGGATTACTAGAACTAAGAAAGTTTTATTAAAGAAACAAGCAACACAGTACTCTAATCAAAAGGATAATGAATGCAACAGTTCAGCAATGATAAACATACATGTACACAGAATTAAGATAACAGGATCAATCAAGCTCTATCGTTGTCTAGGGGTAAAGGACCAGTTTCAAAGTGACGCAAAGTTCAGTTCAATTTCGTTCAGTTCAGTTCGCAGTAATCGCTGCCATGGTGATGGACAGTGGGGGGAAGGAGGGAGAGAGCAAAAACGAATGAATATTCAAAACGGCTTCCACACAGACCTTCGCAGTCAGCTTTCGGACGAGTCCTTTGTGATGTCATCTGAGGTCACCGACCGTGACCTCTCCGTTTCCCGATACGATCATTTCCCTGCGGTGAACCCGGCACCCAGGCAAGGGTGGACACACACCAGGTTCCCGCCGATCGTGCCTTTCCACCCTGAGCGTCTATGGCCTGGTCCCGCAACCGGCCTTCCAAAACTTCCCACCGACTTGTGAGAGACGCACTGCTTCCAGGGTCTCGTTACCTCGGGTGTCGTGTGTGTCTTGCCTTAGCGAACCTGTCCCTTTTTATCCCCCTGCAGGGGTATCGCCTGTCCATCACTTCAAACAGTTCAGGGTTCAAAGGGGGAGCCGATCTTGACAGCTCTCCTGTCCCTTCATTAACATCTCCAAATGCTGCCCCGTTGTTTTCCTTATCTCTCTCTCTCCTGAAGACAGGTGGCAGACCAACTGCTGATCCCACTGGTGCCAGCACAGGCCAGCTAACATCTTAATCTATGTGTATTCTCTTCACACTATATCCTGGGTGTGATCACCTCTTCAAAAGTCTCATCTATAATATCTTCAGCCTCAGAAATGATCCTGAGTACATCCAGCTCCAGCACCAGATCCTTGACCCGGTCAGTCAGGTGCTGAAGTCGGGTGCACTCCCTGCAGGTGTAGTCATCAGGGAAGCAGACAAGGTTCCTGGATTCCCACATCTGAAAGGAGGAGTATTCCATCCTGACTACTCTACAGTAAAAAAGAAAAAGGCTTGCCTCTTCTTAACTGTTCATGCCGAAGCCTGTTAAGCCTAAGCCTTCACACTCTATCACTGGCACAGTCCAACAATAGCCACTCCACGAGCCTTTGCTTTGCAGCTGAGTTTAGGCCTCTGACTCTGATACCCTCAGCGCCTGCTCAGCCCAAAAGGACCAGCGTTGCCTGAATCTGCTCATTTTATCCTCTCTCTCCGGATACCTATCGGGCTCTGACACTCACACTCACACTCCTTGTGCTTGAGCTGCTGATAAAAAATAACGTTGGTGCTTCTGGCATGCCCCCAATTCACTGACTCCAACCTGCCGATAACATACAAACTCCTTACAGACAGAGGCAGGAATTGAACCCAGATTGCAAGCATGCTGTTGCTGTAAAGCTTTACATTAATCTCTATGTTACCATGCTGTCCCCGTATTTGTCATTTAGCTCAACAAGAGGAGACCAAATCCCCTGAAATCAAGTAAAAAATATTGGTATGTTTATATAGTGTTAAGTTTGGTAGGCAGATCCTATTGAATTGGTAAGTATTTAGATTCTCAAATAGCTTGTCACCTTTTATAAGGCAAGTTTGAAGCTCAGTGTTTAGTAACTGACTTGGATGTCATCCAGTGTTTCAGTTATTGAGATCGTGTGACATAAAAGTTTCCAAATGGCACTGATATGGAAATTTATTAAACAGTGAAAAAGATATTAACAATAGGCAATGTGAAATGTAGAGAAATCTGTCAGGAAAAATTTGAGGCAGTTACCCAGAACTTGATGTGTATGTCTCACCATTTAGACTTGCCTCTGAGCTGTGTATAAATCGCACTGTATTTGACCCTAGAAAGTTAAAAGTTCCTGAAAGCTAAACCCAGATCTAGAATAACAAGGCCTGATCCTGTGAATGTAATTGCTGTCACATACATAGGAGTGCTAACCATGAAAAGACTCAAGGCATCTGACAGCTGGCCAATTCACAACACCATTGGCTATATAAGCTGCTATTTTGTAATATTCAAGAACTATTAAAATCTGGTAAAAAGTTAATAATTTATTTCAAAAGATTTCTCTGCATGTTCCAATACATGCTTCAGAGTATGCCACTGTAAGCAATATTGCTCTGCACAATGTAATTTATTTTATGTGAATGAAGCATTGTTTATTGGCTTAAATTACCAGCACTCTTCAAGTTTCCCAGAGGAAATACTAAGACATACAGTACTATGCAAAAGTCTTAGACAGATATGTATAGCTAGGATGCCAAAAACTTTTGCACAGTACTATAGGAATTTTATATCTCGCACTGTACTGCCACCGCAACAAAAAAAAGACAAATTTCATGACATATGTGAGTGACAACAAACCTGATTCTCATATGGGTCTTTATTGTGGACTGAGAGTGGGAAGGGGGCAGGCAGTGGGGAATCATGATTGGGAAAAGGGAAGGGGGGAGGGACGAAGTGAGAACCACGAGTGAGACATTGTGTAATGATCAATAAACCAATTGTTTGGAATCAACTGACCTTGCCTGGTGTCTCAGAGCTGGGCATGACTGCACCCATGCCAACCTCCCTGTCCCTGGCTCTCCTTCTCTGCCACTTGTCCCAAACCCCTCCCCTGGCACTTCACCCTTGCCATTCCCAATATCATTTGTTACCACCAGATTTGCAAACTTGCTCTCTGGTCCACGTTGACAAATGTAGTACTGTGTAAAAGTCTTAGGCATCCTAGCTATATATATATGTACCTAAGAATTTTGCACAGTACTGTATGTGACAGAGATATCCAGAAAAGCTTATTACAACTCAATTTTTGGTGCACTGCAAAACTCTTTGTTCATATTCTAAGGAGGTGTCCACTTAATGTAAAGGCTTTCCAGAGATGCTGAATTCTGAAAAATAAATAAATACTAAAAGAAAAACGCAGCCTCAGAAAGCTTTTTCTTATTGCTTGGACTACATTTTCTATTTTATGTTGTCCACTTTCCACTTGCCTGAATGAATTATTTAAAATGGTCAGGATGCTTGCCACTTTTCAAAAGAAAGCAAACTACTTTATTGACACTGTTATGTTTGTGGTACTGGGAAGCTGGGTGGCCATGAATAACACACATGATAGGTGGAGAAGTGAGGAACAAACGTATAGCTGTTTATTTTACTAGTAAGTCATCTACCCAGAATACCCTCTCATATTATTTCAGTACGTAACACACAGGGAAATTTGACAGCAACCCATAAGGGTCAAAATATACAAAAAGATGCATAACATATCCCTCCCCCCCTTATTTTTAAGGTTTATCCCCATCCCCATATACAGACCAGCTGCTAAACTATTAACATTCAATGGAGTGAGTAATCATCAAGTCCAACCAAAAACAGAAAACAATTTTTTTCTAAACTAGGGAGCGAGGGTACGCTACCTCTATTCCCAGACATACCTTGGAGATTATTCTGCCCCATGTGCTGAGGGTTAGTCACTAAACCAGAGATTCCATCTGTCTGGAGACCGTATGCTCCTGCGAGGGTACTGATGATCTTGGAATGATGCCAAAGTAATTTTACCCCTTGGTGGGTTATATATAGATCTTGGCTTGGGTACTGCATTGTCAGTAGGGGGCATCTCAGAAAACAGAGGTGATGGAGGAGCACTGACTGTGTCATTTGATTATAATAGAGGTTCTGCAGTCAATGTCTCTGAATCCTGTCCCAATTCTACACCTGGATCTGGTTGGTCAGCTTGTGTTAGTTCTGAGTAGCCTCAGTAATGGGCAACAGCTGATCAATATGCTTTCTCCAGATGTTGTGGTTACTAGTTTGCACCATGTATGACACAGGACAGTTTGTGCCACCACTGTTACTTTTATTCAAGCAAGTATTCTCTCATCTGCTGTGAAACACCTGTACTTTGCTTCGGCACGTCTCTCTGTGCTTGGGTTTTCTGTTCATTTAGCACAATCTGTTTGCTTGGGTTTCTAAGCGGGCCAAGCCAGCTGTTTTATCGTCAGTGCAGTGGCTGGAGCCATTTTGTTGGTGGCTTGAGTTATATTGTAGTATATCAGCAAGAAGCTGCTAAGACGCTGGTTGAAGAATCCAATTTCCATTGAAGCCTTGAGGGTTTGTTTCATTGTTTGTATGAATTGTTCAGCAAGGCCATTGGTGGCCTTCTACACTTCTGACTTGATGTGCTGAATACCATTTGCTTCTTTAAATGCCTTAAACTCTTTAGACAGGGGTTGTGGGCCATTGGCACTTACAAGCTGTTGAGAATGCCCAAAATGGCTGGAGGTAAAACATAGCTCCTCAATGTAAATGTAGTGCTCTTTATGATGGCCTTGGGCTATTTGCTGTGTGCATCTGTGTGGCCTTCTACAGACCTGCAACATCCACGTGAAACCTCGTCGTGGTTCTACAGACCATTCCCATGGATGCAAAGGAGCAAGATGAGGAACATTTATCAATTGCTGACAATGTGGGCATGCTTTGGCCTTCTCTTCAATGGTTACATCCAGACCTAGCCACCAAAAGTAGCTGCATGCGATTTCTTTCATGCTCACTACTCTAAGTGTCCTGCATGTACTAAACACTAAATCCCCCTTGGGGATAGCAGAAGTCGCGGAGGATGATGTGCTGGTTGTGGAGGCTCATGCAGTGGTAGGTAAGAACAAGAGGAACTCTATTACTGTTAAGGTGTCGGGAAGATGGGGTGAGCATGGATGTTCAGGAATGGGAGGAGATGCAGGTGAGAGCAGCATCTATGGTGGAGGACGGGAAACCTGGTTCTTTGAAGAAGGAGGGCATCTCTGATGTCCTGGAAAGAAGAACCACATCTTGGGAACAGATGCAGCAGAGGTGAAGGAACTGAGAAAAGGAAATAGTATTTTCACAGGAGATATGGAGGGAAGAAGTATAGTCAAGATAACTGTGGGAATCAGTAGGTTTATAAAAGGTGTCGGTCAATAGTTTGTCTTCAGAAATGGAGACAGCGAAATCGAGAACGGTTGCCAGAAATGGAAATGGAATGATAGTTTGCAATGTAAGGTTAGAAATTGCAGACTTATGACAGTGCAGCCTCAAATACTAAATTTAGTTATGCAAAGGAGATTGAATGCTGGAGTTCAGGTTGTTTTAGACATGTGTTTCATGCCATTAAACTGGAAGGAGAAAAATACAAAAGCAAGTAACGAAAACAATTCTGGAAATAACAAGCAGGTCAAGAGCATCTGCAGAAGGAGAAGAAAAATTAGCTTTTCATGTCAATAATCATTAGTACTGTCAATGTATGATGAGTACTACTAGATGGCATGATGATGTGAAATTATATATATATACATATATAAGCACAGGAGCATTGCACTTAGCAGTGACCTGGGTTTAATTCTGCAGTGTCTATAAGGAGTTCGTCTCCCCATGACTGCATAGGTTTCCTTCAGGAACTCTCATTTCCTCCTTCCTTCGCCAGTGGGTTAATTAATCACATGGATGCAGTTGGATTGCATGGGCCTGTTACTATGCTACATCTCTAGAATAAAGGCACTCCAAATCAATGGAGTGTAAAGCTTTTGAAAGGTCAAAGAAAGGCACAGAACATGACTGTTGCTTCTCCCTGCAATTTTTTTGGAGTTGGAAAGTAAAGATAATTTTGACTGTACCTCGAAATCCATGATACCATTGTTCACATCTGGAAAGAGGATGATATAGTATAGATGGTACTTCAGATCATGACATTTGCACGAAAGAAGGTAAGTGAAACAATGGTATCGACATGGGGCTTGCTGCACCCAACTACATGGAAGTCCCCTCCAGAGCCCTCCTCAATGGCCTCCTCATAGTTACAAAGGGAAACACAATGAAGGCTTCAATTGGTTTCAATAGGTACATTTAATGACAGAGAAATGTATACAATATACATCATGAAATTCTTTGTCTTCACAGACATCCAAGAAAACAGAAGTGCCCCAAAGAATGAATGAGTTAAAATGTTAAAACCCCAAAGCCCACCCCCCAACTCCCCCTCCCATGCACACGCAGCAGCAAGGCAACGACCCCCCACCCCCCACCCCTACCAGCAAAAAAGTATCAGCATCCTCCACTGAGCACTCAAGCATGCAGCAAAGCATCAATCAGGACACGGACTTGCAGTACCCCAAAAACTACTTGTTATCCTGGTAATTCGACATATCACAGTCTCTGTCTCTCCCTAATAAGGGAAAAAGAGGTGTTTCTGTTTCACAGCAGGAAGGGAGACAAAACAAGCAACTCGCTGATCTGTTTTTTTCTGCATTTTCTGACTTAAAGCAGCAATTTTTTTTCACCAGGATATTAGTGAAAGTTGCTGACAGAGATAGCATTTTTCCACTATTGCACGGAATATTACAGAATCGCACAGATTAATGATACGACGACTCTATCTGGGCAAAAAGCATCATATACTTAAAACAGTATTACTCCATCATTGGGACTAGTCTGTGAGCAGCCTTTCATGGGACTGAATTCAGCTTGCCATTTTCTAAAGCTAGTAAACTTCGGATGATATAAATCCAAAATAAAAATAGAAAATGCCAGAAATACTCAATCAGTCACTCAGCAACTATGGAGAGATAAGCAGGGTTTACCAATTCAGAATCAAAATTAGGTTTATTCTCACTGATATATGATGCTTTCAATATTTTCAATAATCCTTTGTCAGTTCTAGCCCTGAATCTGAATATCTGATGAATTGTTTATAACCTGAAACTCTCCACGGCTACTGCCTGCCTTGCTGTGCATTTCCATTCTGATTGGTGGAGTTGAAATCTGTGAGCACATGACAGTAGGATACCAGCAGAGAGGGGACTATTTCTTGAAGTGAGAAATAGTATTGTGCTGACATTTCTGCAAGAGGAGAACATGTTACTTATGAGGAGAGTGGCTAGTTGGCACTTGTTTGCTTTGGAAACACCAGGAGGAAATTATTTTCAAATAGAAAAGCAAGGGAGATCTATGCATGATGCAAACAAAAGATCTCTTCCAGTAAGTAAAAGCTGTGCACCAATGTTATTGAAATTAGTAGAAGGAAATTAAAGAAATGTGATTTCCTCAAAAGAATGGTGGAAGGCTGTACCTCACTGACTGGCCCTGATTGGTCAAAGTCAACTATGGATGAAAGTTGAAATGAAAAATTTAAGAAGAATATGCAGGGAAACTTCTTCACTCTGAGTGTCATGACAGGGTGAAACAAGCTGCCAGCCCAAGCAGTGCATAGAAGCTTGATTTCAATGCTTAGGAGAAGTTTGGATAAGTATGTGGATGGTAGGGGTATGGAAGTGCAGATCAATGGGAGTAGGCAGTTTAAATGGTTTGACATAGACTAGATGGGCTGAAGGGCCTATTTTGTGCTGTACTTTTCTATGACTCTATGCGTCCTAGCTGTCTATGATACACAGGATGGTACGCAAGCCAGGGCAGTGCAATATGCAGAGCAAGCGGGTGCCCAGGCAAAATGCTCGCTCTCTTCACGAGGCTGATGAATCCAAAGGAATGGCAAAGACAGATACAGTTTGGCACCAGCGCTGTTGCAGGAGTTGACTGTCGGCGTCGAACTCAACATTGAAGTACCTTGGGGTCTCCAGCTCCAGATTTTGCCATGGGGTTTACTCCCCAAAGATTCCCCTAAGTGGGTATAGCCTACAAGACAGCAAAGGTTTGAGTTCAGAGTTTTCCTTCTAGATGACTTGCCAACCACAGCTGCCTAACCCCATCAGCCCAAAGTGACAGATTTTAAGGTGCCAGTAACCTTCCTTTGCCCTTTCTTCTGTCATTAGAAATGGATCCTCCTGGTTTAGGAGTTAAGTCACACATGAAGACTAGGAGATGGACATGGTTGTCAGAGGCTATTTGAGATGGAGGCCATTGGGAGTATTTAATAAGTAGTGGAGCTTACCCCCACTAGCTTCCCTGGCTATGGTAACCTTAAGGAACAGTACTTTGCTACCTAAAAGAATACGGAGACAGAAACATAAACCATTTCAAAAGTTCCTGGGTGAACTCTTAAAGAGCTGTAAACTCTGAGGCTATAGATTAATGCTGAGCTGTGGGAATAGAGTTTCTGGGTTTTAGTGGGCATTGAATTAAGGGCTTGAATACCACCCCCCACCTCCATCCTGTATCATAAATTTGAATATCTAATCCTTCAAGGTTTGAGTTAGGATGTTATTGGTCATAATTTCCTATAAACGATGCAAAAGCATGAAAACTGATGTCTGATACCATGAATCCGTCCTTTGTGGCTGTTCCTATAAAAATGGTTTATTTTGAAGACCCAGTAAAAGTGTCTGTCCAATAAAGTATACAACTCACCACAAGGATTTGAATGTGATTTCTGAACCACTTCAGATCCTTATCTTCTGACTGAAGTAGTTGCCAAAAATGAAGAAACTTTGATGCAATTATACTGTAGCTAATGATCTGAGACCAGTATCTGCTGCTTTCAATGTGCAATTAGTAAATTCCTGCTCTGGTGCATTCTGACCCAAGTCTAATAACAAAGACCAGTGAAAACAGACCTCCACAACATGTATCCTTTGATGCATTCATGAAGACTCACTCCCAGCTTTTAAATTTAGGGAGGTATAATGCAATCATTCACTTACTGCTGATCTCTTTAAAAAAATTAGCTTTTAGGTTTTGTAAGTATTTTAACAGAGATTATTTTGAGATTTAGCGAAGTTGCTTAATGCTGGGCTGGAGTTAAAGCATAGATTGTGCTTAAGTTTGAACTCCTGTCTGGTGCGGCAAACAAACTCTATCCAATGGATATTTTTAATGCACTTAAGGTTAATTTAACATGAAAGCATTTTCAGGTAAAATTGTCCCCATTAGGATATTAGCAAGAAACTCTGCATAATTCAGCTTAGAATGCTGAATACCATCACAAATCACACATTTTTCCCCTCATCAACATAAACTAGAGTTTTAGGGTACAGCTTACAACCTCTGTTGAACAGACACAACAGAAGTTGCCGAGAGGTGTCAATGGAAGGCTTCCCCATACTGGTATCAGTGGGCTGTACACAGAATCTGCCGAGCTTCAATTAGACCTCAGCGTTACCTGTTCCATCACTGACAGCAACCATTGAATACAATGCACACCTCTGCCTAGTTTTTCACTCCAGTGGTCTGGGAAACACTTGCAGTGCAGAACTTGAACAGGGCACATTGACACAGGAGTTGCTACGGAACTGAAAGTCACCACGTCACCACATTTCTCTCAATTTTTTACTTCTCGCTCCAGAATTTACCACCCACTTACACACTTCGGGCAGCTTACATTGGCCAACTAACATACCAACCTCCAACCTTTTACAGTGGGGGAGGAGAAGACGAGACAGTCACAGGCAGAATCTGCAAACTCTACACAGAACGTACACCATGGAGTAGATTAGCAGAGGGACAGCCTCTTTGGCGCACCTTGTCTGCACAACCATGATGCCAGTTTAATCTAATCAATTCCCTTGATTCCCTGCCTATTCAGGTATCAATCTAAATACTTGTTAACTGTTGCTGTTACCTGTGCTTCTTTCACTACCCACTGAAATGCTTTCCAGGCACCCGCAACTTGCATCGTAAATCTCCTCTAAGCTTTCCTATGAGTATCCTTTTATTTTATAAGGCGTTGGTCAGAGAGCACTTGGATTATTGAGTGCAGCTTTTGGTCCCTATCAAAGAATGGAAATGCTAGCATTGGAGAGGGTCCAGAGGAGGTCTGTGAGAGTGATCCCAGGAACAAAAAAAGTTAACGTAAGGGGAGTGTTTGATGGTTCTGGGCCTGTACTCACTAAAGTTTAGAAGAATGAGGGACATCTCACTGAAACCTATCAAACATTGGAAAGCCTAGATATAGTGGGCACAGAGAGGATATTTCCTGTAGTAGGGGAGTCTTAGGACCAGAGGACACAGCCTCAGAATAGGCTGCCCTTTTAAATCAGAAATGAGGAGAAATTTCTTTAACCAAAGGGTGGAGAATCTGTGGAATTTATTAGCACCAATGGCTGTGGAGGCTGAGTAATTGGGTATTTTAAACGCAGAGGTCGATAGGTTCTTGATTAGCAAAGGCATCAAAGGTTAAGAGGAGAGGGCAGGAGTGGGGTTGAGCGGGATGATAATCAGCCGTGGTGGAATGGTGGAGCAGACTTGATGGGCCAAATAGCCTAATTCTGCTCCTAGGTTTAACGGTCCTTCCCCTTCTCAGTTTAAACCTTTTCCCTCTTAGTATTTGATATTTCCAAATGACACTGACTAACTACTGTATCTATGTCTCTATAATTTTAAAGCACAATTTTAAATAATAATATACTATTAAATATAATATACTATTCTAGCAATCAGTATTGAATCTATGTCACTGGAGCTCTGAGGTAGCAGCTTCACTCGTTAAGTTACTGTGCTGCTCTCTATGGCTGGACCAATAGCATATTTAATTGCTACTGAATCTGTCCCATATTCCTTGAAATTAACACCACCCCTTTCTGATGGAATGATCCAATCATTTTGCTATTATTTCAGAACGGCTGTCATTCTATTGCTACAGTGTTTCGGAAGTCTAATGTGTACAATAGAAGTAGAACAAAAGACAGAACAGTACAGCACAGGATCAGGCCCTTCAGCTCACAATGTTGTGCTGAACCAATTAAATTAGTAATCAAATGGCCAACTAAACAAATCTCTTTTACCTACACTTGTCCATATATTTTCATTTTCCTCACATTTGTGTGCCTATCTAAATACCTCTTAAAAGTCCCTAATGTATCTGCCTCTACCACCACCCCAGGCAGCATATTTCAGGCACCCATCACTCTGTGTGTAAAAATCTTGCTCCTCAATTTCATCTTAAATGCTTGCCCCCCTCTTATTAGACATTTCAACTCTGGGAAGACGATACTGCTTTTCTAACCTGTCTGTCTGCCTCTCATAATCTCTATCAGATCTCCCCTTAGCCTCCACCGTTCCAGAGAAAACAACCCAAGTTTGTGCAACCGCTTGTTATTGCACATGCTACAACAAGAATTTGTCAAGCATATGCACGCGGTCTGATAGCAAGGAAGTGGAGTATGTTCAATGTCAGAAGGCACAGCAGACCACACTGAATGGAATCAGCTGTTCCTACTCTAGTTCCTTGTTTATTGAAGTTTAGAGATACTTTGAAACAATCATAATCATTAACAAGGATGCCTCGAGATAATAAATAATTGGTAAAAATACCTTCTGTGTAATAATTGGAAACCATGACAAAAGGAAAATGCAAATGTTCCATGCTCTTTGCTGACAGCTGCACTATTTTCCATGGAAATTAATTGCTTACGTCACTGAGTGGAAACCGACAAATGGAAATCTTGGAATCAGGCTGCAAAGAACCTAGAAACACTTCTATCAGTTTGAGGGGTGAGGAGGTGAAAGCTGGTGTTTAAGTGAATGTAACCCAAAATGTCTCTACTTGCCTTATACAATGGCAAAACTAAGCAAAATCATTGATTAGCTGCATCCACATCCATATATTCCCCCTCCCTAAGTTGTGCTTACCTTATTAAAAATCAAGGGACAGAAGCTGGAGTTTGACTTTTCAGGCAATAAGATTCAATGTGTTTTACACAAAGTCATCTAGGGCATATGTATGTAATTGTTCCCTTACTAGCCATTTCCTGCATCATCTGTAGTAATAGGAACTCAACAAATCAAACACATAAATTCAATCCAAGATTTTATTTCTTTGCCCATAAATTCTGCATTGGCCTTTGGTAAGAGACATTATGAAAGTATTAGATTTTGTTGTCCAGTTTTATCATTAGTTTTATGATGCTAATGTCACATTGACCAACTTTAAGTGTTGGAAATTGGATTATAAATAACATTTTATATTACAAATAGTGTTTATTTTACATTAATTATTTTTGAATAGTAATATCAGAGATGATGTTGGATTCTTAAAATTAAGCTAATATTACAGGATTTACTATTTTATTGCAAAAATCGATACTGCATATGCTTAGGACAATAATACTCTGTTATACAGCCAGATCATTAAGGTAATCTATTTATTTGATCTTTTTTATATTGCTGTTTCTGTATGTTTGTTATGCACAACAAGACCACTTTATTTCTCACATTTAATAGGTTCTATTTCTCAGAAATGATTAATTGGTTGTAAACTGTTTTGAGGCATCATTTTAATTAACTAATTGCCTGTTACGTACTGGTGTTTTGGGCTGCAGTGAAGGTCCCCCATCTCTGTCTGTCCATATATAATGCTGCTTCTGTAACAATATTTTTTAAAGTCAGGGTTGTTTTCCCTGAGATGAGCCCACAAGCCAGGAGGACCAGTGGACCACTCTTAGTCTGCCCTCTACCTTTTCACCTGTTTGGCATGACTGACCCTACCAAGAGCCAAAGCATAAGACCATGACTCTGGGGTGTATGGGGTGTCAGGGAGGGGTAGCACCTCTGGTGGGGTAACATGTCGCATCCTTTTCAAGGTGGTTAGTCCACCTTTCGTCCTCACCTGGCACTCAGCTCTCACCTGTGGTTCCCCGTACCTGTTTGCATGCGACAGCGGCCACACCCCGGGCAACGGCTTCGACAAGCCGGCTAAACCAGGTGAGGGTAGCCGACGGGTCTCAAACCATCGGTGAGATAAGGAGTTGTCTATCCCAGCATGTGAAGACAGACTCCGGCGGATTGAGTGGACGAGACCAATGGAAGGTCCAACGGTCAAGAAGGCGGTCTCTGCAAGCGTCGTGGAACATGTAGAGCAGGACAAGACACAGAAGACATCCTGGTCATCCACTGCGCCTAGTCCCATCTCCAGCTGTCTCGACTCTGTCTTGCCACTGGATCCAGATGGGAATTGGGAAGAGAGAGTGAAGCTGACGCTGCGCAACTCTCCCTCACTTAAATCCAAGTCATGCGCTAGTCTCGACACCATCAATAATGGTGTCGAGGTCTTCATCAACGTCGACAATGGACGAACAAGAAGAAGAAGAAGAAGACCATGACTCCAGCCAAAATAGCTCTCTGGGTCATTGATGCACGCAAGCCTCCTCCAAGGTCTTGAAGGTTTGAAGTAACATAGAAAAATACAAAACCTGCTATAAAATGCAAGTTTTTTTCCTGTTAATATATGCTATATAGTGTATTGGGACCTGTTGTAGCAACACTGATTTGATTTCTTGGTTCTCAGAATTATGAGATACTTCGTATAGTATTTGATCACTAAAGCATCATGAATTGTTCCTTTGATAATTTGCATCTATTCCTTTTCATTCCTCATGTTATGATATGATTTATGATATGGTTCAAGACTTAAGTTGTGGTGCCTCAACTATATGATATGTTTTATTTTTCTCCAGGGTCTAGTTGAGACTCTATTTTACTATAGAAAAAAAACTGCTTTTGCCATATCCAACAAACAGCACTAAGGAAATCTCTTTATTGGTCATTTTCACATCACTATTTCTTTAAATTAGAAAAATAGAGGGCTATGGGTAATCCTAGATAATTTCTAAGGTAAGGACATGTTCAGCACAGCTTTGTGGGCTGAAGGGCCTGTATTGTGCTGTAGGTTTTCTTATGTTTCTAAATTAATCTGCACAAGTTGGCTGCAGACATACCTAAATTACAACATTAACAAAACTTCAGAAATATTTGAATAATATACCCAGATGAAGAGTCTCAACCCAAAACATTAACTGTCCATTTCTCCCCCCATGGATGCTGCCTGACCCGCTGAGTTTCTCTAGCACTTTGTTAGACCAAGTTCCAGCACCTGCAGTTTCCTGTGTGATCAGAAATATTTGATAGGTTATTAGGTTGTACATCAATAAGGTGGTACAGAAGTCCTAGGTCGCACACCACCAGGTCCAGGAACAGTTATTACCCTTTGACTTAATAGGTTCCTGAACCAGTGTGGATAACTTCTGTATAGTTTTTCATTGATTCTATTGTATGTCTTTGTTCTACAGTGAATTCGCGCAGGAAAATGAATCTCACAGCAATATATGGTGACGTATACAAACTTTGATAATAAATTTACTTTGAACTTTGAAGCTGCTTTGGGGTATCCTGGAATCCTGAACTGTGCTCTAGAAATTCATTTTTTCCATTTGATAAAGGATTGCTGAACCAATAAATCAACTGAAAATTCTTTCACATCAATTTCTGACCTTTGTTTTTTATCATTGTGTTATTTGCATAATTCCACAAAAATTAATTCAGAGAAGGATTGAGATGTCTATGTGAATGCCCGACTCTAATATAGAAGCAAATAATATTTACTCCAATAAAGCCAATAGGACACATAACATATCAGAGGTACAATGGAGCCATGGGATATGGCAAAGAAAGGAGGCAACTGGTATGGATACTAAGACTGGATCAGCCATAATTTTATTGAATAGCAGAGTAGATTCAAAGGGCCAACTGGCCTACTTCTGCCCCTGTTTGTTAGGAAGGTATTAAATATATAAGATCATGGGTAATATTCATGGGTAAAGTTTTGCTCACCCACCTACTATCATGGTCCTATTTGTATTCCCTATCTTTCTCCTAATTTCCTTTGATTGTGCCAGGATTCTGACCACTAATTTCCCATTTGCTTTCTAATTCTCTTTGATGATGACACACCTGTTTTTCATCAAGACCTGCAGCATAAGAGCCCTGGCGTTACAACCACTAGTCGCCAGATCATTGGTTTTGCTTGTGCAGCAATTAACATTTCCCAGCCGCTTAGGACCGTGTGTTCTAAGTTTTGCTTCAGTTTCAAGGTTTACCTATGAACTCTGTCTCTCTGTGTCAAGGCTCCATGTCAAGATCCCTCCTGTTTGCTGTTCAACGTTCACGTCTGCGTAAGCATCCTAACTCAATCTCTGTGCCTGTGTCCTGCACGTGGGTTCGCTTCATTTGTTGGTTGCAACAGAATGATCTGGCCACAATGGACCCAGCAAACACGAATACCCTGCAACAAGCCCTCGCCAGCCAGGGCTCCCTACTGGGTCTGCATGATCAACTTACCGGGATGTCATGGAGAACCTCCCTTCCCTGTCTGCTAATGTAACAAAGATCGGTGACCGGGTGGACCGTGCATCCACTCATTTTACCCCCTCCACGCCTGGAACTCTGTCTAACCAGCCCAGACAGCCCGTGGTGGCAACCACCTACGTGTCAGCAACACCGCTGCCAAGAGAGCCGCACGTATCTGAACCAGAACACTACGCTGGGGATTTGGGGAAGTGCCGGGCCTTCCTTCTGCAATGCTCCTTGGTGTTCGACCAGCAGTCATCCACGTACTCCACGGAGAAGTTAAAAGTAGATTATATCTTGGGGTTGTTGTGGGGAAGTGCCTTAGTAAGGGCTACAGCTGTTTGGGATAATCAACTGGATATCTTCTCTTCTTTCCCCACCTTTATCGCAGAAATGAGAAAGATATTTGACCACCCTGTCCATGGTAAAGATGCCGCTAAGCGTTTACACACTCTCCGTCAGGGCTCACGCAGTGTTGCCGAATATTCTGTGGAGTTCCGGACGTTAGCGGCCGACTCAGGATGGAACGATGAGGCACTCCAAGGCGTATTTCGGAATGGTCTCAGCGACATGGTGAAACATGAGTTGGCAGCAAGGGATGATATCAACAGCTTGGATTCCTTGATCTCCTTAGCCACCAGGTTGGACAATCATCTTCGAGAATGCCATAGGGAAAGAACTGGTCGTTCACCACCTTGGGCCACTCCCTGGCAGTCATTACCATCTCTCACCAGCACAAGCCTCTCTCTTCCTCCTGCTCCTAGAATAGCTCCCAGCCTGGCCGTTTCCACCGCCCCGGGGGAGGAACCAATGCAGCTGGGACGGAACCATCTTTCTCCCACAGAGAGACTCTGGAGATTGAGAGCCGGAGAGTGTCTCTATTCCGGCCAGTCCAGCCACTTCCGTGCTACCTGTTCCCTTCGGCCAAAAGGGAAGGTTCACCAGTAGAAAGGGGGACGCTGGTGAGCCAGGCAACATTCCCTTCCATCCGCCGAACCCAGAAGCAGATCCAAGCTACTTTACATTACAACCAACAGTCCCTGTCTCTGTCAGCTCTAGTGGACTCTGGCACTGAGGGAGACCTTCTGAATGAAGACATAGCTTCCCAGGCTGGAATTCCTCGGGAGCCATTGAGTACCCCTCTGAAAGCCTGGGCACTGGACGGTAGACCTCTGGCCCAAGTCACACACTGCACACCACCCCTGTCTCTTATTCTCTCTGGGAACCATTGCGAACAGGTGCGATTTAACCTAATTTCCTCTCCTCAAGCTCCTATAGTTCTCGGGTACCCCTGGTTAAGCCGCCATAATCCCCACATTGACTGGTCCTCCAGGAAGATAGTCAGCTGGAGTATGTTCTATCACTCCACTTGTCTTCAATTGGCCCTTTCCCCTGTGAAAGTCACCATGACCTCGTCCACCTCATCCTCCGACTTATCCCAGCAGAGTATTATGATCTGGAAGAAGTGTTTAGCAAACAACGGGCTTTTTCCCTGCCTCCACACCGCCCTTATGATGGCACAATTGACCTTCTCTCCAGAGCCCCTCCACTCACCAGTCAGCTGTATAACCTGTCCCAACCAGAAAGGGAAGCAATGGAGGCTTACCTAAATGATTCTCTTGCGGAGGGCATTATCAGACCCTCAACTTCCCCTGTTGGGACAGGTTTCTTCTTTGTGGAGAAGAAAGATGGCTCACTGCATCCCTGCATTGACTACTGGGCCTGAACAGTATCACCATAAAGAATAAGTATCCATTGCCCCTTATCAACTCTGCTTTCAAACCCCTTCCTGGAGCCACCACCTTCTCTAAGTTGGACCTACGAAGTGCCTACCACCTGGTCAGGACAAGGTGGGAAGATGAGTGGAAAACAGCTTTTAACACCCTTCTTGGTCACTTCGAATACCTGGTCAAGCCATTCAGTCTCACCAATGCCCCCGCCGTCTTCCAAGCTCTGATAAACGATGTCCTTAGGGACTTTACTAACCGTTTCACTTTTGTTTATTTGGACGACATCTTATTCTTCTCTCACAGTCTTCAGGAACACATCTACCATATCCATTTGGTTCTGCAGAGGCTTTGGGAGAGTAAACTATTCATGAAGTCTGAGAAGTGCGAGTTTCATGTCCTTTCTGTCAGTTTCTTAGGGTATTTCATCGAGAGCGAGCAAGTGAGGGCGGATCCTGAAAAGATCCGGGCGGTGGCAGAGTGGCCAAAACCCAAGACACTCAAGCGACTCCAGTGATTTCTGGGGTTCGCAAACTTTTATCGTCGCTTCATCAGGGATTACGGCCATGTGGCAGTGCCCTATACTCGACTCACCTCTCCTGCAACCCCTTTTCACTGGACCCTCAAATCAGACTCAGCACTCTCGGAGCTGAAGAGGTGTTTCACCTCTGCCAGCATCCTGGTTCAACCAGACCCCTCTCGCCAATTCATTGTGGAAGCTGATGCCTCTGACTCTGGGATGGGAGCGGTCCTCTCCCAATGCTCTGGCCCAGACCAAAAACTCCATCTCTCACCTTCTTTTCTCGCCGGTCATCCTCCGCCGAATGGAACTATGACATTGGGAACCGAGAGTTGCTGGCCTTCAAACTCGCTTTGGAGGAGTGGAGGCACTGGCTGGAGGGAACGGAACATCCATTCATTGTCTGGACTGATCACAAGAATCTTGCACACATCCAAGATGCCAAATGCCTGAATTCCGCCAAGCCCATTGGGCATTCTTTTTGGCCATTTTAGAATCACACTCACCTATCATCTGGGGTCCAAGAACGGGAAGCTCGATTCCATCAATGCGTCTCTGAGGAGGGCCTTCCTAATCCCGAGACCATCCTGTGTAGTGGCTGCCCTCACCTGGGAGATCAAATCCATAGTCAAAGAGGCCCAACGGACTCAACCTGACCCAGGCAATGGACCCCCCCAATCGCCTCTTCATGCCTGACTCGGTTCGGTCTCAGGTTCTCCAGTGGAGGCACACTTCTCGTTTCACCTGCCATCCTGGAATTGATTGAATTCTGTCCCTTCTGAAGAGACATTTCTGGTGGCCCTTCATGGATGCTGACACCCATTCCTTCGTCCCTGCCTGTTCTGTTTGTGCCCGCGGAAGAGCCTCCCACCAACCACCTGCTGGGCTGCTTCATCCCCTATCTGTCCCCAGCCGTCCTTGGTCTCACATTGCACTGGATTTTGTCACTGGACTACCCCCTTCACATGGGAACACTGCCGTACTCACCGTGGTGGACTGCTTCTCCAAAGCTGTGCACTTCGTAGCCCTTCCCAAACTCCCTACAGCCCATGAGACAGCCGACCTCCTTGTTCATCACATCTTCCATCTTCATGGAATTCCCTCTGATATTAATTCTGATTGGGGTCCCCAATTCATCTCTCAAGTCTGGAGATCCTTTTGTCAAGCCCTTGGAACTTCAGTAAACCTGTCTTCCAGCTTCCGTCTGAAGACTAATGGTCAAACAGAACGAGCAAACCAGGATTTGGGAGAAGCACTGTGCTGTATAACCGCCAACAACCTGTCATCCTGGAGCACCCATCTCACTTGGGTAGTGTACGCCCACAACTCCCTGGTCAGCACTGCCACCGGAATGTCTCCCTTCGAATGCTCCCTCGGTTACCAACCCCCTCTGTTTTCCGCACCTGAAGATGACATTGCTGTGCCTTCTGTTCAGGCCCAGCTCCACCAGTGCCGCAAGATCTGGAAGGATGCACGCGCGGCCCTGCTCCGCTCAGCTGACTGCAACTGGAGGATTGCCGATTGCCATCGAATTCCTGCACCAAATTATTGGCCCCGGCAGAAGGTGTGGCTCTCATCAAAAGACATCCCCCTCAAGAATGAACCCAAGAAACTCGTCCCTCGCTACCTGGGACCATTTGAGATTGAGAATATCATCAACCCCTTGGTGGTCAGACTCAGACTGCCTGGGATCCATGCACATTCATCCCATGTTCCACGTCTCCCAGTTGAAACCTGTATCTGTCAGCCCTTTGTGTCCTCCTGCTGAACCCCCTCCACTCGCCCGGATCATTGACGACCACCCAGTGTACAGCTTCAGCGAATACTGGATATGCACTGTTGAGGCAGGAGCCCGCAGTCCCTAGTCGATTGGGAGGGATATGTCCTGCAGAAATTATTCTGGATTCCCCACTCCTTCATCCTGAACCCTTCTCTCCTTCGTGGTTTCCATCGAGACAATCTGGACAAGCCTGGTGTTTTGCCTGGAGGCTCCCGTTTGGGGGGGCTGGGGGTTACTGTCATGGTCCCGATTGTCAATTCCCTATCTTTCTCCTAATTTCCTTTGATTATGCCTTGGTTCTGACCACTAATTTCCCACTTGCTTCTAATTCTCTTTGATGACGGCACACCTGGTTTCCGTCAAGATCTGCAGCATAGGAACCCTGGCGTTACAACCACTAGTTGCCAGATCATTGGTTTTGCCTGTGTGGTAATTATTGTTTCCCAGCCACTTAGGATCATGTGTTCTAAGTTTTGCTCCAGTTTCAAGGTTTACCTATGAACTCCGTCTTTCCATGTCAAGGCTTCGTGTCAAGATCCCTCCTATTTGCTGTTCAACGTTCACGTCCGCGTAAGCATCCTAACTCAATCTTCGTGCCTGTGTCCTGTGTGTGGGTTCACTTCATTCGCTCGTTGCAACACCTATAGGAAAGATATGAATAAGGTTGAAAGTGTGCGGAAAAATTGCCAAGGGTGTTGCCAGGACTTGAGGACCTGGGTAATCGGGAATGGTTGAATAGTTAGAACTTTATTCCCTAGATTGTAGAAGATTGATAGAAGTACACAAAAGTATGACGGCTATAGATAGGGCAAATGCATGCAGGTACTGAGGTTGGATGAGACTAGAAGTAGAGGTCGTGAGTTAAGAGTGAAAGGTGAAATATTTAAGAGGGAAATGAGGGGGTACTTCTTCTCTCAGAGGTTGGTGAGAGTGTGGAGCTGCCAGAAGAAATGATGGATTTGGGTTCGATTTCAACATTGAAGAGAAATGTGGATAGATATGTGGAAGGAAGGGGTCTGGAGGGCTATGGTCTGGATGCAGGTTGATGGGATGAGGTAGATTAATTGGTTGCTGTGGACTAGGTCAGCCCTTCTCTGCTGGAATACCCAATGACTTTATGACCCTTTTGACATTGACCAAATGCTTCTCAGACTGAAGGCTTCCTGCACAGGCAGGTACCTCCCAGACTCCATCTAGCTAACAAGAGTCACCTGCAGCCTACTTAAACCCTGCTCTCAGCCACAATCTTTTGTTCACCCATCAAATCAGCCAGGCTCAACCAGACACCCCTAGCCTTCAGTTGCCTTGTTACCTTGAAGCCTTAAGTATCTATTCTCTTTTGTTTTGAGGCCCCTTGTGGCTTGTTATTTGCACTTTATTAGTAAAATGTTGTTTACTGCTAATGTATTTCCTCTGCTCTGCCTTAGGGTCAAGCCATCTCTACATTTCCTGGCAGTTTGAAGCCTGTTTGTCTTTGAATCAACTTGGAATTGAATTTGTAATAAGCCTGTGCTTATTTAACATTTCATCATATCCTTGTTCTAAAGCACCTTGCAATCAATGAATTGCTGTTTGGGGTATAGTTGCTGTTATATAGTGAAATGTGTTTAAACTTAATGGTTTAGCAAATATTACTATTTCCAGGAATGTAGCTTAACAAGAGAAACAAAAGTTACATTGTTAACTTGTCTTGCCTGAATCCTAACTAACAGAGAGAAAAAAAATCAAAAAGGCTTTGAATACATGCCAGGTAAAAATAACTCTGGAATTACTGAACAACATTCATATCTTTCTGAGCACCCTATAAGTTATTGGCAAATTTCGGGTTTGTTGTCTTTTCCTCCGTCACAAAACAATCTAGTTTTCCTTTCAAAATTGAAGTTATAAGCATCAGCACCCTACCCCCATCCACACTCCCCTGCAAGTCAGTGGAAAGGGAAATATATAAAGTTTTGACTGCATGGCTGGAGGCAAAAGAATACTCTGAGAAGTAGGCAGCTTCCTGCTGAGCTATTCTTGCCCTCTGTGTACTTGAAAATCGCTATCTCTTAATCAGTGGTTCCATCCTCTTCGTTTTAATGATTGGGCTATTTCAAAAATCCTTTTCACCTTACTGCAGTAAATCTTTTCCCTCCTTCCTGCTGTGCAGTCATAAATTTTCTTTACAATGGAATCTGCAATTAGAGGTGATTATTCTGCAATCTGAAGATTAACGCTCCATTTCCTTTTGATGAGTAGCGGGGTCTCTCTTCAACAAAAAAACTATGGACAAGTTCATTAGGAAATATGAAAATGCTTGCAAATCTCATGAAAGTAGCTCTTCATAATAAATACAAGGGTGAAATGGGAAAAGTTTTGACTCTAAAATATTAAAGAAGCAAACTGTCAGTTAACCCGTTTAAACGATAACAACTTTAAAATTAAAACTGGGTTGACGACAAGCTACTGCACACAAACTGAACTTAGATTTTATTCATTTCGTTTGGTTTAGGGCTTGTCCCACGACGATGAAATGAGGGATCGAATCGATGATTTGCTGAACTGTCCTTTTGCTGTGACATTTCTATGTCCCCTCCCCATTATCATTGATGCATCGCAAGATTCAAGATTCAAGATTCAAGGTTGTTTAATGTCATTTCCAGTACACAAGTGTAAAGGAGAACGAAATAATTGTTACTCTGAATCTGACACAGCACAAGAAAAAACGCGAGAAGGTAAAGAACACAATAATATAAAGCACACTAAATATAAATACATAAGATAGCTCATATACATTGATTGTATATATATATATAACGTGATCTTAATTGACCTAAAATATCTTTGATTTAAACTGCTGCCCGGTGTAATTGCAATCCATTCGACATGAAACAACGCAAGGTTAGCTGGAGGAAAATCGCGTTCAGTTTGTTATCATCCTCCATTCCCACCCCACAACTCAGTAGTCTGATTGCATGATATATATTCGGGTTCAGGGATGCAACACCTGATACTTTAGAAAACTCTTTTACTTCATCGTTTGTTCAATTTTGATCATCGGCGGGTGATTCTAAAGCGGTGGGACAAGTAACACTTCGTCCGCGGAGTCGTTTTCTCCCCCCTCGGTGTCCACACATTAGACCAACACATTATTTTCACCACACTATATATGCTTGCATGCACACATTTCGTGACCTCAGAAGAGGAGTAGTCAGCCCTGCTAGTCAATTGCTTCTATCTGTTCGGTGGAAGCATTATTTTTTAGATAAATATTCAAATTAAAAACTACACTTTGGTACTTAAACAATTAGTAGACGGATACGTCAAGAAATCCGACAGCGAGAGAGCTGAACACAGGTCCCTCTTCACTTCACCTAAATACTTCCTCGCACTTCACTCCGGAATACCAGCCATTTCATTTGCACGTCGCCTCGATTTTTAAGCAATTTGAGTACGAAATGTCCAAAAAAAAACCTTTAAAATGTAGAACAAGTACTCAAGCGTTCGATAGAAAACGCCGTTATGCAAAGTACACAACTGACTACTCTTTGTGGTTATGGTAATAATGAATCAAATAACGAAGCACGTTTGCATATGTTGGGTTGATGTTTAATGAATCCGTTATTTTTTTTAATCGGGTATCGTTTTTACTTTAAGACTCGATTTCTAATGTATATTGTTAGCTTTTAAACAACTAAGTTTGGAGCCAAATCCCAGGCGGATCCAAGGTGTCTATGTTTGAGTCCTTTCCGACTTTTTCGTCTATTAAAACTGACCTTGCCCAGAAGTCAGAATTGTCAATTCCACCCGAACGAAGCCGGTTGATCGCCTCCGCTGCCTTTCCATTCTAAAGTCCTAAATAATATTCCTAGTTCCCTTTCCACTTCCAAAACTATAATGGTAAATTGAAACAGATTAAAATGTGAACTATCAGTGCAAATTTCCTATCGATTTATCTTTCAACCGACAGCACCATCACATGAATGCATTGCTCTATATTACTAATATTTTTAAGTAAACTTAGTTGGGCAATTATTTTTCCGCTCAATTTCAGATTTTAAAGGTTGCATGCAGCTAAGTGTTAGTGGTGTTAATTCGAGTCATCTACATTATATACGAATTGAAATAAAATTAAGCTAATGATTTAAAATTACTATAAGCAACGAAAAAAAATTATAAAGTAGCAAGTAAATAGTTCTATTTATGCTAATCGATTCAGTTAAAGGTATATATATGGAACTATTCTTTTGAATATGAATATTGGCGAACTTGCATCAGCAAATGTCATCACTAGAGGGCAGCAATAAATAGAGAATGAAAGGACCACTGCAAACAAGTGGGCATAACCAGTTGGCGTTCTCGTTAAACCTTTCTTGCAGTTTGTCCGGCGGCGGGTAAAGCATTGACTTGCACAGTTAGATTGTCGATTTAGTTCAGTGCCAGACTCAGGAGATAACGCCTCAGTGGAAATCAATGTAATCGCCCAAAAACAATCCCAGTGATTCTCGACGTCATTGACAGTGTATTGAAGTTTTTGTCACGAATATTGTTTCACAATATATGCAATTTCTAAAAAGAAATTCTATCCTTTGAATATGCGGAATCCTTGAGCAGAGCATTAAATTCTGCCAATGGAATCTTCACTTTTATAGGTACGTTAACTCGTGTAGAAAACGATTTGTAGATTATATCTGCATTGGGAAAGTTACTGTTCCTGTGACTATTCAGTAGCATTCCTCTATTAAGGAGGATAGATTCGTAATTTCAGCTATTATTGGCTTGGCAAAGAGTCTAGACACAATAGAACAGCCAGGGTCCCCCATTCAAGGGAAAATCTGACCTTATCTACACGTAGCTCATTGCTACCGAAGATTTTTGCAACACATTGCTGTTTACTGCCACCGAACCATGCATCTCTCAGTTGGTATTGACATTAAAAGCAGCACAGCCATAATAAAACGCGGAGACATAATACTTGTTGATGGATTTCAAGGTGTTAGTTCTAACCAGACTGCAGTGACAGATCAAAACAAAAATTAAAGAGGGAGCCCCGTCTAAGAGTGAGGTAAGCGATTCACCGTTGAAACCTTGTTCAGATAAATTGTTAAGTATATTCCATGCAGGCGGTCAGCGAAATATAATCTCAGCACACAAGCAAAATAATGTGTCCATTGGTATCCTTCATCGTCTCAGTTACGTAGGTCGATATTCATGATACATTTGGTAGAATGATTCCCAGGACTATATCCATTGACAGCAATCTATGTGTTTTAGTAACTTTATTTCTCTCCTTTAATAATGACTAAAGACAAATACATTTCTTTCTCATCGTTTACTTTATTTTAAGCAAACTTTTGTTTTCTTTTGGTGCGTCTTTTCTCCGGTTCCTCGGGTTCTTACCGAAATTTTTAACACAAAGCTATAAGACTACATGTTATATGTTCACTTATGACAATGACACTAGCAAATAAAATAGTGAGATCCTTTCCTTACAAAGGTGTATCATTGAACCAAATTCCAGCCATTTCCTCAAGCATTCAAACAATTTCTTAACCTCGCCAGCCACTAATTACAAACGCACATAATTATTTTATTCTAATTGTTAATTAAAATTTAATTGTCACAATTCTTTTTCCTTGCTGAATTAAACTTCAATGTTTCCAGGCTGCTCGAATTCGACTTTCACTTGTTTCTAGTTTATTTGTTTTAGGTTTTTTTTGGTATGAAATTTACTAAAGAGAAAGTTAACGGAAAATAATGTTTAAAATAGTTTCAGCAATGTGTGTTTGGGGGAAAGCTATCTGTAGCTGAAAGCAAGAAAAACAACAAGACAGTATATAAAAGAATCTGTTATCAGACTCTGCCAGACGTGATGGGGACCATAGGACGTGTGTCAATTATCTGTGTGATTATTACCCGGTTGGAAACTCTGTTTTGTGCAAACTAAATCTGTTAGATCAAATAGTGAAATGGCAAATAAAAATGCTTAGCGACGGATACATGAAAGTGACTCCATTCTCGCACTGCGGTATTAATGACCACTGGAGTTTATAATTACCCTTTAAGTTTGAATGCTTAATGTAGCAGTGCTTAATATTTCATAGAATGCGCACAGTATGCTTATGGACCAGCAGGAAACATGTACTTTGTCTTAACAACAGTGTGCAGATTTTAATGCAATGAAGATTTTGGACTAGCGTTCTGATTTATCCTATTGTCTTGATTAATAATTACGTTGGAATTGACAGTTATAATGAAACCATATCTGTTCTATTTTAAAATGCAATATCTTGCTTGAGTAAATATGAGCTCGTTTTCCTGATTTAAATATAAAAGTTATCAAAATATAGAGATCACGCCTTTGTAATTAGATCAGCTTTTCGCGCATTCCTTTGTTTATCCGTTTGGTGACAAAATCACACCACGACCTTCTTTCAGTATGTTGCTACGAACTGTTTAAGACAAATTTGCTGTGTAAAGGTAGATCCCCCAAGAATTTCCTTTGTAACCATTTTGTACATGTTCTTGCACATTTGATTCGATCGTCCTCAGAATAAGTAACGTAACCTTAAAGTAAAAGGTAAACCATCGCAAAACTTTGACTTCGCAGCTTGAGGAGGAATCTCAGAATCTACACCTTGTCGGATCGCGACCTTTATTAATTAACCAAATCGGAATTAATTTCGAACAAAAATAATGAGAACGATGTAAATTCTTTACAGAATCCACTGGCCAAAAGCCTGGTTAATACATGGTTTTAGAATTAGGGAACATAACATTACATATATATATATATATTTAAATAAAATCGCAGCTGGTTATATTCTTGCGGAGTGCAACCTGTGTGATTTCGTTGGAAATATTCAATGCCATGTGCCAGGTAAGTGTGGAAAGACAATGCAATAAATTACATTTAATCCACAATCTTTGTCACTTATTACTTTCCGATTAAGATTCAAATGCATGTGCGAAAAATTCTATTCTAGACTAATACATAAACTATTTACAATGTTTAACTTTGTTTTTTTTATTTCAGTGAAACCTGTTTCGATTTAAATTACGCCACCTACGTGCATGAACATGTAGTAACTCTCCCCAACTCCTATTTTGATTGGTTTAAAGTTTCCAGAATGGGCGGAGTCTGCCTGCCGTAAAAGCCTCGCTCGCTTGAAAGTTTTTGAAACTTCCCCAAACCTTTAGGACTATCTACGGGCGCGCTCTTAATCAAGGACTAAAATTGGATCCACGCCTTCAACCAATAAAGATTATTACTAAAATCTAGTTGCAAGCAGAAATTTGTGTCGAACCCGTTTAACATCGACGATGCAGGCGCGTTACCCAGTGTCAGACCCTAATGCTCTAGGAGTGGTGCCTTATCTGAACGACCAAAATTATTATCGAGCCGCCGGCAGTTATGGCAGCATGCCCACCCCGATGAGCGTGTACACGGGGCACGATCAGTATTCTTCAGGTATGGCGAGAACTTACGGACCCTACCATCACCACCAACAGCCGGCTCCCAAAGACCTGGTAAAGCCTCCTTACAGCTACATCGCCCTGATAACCATGGCAATCCAGAACGCGCCTGATAAGAAAATTACTCTCAATGGGATCTATCAGTTTATCATGGATCGCTTTCCATTTTACCGTGAAAATAAACAGGGCTGGCAGAATAGCATCCGCCACAACTTATCTCTGAACGAGTGTTTTGTTAAAGTGCCACGGGATGATAAAAAGCCCGGTAAAGGGAGCTACTGGACGCTGGATCCAGATTCTTACAACATGTTTGAGAACGGCAGCTTTTTGCGGAGAAGGAGGAGATTTAAGAAAAAAGACGCGATCAAGGATAAGGAAGAACGAGACCGCCAGCAGAAAGACCAGAAAGGCATTCCGACCCCCGTTTCACAGACCGACACCTCCAAGGACAATATGGAAAAAAAAGTAGTGGTCAAAAAAGAAGCCGTATCCCCCGGCATGCCTGTCATCACCAAAGTCGAGAGTTTAGAGAGCCCGGACAACAACAGTATGATGCAAGACAGTCCCAGAAGCGTTGCCTCCACGCCGTCTGTTTCCACAGAAAGTTCCATCCCTGACCACAACCCCCCAAACAACAGCCTATCCGGCTTCAGTGTGGAAAATATTATGACATTAAGGACATCTCCTCAAGGAGAACTTAACCCAGTAGCTGTGCCCACCAGCAGAACTGGCATGGTTTCCACGTTGCCGGTAAATTACGCTCAAACGCCACAATCTATCTACAGTCAAACGTGCAGTCAAAATATAGACTCGAGTGGAAGCTACCATTGCAGTATGAGAACCATGAGTTTGTACGCGGGGGACAGGAACAATCATATGTTGGTGCCCACCAGCCTGGATGATGCCATATCAGATCATTCCGTGAGCACCAGTACCTCGCTGAACGCCATGAATCTCAGCACGGCGCAGGAAGGAGTCTTAACCTCCAGCCACCATCAGCAAGCCGGGGGCGCAGGACAAGCGGCTTCCTGGTATATGAACCACGGAGCAGATCTCAGTCACCTCCCCGGCCACACGTTCGGCGGCCAGCAACAGACTTTCCCTAATGTGCGGGAGATGTTCAACTCCCACCGACTCGGCATTGAGAGCTCAGCCCTCAGTGACCATCAGGTGAGCGGGAACACAAGCTGTCAAATTCCTTATCGATCAACACCGTCAGTATACCGTCATTCAGGTCCATACGCCTACGACTGCAATAAGTATTGATTTAGAAACCAACCTAACTATCTTTTTAAAATATATATGTAGGGAAATGAAAACAAAGCAGCATTCTCAACTTAAAGCTGCGTATAAAGTATTGACTGAGACTTTCCAAAACTGCGGTGCAAGTGGCCAAAGATGTTGTCAATTTGTAGTTAGTGTGAATGAGGATTTTGAGACCTCTAAAGACAGTCGTTGCTTTAAAAAATCTTTAAATAAGTGAAGCCTACTTGAATAATTAAAGGTTAGCAAAATGGCAAGTGCGAAGTGTAGGGTTTAAACTGTTTAATGGACCAATATTCTAGTGATACGTTTTTTGTTCTGTTTGTGCAGTATATGTTTAATAACATCACGTTCCATTTTCAAATGCTTAATTTTTTTTCTCTCCTGACATTTTGTCTGGTGTTGACGCAAGTTTATATTTGATGTAAATTGTACGATTTTCTATGGAGGCTACGTTACAGAGCCATTTAATATATTTTAGTTCCGTTCACTGGATGTCGATTTATTAATGTCCCCAGCCTTTGTAAAGTGCCAAAGCGTAACTGTTACTCAACCTCAATTTTATAGCCGTGTGCTTTGTACAGTGTAATTTTTATTACGTTATTATCAACGATATATTTGCTCCGTTTCAAACCAAAGAACTAATTTATTGGATGCATAGTATTTTTCTAAACCTCGAAAAGCTCTTTTTTTAAAAGAAAGAAGTGATTGTTCTGTATTGGTGACCCAGGCCCTGATGCCGTGAGCACTCCTTCTGAGAGAGGATTGTAGTGGTTGCTTTAAGAACACTTCCTTTTCCGAGTTCAGTTGATCTAATTGCTGTATTTATCTGAAAAAAAAACCCACAATAAATCAGCATTGTTTTTTTGCCTTATGTTAGAGTGGCGTCGTGGACATTTTTTGACCTATTGCATGCTATTTTGCTATTGGTAAAAACACAGCGTTCTCAATTCTCTGCAATTTTCTACTAACACTAACTCTGATTGCTGACGGACTAGCCTCCCGTAGGAATAAACTGCGTGAGTTTAAGACAAAGTTACTACCTACAGAAAATCATCCCTATACTGAGAAATGTTAAGCTTTAAAGTTGACAAATAACTTCCTTTAGATACAGAACACTAAATATACATAATTATAATTTACTGAAAAATCAAAAGGCACAACTAAGGACCAACAAGTCAAAACAAACAAGGAGCTGAGGTTATTTTGGCTCTCGTCCCTAGTTTAAATGACAACTTCTTGCCCTCTTGATTGTATTTTGAAATTTGAATTCAACGCGTTTGCTTGTTTTGATAAATTTCAACTTCAGTTATAAGCCTAGTAGGGTATTGTACAGTGCGGGCATTTTCTTATACATTTGACCAATTAAGAACATTTGATCTGCTGAATTATTTTCAATCAAGTTATACTTATTGTATCCTTTACAAGGCATTGAACAAAAAAATTAAATCCGTCAAAAATCCATCCACGGGCAACCAGATTATCATGTATTTCTTATTTCAAAGTTCATTTTTTTAGTCCAATTCGTGCATATTTCGTCACCCCTACAAAACCGCTGTCATTGTCGATAAAAAGATCGAGACTTGCATAGACTAGAAAATCGGTTTGATTATGTTTATCAGGAGCTCACTTGAAAGCTGAAATCTAGATGGTGCATTTTATTTCATGAATAAATTTAGTCATTGAGCCTCCAAAAATCGGACAATCTTACCCTGAGACCAACAATAAGTTTGCATGGGGAAACTTTTGAAGGTTTGAGGTTAGACGTCTACAAAATTTTGTTTGTTACTTTGAAATTTACTATTAATCCCACAAATTGTAGTTTGCTAAAATAGCCCTCGATTTAATCAAAAAAGCAGTACGCGGATTAGCTGTCATACAAAAACCCTAAGAAGGCCCATGGCCAAATTTTCATTCGGCAGGCTCTATTGTAAGCTAACTTTGGCAAGTTTAGACCTGATGAAAGTTATTGGAAAGTGCATGAAGTAAGCCGGAGGTATAATTGACCAAAAGACATGTAAGAATGAATGTATGAACTCGTTCCTCAACAAACATACGGGCGCTGCTTCAAATCGGACCGTTCTATCTCCTGATGCACAGTATCCAGGACCAACTGATGGCCTCGGTAGATAGTTGCACCTGTCATTAACAATATACTTGAAAGTCAGCTGCGAATAGTATGCTCAAACATCTGGCGCAGGGTAATCAAAACGGAAGTCTGTCTGGCGCTCTGGGATCCCATTGATTTGCATGATTCAAATAAACTAAAATGTCCAGTTCAAATTTGGAATAAACGATTCCTCTGTTTCTCTCTCTCTATATATATATTTATCTATATATATATATATATCTTTACATATATATATAAAGCCTTTCAACTCCGCATGCAGTTTCATGCCAAGAACCAGGCATGGAAATCGCCTGCATGTTTTCGATAATCTGAGATTATTTTTTTTTCATTTTTTCGCACGCTACTACACTGAACCCAGCATAATTACATCGAACAGAGTAAGCAATTTGGCAATGCCTAAAATAACCTATTCTTAACAGAAAGATCAACTTAAAAGTGAACTGCGTTTAATTCTGTATCACGACCAAGTGGATGCTTGTACAATACAACACGCCTTAAAATGCCAAAGGTCTTTAGGTAATGTAATTTCAGCCTCCACTAACAATAAGCATTGAACCTGGATTAGTAAACGATCTGTATACAAACATCACCTAGCGTCAATCTCAAAGGTGGCCCTCTCAGATAAAACCCACTCACCGCTTTCCCATTGTATGGAGTCTAATACCGTATAGTCAATTACGAATGCAGCGTTCGGTTCAGATTCTACCTTTTTCTGGATTTAATTGTAACATTTCATTATTTCTGGGCATCAACAATTAATTCCCATTTTTGTTTACAGAAAATGAGCACTATCCGACCTTGCATTAAGAATGATTGATGGGCAAATGTGATCTGAATACAGGAATTAGCTTTTTTTCAAGTTTGATATATAAACTATTAGTAAAAGGTCTGTAATAACATTATACACAGGAGTGCCTACTGTATAATCATCTGCTCTCAGCACAAGGATATTTGGCAATTTTATTTTCGTTTCAATACAAAGTTCTTTACCTCGTATCTGGCAACTACCCCTCCCGAGGTTACAAACGTTCTCAAAGAAATCGGTTGACAAACACCCACTCGTGCAGTGGAAGTGTGTGTGCATTAATGACTTCAAAAGTTGTGCGGCAATAAGAGCGCCGTGGATTGGACATAATTCCCCACAATGTTCGCACGGTACAAACAATCCTCGCTTCAACATTGTAATCGCTTGCATTTTCTGCAAGCTCATGATTCCTGTTCTTCACGCAACATTGATTAGATGGCCACCTGCCTTTAAGGGCCAGCATAGTTCATGACCGAGATAACAGCCGAATATGAGCGTCAGTGTAATTTTATACATTGGATTGTATACTTATTTTTACGAGAGGAAACACATGGTAATGCAATTGATACTGTGTATATCAGAGGTTCATGACAAACCAACTTTAGATTCAATCCTAAATCAACTTTTTATAAATGTTTTATGTTCCTTTGTGATATGCTAAGACTTTTATTTAAGCCTTTTTTCATCTAAGTCAATCAAATACGCCATAAACTGATCTGCAAATTATAGTGTCAATACTTGGGCGCTGGTTATCATAATGTCCTGTACTGAATGGAAGTGGATAGCGTTTTGTTGATAGTTTCCTCTTTATTTAATTAGTCAAATACAGAAATAATTTAGAGCAATGAAATAATTTCTTAACCGCTTTCTTCCAAAAGTCTGCTAGTCTTCCAAAAGTAAAATTGGTACAATCTTCCTCCAGCACTCCCCCCACCCCCGTCCCTTCACTGGAAAGAGACCCGCCGTTTCAAAAGATTGGCAAAATCGCAATGCAGGACTATGACGTCACCAATTTAGGAAAGAACATTTGTTATGGAGAAAGGACGAAAATGCAATTGGCCTTAGTTAGACCACAGACAGTAAAAGGAGAAGACACAGAGATATTCAAAGTCACGAAAGATTTTTATACTGTGCTTCCAGTTGCCAAGCCATCGGTTAAAAAAAAGTTTAGCTTAATTGTCTGCAGCATCGGTGGTAACATGACGGAACAAGTTTGTGCAAAGTTCAGGCATCATTGTGATTGTAAAACGCGAGGTTAAGTGTGGTTGATGGCGCTTTAATAATAATTTCAGAAGGATTAGTGTACTAGAAAAAATAATATTTGAAGATAACTGGGAAAGAGCAGGGGACATAGACAAATAAGGCACATGCAAGCAGGCCGCCGGGGAATGATGGGGTACAGTAAATCTTTCTTTACAGCGCTGTTCAACGTTTCGACATCGACACACACATCACAGCTTCAGACATCAGCTTAAAAAAGAGGGGAAAATAAACTTAGTGAATGAACGCACTTCACTCCGATGGAGCCACAAATAAGACCGAAAGGTCAAACAATTTTAATCAGAATTATTTTCTCTGAGCCCTTTTTCTTTCTCTCCCAATTGCTTACAGTTTCATGGTCCCATATTTATACAGAGCCATCTGTATCTCAATAACCTCTCAAAGCCCTTCACACATAACGAAATATATTGAACAATTTTGTAAATAATAGAACATAAACAGAGCGATAAATATTACAAAGTACTGCAAAAATATAACGCCGTTAAGAAGATCGCAAAAAGGATCTGAAATGTGAGCTGAAAAAACAAAACCCGCACCGTATCAGGCCTTATTGCAATTATTTTAAATATTATTTGTGAAATAATTTCTAACGCAATTCATCCAATGAATATTATGAAATAAATTACATTATTTGGGTACGTTACTGATATATTTGGAGATTCTACAATAACGTGTCGTACAAGATTGATTCCGTTAGAGGTAGTCAACATGGCCATTCTTAAGCATTTATCCATTCGTGGAATCTCTGCGAAAGTCATTATTGCATCTCGTATTTCAACTTAAAGTTAATTACTGAAATGACAAGTAAAGCCTTTCAGTCAAGCCTATAATTGGAAAACGTAGACTGTCTAAAATGCAACGATACGAGAATTATGATAATAGCGGTATTAAAAACGATGATAACGCGATCATCGAACATAAAGTTTTGGACTGACACACAGGAGAGGCAACTTCATGCTTCCACGTGACAATTTCAATTCCAGCAGGGACTGGATGTCCTTTGCTCCATTGTTTACTAGTTCTCATTATTCTGACCTAGATTTTCCAGATGAGACGTTCATTAAACTAAAGACTTTCAAATAAACAGTCGCGTGAATCACTTTTCTCCCCGCAACTTAGGTGACTTTTCAAGATTGTCATTGTATGTGATCGGCGGCGAATTGGTTGAATACAAACCAGAGTTGCGCAGGTCCTGCTATGCTTGGGGAATCTCTGGGGTAAACTCATCCAAGCATCCACCCCCCCCCGCAAAAAAAAGCTAAATGAGGCAATGAGGTTGCCCAATTTATTTTTAAATTTCAAACTATAAACAGGAAAGTATTAAGGACTTTAAAATAGATAAGTAAAAATATTATTTATGATTGAATATTAATACATTTACTTTAAAGATGAATCAAATTTTCTTTAATAATTTAAAAATATATTCAAAAATATAACTTTGCACTTTCTAGCTGATAAGCTGGGGAAAATAGAGAGTATGTTGAATGAGAAGCATATCCTATTCTTAAAACTGGATTAAGATCTTTATCCATAGGCAAACAGGATATCTACATTTGACGATTAATTTTGACTGAACTTAATAAAAGTGTCTGTCCTATGCTTGGAAAATAGCGCGAGTACGCTGTTCCAAACCTG